>NC_024800.2:15609421-15974467 GCF_000309985.2 Brassica rapa
ACTAGAAATTGACCCCTATGATCGAAGTTATATACTCTATAATATAGGCCTTATCCACACAAGTAGTAAATGAAAAAAGTTTTGGACCGGAAATTTATTGGATCTTCGAAAAGAAGACTTTCTAAGTTTTAGAATGAAAAATTATTTAGATTCGAAATAATTCAAATCGATAGTTCTTTCTCATTTGTATATGTATGATATATCCCACAAGACTTGTATATAATAAGAAAAGAAATTCGAGTTTGTAAAAGTGTCGGATGAATGAAAAAAGATCAATGAATTCTTGAATAACTAAAAAAAGGGTAAGGTGTCAAACAGACTTTTTTAGGGAGTAGGGTTGGGGATAAAGGGACTTGAACCCTCACGATTTTAAAAGTCAACGGATTTTTATCTTACTATAAATTTCATTGTTGTCAGTATTGACATGTAGAATGGGACTCTATCTTTATTCTCGTCCGATTAATAAGTTCCACCAAGGATCTATCAGACTATGAAGTGAATCGTTTGATTCAACACAAGGGATTGAACTCCATTTGTTAGAACAGCTTCCATTGAGTCTCTGCACCTATCCCGTAAGGCAGAGTTTGGTTTTTTGGGGGTGATAGTGGAAAAGTTGACAGATAAGTCACCCTTACTGCCACTCTACAGAATCGGACATGAGATTTTCACCTCATACGGCTCCTCGTTCAATTCTTTCGAAGTCATTGGGTCCCTTTCCTCGTTCGCGAATCTCCTCCGTCCCGAAGAGTAACTAGGATAAACTCGGTCACGTTTTCATGTTCCAATTGAACACTTTCTATTTTTGATTATTCTCAAAGGATAAGATTATTCTTTTTACCAAACATCTGCGGGTCCAATCACACGATCTTATAATAAGAACAAGAGATCTTTCTCGATCAATCTTTTTGCCCCTCATTCTTCGATAATCAGAAAGAGACTTTTTCAAGTTTGAATTTGTTCATTTGTAATCTGGGTTCTTCTACTTCATTTTTATTTACTTATTATTTCTTTATTTTCCCTCTCTTTTCTTTATTTGATTTCTTTTTTGATTTTATTCCCTTCCATCATTCTTAAGTCCCATAGGTTTGATCCTATAGAATCTGACCCATGTTCTCATTGAGCGAAGGGTACGAAATAAATTCAATCATATTTTTTTTTGATAAAAAAAAAATCACTATGTGAAATCTTCGTTTTTTTTTCTCTTTCTCTATCGCTTTCCCATAAGTACAGCACTTGTTGAATCGATAGAGAACCTTTTCTTCTGTATCGATATGAATCCAATATGAATCGATATTATTACATTCCAATTCCTTACCAATATCCCTCAAGGAAAATCCCGACCGATAGTACCAATTTTGGTAACGTCCATCCAGTGCCAAAGTCACTGAATGGGTAAGTCACCAATCCCTAAAACGGACTATGTACTTTATCTGCTGGGTTATGGGGGCATTTTACCCGAGGTTTAGATTGTATCAATCTACCCTTGTGTGATTCCTGTTGAATCATATACTGCGGGGCGCAGGGCGGACGATTTCAAAGCGGACTCCCCCTCCCCATTCATTAGATAGAGAAGATCGCCAAGATTTCGCGATCCGCTGCCGAACTTATTCCATTTCAATATTATGCCTTGAAGAGGACTCGAACCTCCACGCTTTTTAGCACGAGATTTTGAGTCTCGCGTGTCTACCATTTCACCACCAAGGCATCTTGAAAGTGAATCGTATTCCATAAATATGATATCTATCTAGTACGGTGTATTGAATATATGACAAAGGTGGAGTGTTGAAGTATTTCTATTGATCGGCCATGTCATATAGGCCCGAGTCGGACATCTAATTGCTTAGATTTGAATTATCCTTATCCGGAGGATGCCTTATATATATATTAATATTATATCAAAAAGATGGACAATCAAACATATTTCTCGATTCAATAGAAGTCCAACCAAAGAGGTGAATAGGGTCCCAAATAACGAGAGATATGTAAAAAGTAGGTCAGATTTCGCCTATTCCTAATCCTAAATGGAATGTTACGACGTAGGGATCCCTATGTAAACATAGTATATCTTTTTCTTTTGATTCAATACTTTGTCTTTGCTTTGAATCTAGAAAGAATACAGAAATAGACTCAGAATACACTTACAATTTGAATAAAGAAAAAATTGTATTTCCAGGATGTTATTCCCCCTTTTTTCGATCAATACTAAAAGAACTTTTTTGAATTTTTAAAATAAAAAATATGATTCTATTTTCGAGACGAATAAACTCCCTTTCTTTTCTATCAAATATATAAAAAAAAACGAGCATAAAAGAATAGATGAATGTTCAATTGAAAAAAAAGAAAGCAATTCTTTCGTTTTTTCTTCCTACTGCCAAAGGATTTAGTCTTTAAACTTTAAAAATGAATTCATTTCAAAATACTTCAATTGGTACACGCAAGAAGTAAGCCAATTCAGCAGCTTTTTGCTCAATTTCTCGTGTAGTAAAATTCTCATCAGTACGAATTAAAAGAATAGCCCCTTGACCTCTAATTTCCATATAAAGGACACGCCGGGCAGAAACACCCTCTTTAACTTCGATTCTGATCGACTGAATATCTTTCATAAGGAATCGTAAAAAGATGCGACGGCTTATAGATCCGCTTTATTTCATTTGATTACTCATGCTTATTCGAAAGCTTTGTTGTTTTTAGGATCTGGATCCATTATTCATTCAATGGAAGCTATAGTTGGCTATTCTCCTGATAAAAGTCAGAATATGATTCTTATGGGTGGTTTGACAAAACATGTGCCGATTACAAAAACTGCCTTTTTAGTAGGAACACTCTCACTTTGTGGTATTCTCCCCCTTGCTTGTTTTTGGTCTAAAGATGAAATTCTTAATGATAGTTTGTTATTTTCGCCAATTTTTGCAATAATAGCTTGTTCAACAGCGGGATTAACCGCATTTTATATGTTTCGGATTTATTTACTTACTTTTGAAGGCCATTTAAACACTTATTTTATAAATTATAGTGGAAAAAAAAGTCGCTCCTTCTATTCAATTTCTTTATGGGGTAAAGAAGAAGATAAAAAACTTAATAGGAATTTTGGGTTAGTACCATTATTAACAATGAATAATACGAAAAGAGCTTCCACATATTGATCATTTTGAACTAAAAGAAAACTTTTTGGTGGAATAGTCACGCTATGTATAATATCTTCGCTCTCAATAATTACAGACAAGTCTATATAACATAGAAAGGCAGGATGCCCGTTACGTGTACGTGTAGGATGAACCAAATCCTCATTAAATTTGATTTTTCCATTATAAGGGGCTCGTACATGTTCGGCAGTACCTCCTGTAAATACTCCACCGGTATGAAAAGTTCTTAATGTTAGTTGAGTCCCCGGTTCGCCAATAGATTGACCCGCAATAATACCTACAGCTTCCCCCAATTCAACTAGGTCACCATGAGTGGGACTCCGGCCATAACATAATCGACAGATCCAAGATGTACTCCGACAAGTAAAGGGAGTTCGAATAGATATTGATTGTGTTCCAAAGGTTATTAATCGATTGACAAGTCCAATCCCAAGATCTTGATTTCGAAAGGCGACACATCGGGAACCTATATATATATCGTCTGCTAAGACGCGACCAATTAATGTTTGGATAAAAATTCTTTCTGACATCATCCGACTTTTATTTCGAGGACTCACAGAAATCCCTCTGATAGTGCCACAATCCGTTCGACGTACAACAATATGTTGAACTACTTCAACAAGTCGACGCGTAAGATATCCAGCATCTGATGTGCGGACCGCAGTATCTACAACTCCTTTACGGGCTCCATAGCAAGAAATAATATATTATGTTAAAGACAGTCCTTCGCGTAAATTGCTTTGAATAGGTAAATCAATCATTTGTCCTTGGGGATCCGACATTAATCCTCTCATACCTACTAATTCTATAGATTTTTTTAATTTATATGTATTCTAAAAAATTGGTTTTTACGTTAGGCTAATTCTAATGATTCTAGTGTTTTTTATTTATTTTGTTGTACAAAAAAACTTTTTGAATTACCTGTAGAAAGCGATTTCCCTAAGGAAAAAGCTTTCAACGATGTCCAATATCCCTTCCTTTTCCAAATTTTTTTACGAATACGCTTTTTCGAGATAGAAGTACGTTTTTTTGGAACTGCCATTCAAAAATGAAAAAAGTTTTTGAGTGGTATAATTGGATGTCAAAGACATTTATTATTCTATTCTTTCGTACTCCATATTGAGTAATTTGTTTCTTTCAAATTTTATTATATATTATTTTTCAAACAAAACAGACATTCAAAAGGGAGAATCGATGACTGCATCAAAGATGCACTTGTTAGTACACCTGCAAATTCTGAATTGGCTAGTTGTAAATAGCCCCAAGACTATGGAATAAAGGATTATCCCGGACCTACACCGAGGTATTGACGGTGATTCTCAAATATTACAGAACATAATGTGATACGATGAGATAGAATGCAATAGAAACAAAGACACAGTGAACGGGTTACCTACTCTTACATTCAGAATTCTTGAATTCGGAATGAATCAAATCTCCCCAAGTAGGATTCGAACCTACGACCAATCAGTTAACAGCCGGCCGCTCTACCACTGAGCTACTGAGGAACAACGGGAGATTAGATCTCCTAGAGTTCAATTCCCGTTCTCAACCCATGACCAATATGAATTTTCTAAAAAAAGAATTAGAAAAAAAGGGGGGGGGGGTTATTCCCCGATCGTTGATCGTATCTCTAAATTTTTTTATCCTTTCTGATGTTAATAACTAGAATTAAAAAAAAAGGGAAATGTTAATGCATCTGGAAATAAACGATTAATCTCTATTAATAAACCTGCTAACGAAACGAACCATAGAGTACTTAGTACCGGTGCTACGGAAAGATATGTTTTTAGATCTTGCATTTGAAATCCTCCTTCTTTCTTCTTTATTGTATTACAATATATATAGTAATATATATAACTATAGATGTACATGTAGTTAAGAAGTTCTTGTATTTGTATATGTAACCCCCCATTTTTAAAATTAGAATTGAAATATTGTCTACTAGAACGATCTTATAGATTCCATTTGAAAATGGAAACGCCTTTTTATGTAAATTTGAAATTGATAGGATTTGCCTAAAAAAAGTAATTTTTTTAATTATACTTATATATATGTTTGTTATCTGATATGAAACAAAAAAAAGAAGGATGTGGAAAACAAGATAGGAATTGTTTACAATGACACTGTAAACCAATCGAAAGGGATGTAGCGCAGCTTGGTAGCGCGTTTGTTTTGGGTACAAAATGTCACGGGTTCAAATCCTGTCATCCCTACCTAATTACTGCTCAGAAGAGCAGTAACGAGGAATCCATTTTAGATTTATGCTTCCTATGATAACCGGGTTCATGAATTATGGTCAACAAACCCTACGAGCTGCAAGGTATATTGGTCAGGGTTTCATGATTACCTTATCCCACACAAATCGTTTACCTGTAACTATTCAATATCCCTATGAAAAATTAATAACATCAGAACGTTTCCGCGGTCGAATCCATTTCGAATTTGATAAATGCATTGCTTGTGAAGTATGTGTTTGAGTATGTCCTATAGATCTGCCGGTTGTTGATTGGAAATTGGAAACTAATATTCGAAAAAAACGATTGCTTAATTACAGTATTGATTTTGGAATTTGTATATTTTGTGGTAATTGTGTTGAGTATTGTCCAACAAATTGTTTGTCAATGACTGAAGAATATGAGTTTTCAACTTATGATCGTCACGAGTTGAATTATAATCAAATCGCTTTGGGCCGGTTGTGGGCGAGGAGGGATTCGAACCCCCGACACCGTGGTTCGTAGCCACGTGCTCTAATCCTCTGAGCTACAAGCCCCACCCCGTCTCCACTGGATCTGTTCCCAGGAGTACCCTACAAAAAAAGGAACCTTTCCTCTCCCCAGCCATTTCGGGTTAAGAAGATGTGAAAGTGCCTTTCTCTCTATAAGAACGGTGCGTTCCGGGGTGTGAAGTGGGATATAAGGGATTTCATAATTGGGGTTTTGAATAAGACAACCTTTTCATTTTTCATTTTTTTCAATATGAAAAAGTAATAAGAATGAGAGGTGTTAAGCTTTTCATCATCCTGGCGTCGAGCTATTTTTCAATTATTAATATATAAAATTATTAAGGGTATATGTGTGATACACAATCTATTAATTATAATTAATTTGATTTCAATACCATTTTTTTAATCCTATCCTATATTAACTATCGATATTTAGGTCTTATAATACTTCAGGAGCTAATGAAACTATTTTAGTAAAGTTTAATTGTCTCAATTCCCGTGGGATCGCCCCAAAAACGCGAGTTCCTTTTGGATTTCCTTCTTGATCAATGACAACTGCGGCATGCGGTGAGTTAGTAGCAGTGGGTGGCAAAGTAGCTTTGCTACCTATTCCATTAGGAACGGCCGACTTTTTGGTACATCATATTCATGCATTTACAATTCATGTGACGGTATTGATACTGTTGAAAGGTGTTTTATTTGCTCGTACCTCGCGGTTAATACCAGATAAAGCAAATCTTGGTTTTCGTTTCCCTTGTGATGGGCCTGGAAGAGGAGGAACGTGTCAAGTATCTGCTTGGGATCATGTCTTCTTAGGACTATTCTGGATGTACAATTCTATTTCGGTAGTAATATTCCTAGTATTCATTGAGACAACAAAGGACATTGGAGCAAATTCTTTTTGAGCAACAAAGTTTTTATGTCGCAAATTCGATACAAACATATTAATCGAATTTCATAGTAATAGAAATACATGTCCTACCGAAACAGAATTTGTAACTTGCTATCCTATAATCTTGCCTAACAGGCAAAGATTTCACTCCGCTAAAAAGATGATTCATTCGGATCAACATGAAAGCCCAACTACATTGCATTGCCAGAATTCATGTTATCTATTGGAAAGAGGTTGACCTCCTTGCTTCTATGGTACAATCCTCTTCCCGCTGAGCCTCCTTTCTTCCATGATTAACTGTTGGCACCAGTCCTACATTTTGTCTCTGTGGACCGAGAAGAAAGGACTCACTGCGCCAAGATCACTAACTAACACTAATCTAATAGAATAGAAAATCCTAATATAATAGAAAAGAACTGTCTTTTCTGTATACTTATATATACTTTCCCCGGTTCCGTTGCTACTGCGGGCTTTACGCAATCGATCGGATCATCTAAATATCCCTTCAACACAACATAGGTCGTCGAAAGGATCTCGGAGACCCGCCAAAGCACGAAAGCCAAGTAAGATTTCAGGTTCTGAATCTCGGTTAATTGAATCTCCTGCCCCAGGTATTATTTCGAGACGTTCTGTATATGAGCCTCTTCAAACAGGACTTATTGCTATTGATTCCATGATCCCTATAGGACGCGGCCAGCGGGAATTAATTATTGGTGACAGACAGACCGGTAAAACAGCAGTAGCCACAGATATAATTCTCAATCAACAAGGTCAAAATGTAATATGTGTTTATGTGGCTATTGGTCAAAAAGCTTCTTCCGTGCCTCAGGTAGTGACTAGTTTACAGGAACGAGGGGCAATGGACTACACTATTGTGGTAGCTGAAACGGCTGATTCCCCAGCTACGTTACAATACCTCGCGCCTTATACAGGAGCCGCCTTGGCTGAATATTTTATCTTAGATTAATAGGATTTTCCTTCCTATTAATCTGGAAATTCTTCTCAGATACAAGGAAATGATTCAGTTCCAGAGCCAAAGATCGTAGTTCTCGAACAAGTAATCGAAAAGATTCTGGAGCATCTTCTGGTTTAGGTATTGTTCCTCCAATGATAGTGGTACCAAGTACTTCTTGGGGAGCTCTAATATGATCAGATTAATAAGTAAGCATCTCTTGTAAAATATGAGCAACACCAAACCCCTCTAGAGCCCAAACCTCCATTTCGCCTACCCGCTGCCCCCCCTGCTTAGAACTAGCCTAACGTAAAAACCAATTTTTTAGAATACATATAAATTAAAAAAATCTATAGGAACCAAAAAAAAAAAAAAAAGATAATATATATATATATATACGAAATATACGAAAGATTCCTATTGATTTTGTAAAAAAAAGGGGGGGTTATTACTTTCCCCATCAATACGAAATATACGAAAGATTCCGTTGCTGTCTCGGCTGTGCTACCGGAGGCTCTGGGGAAGTCGGAATAGGAGAGCACTCATCTTGGGGTGGGCTTACTACTTAGATGCTTTCAGCAGTTATCCGCTCCGCACTTGGCTACCCAGCGTTTACCGTGGGCACGATAACTGGTACACCAGAGGTGCGTCCTTCCCGGTCCTCTCGTACTAGGGAAAGGTCCTCTCAATGCTCTAACGTCCACACCGGATATGGACCGAACTGTCTCACGACGTTCTGAACCCAGCTCACGTACCGCTTTAATGGCCGAACAGCCCAACCCTTGGAACATACTTCATTAAAATTTCATGTACTGATTCTTGAATACCGACTATGTTAGAATAGTCATGTGGTATGTTCTCAGATTTTGCACGTGTAATACATGTTCCTTCTATTTCGCCAAGTAAAGCTCTTCGCATCGCAATGCCTATTGTGTCGGCTTGACCTTTCATAAGTGGAGACAGAATAAAGCGTCCATAATAAAGACGCTTACTGTCTCTTCTTGATTCAACACACTTCCACTGTAGTGTCCGAGTAGATACTTTGACTTTCTCTCGAACCATAGTAATTTTATTTGATCAGATCATTGAATCATTTATTTCTCTGGAAACCCTTTCAGCCTTTATTTAGTTTTATACACGTCGTTTTTTAGGGGGTCTACAACCATTATGTGGCATAGGGGTTACATCTCGTACAAAACTTAAAAGTATACCGCTTCTACGAATAGCTCGTAATGCTGCATCTCTTCCTAGTCCAGGGCCTTTTGTCCTTACTTCAGCTCGTTGCATACCTTGATCCACTACTGCTCGAATAGCATTTCCTGCTGCGGTTTGAGCAGCAAAAGGTGTTCCTCTTCTTGTACCCCTGAATCCACAAGTACCCGCGGAGGACCAAGAAATCACCCGACCCCGTACATCTGTAACGGTCACAATTAAAATAATATATTCAATTCCCGTCGTTCGCCCGTGATGCCCGGGACCAAGTTATTATGATTTCTTTTTCCGCCTTTGTATTAAGCTTCTCTATTTTTCTTAATAAATGCTTTGCTACAAAAGGATTTTTTTTTAGTGAACGTGTCACAGTTAATTAACTCCTTTTTTTTTTAAGACGAAGAAAGAAATTCGATTTTCTCTCCTATTTACTACGGCGAAGAAGAATCAAAGTCTCACTATATTTTTTCCTTTTTCTAGTTCTTCTTCCAAGCGCAGGATAACCCCAGGGGGTTACGGATTTTTTTCTACCAATTGGAGCCCTCCCTTCACCACCTCCATTCTATTAAAAAATAAAAAAAAATACAAAAAATTGAAACAGGGTGATCTAAAACTGTTGATCAAATAAAATAATATAATTAAAAATTTATTGACTATTTGACAGAATACATGCATTAAAATAAGAAGGCTTCTTATTCCACAACAACGAAAGCACTTTTTCACTCTTTTCTATACTAGGGGATTTCACTTGGAAAAGAAAATGTTCCATAGTAATGGATTCGAGTCCATAACCATGGGTTCCAGTGCACGAGATCTTGTAGCACTTACCAATGAGGCCTTATCAATTAGTATTACACAGAAGAAATCAATTATAGACACTAATACAATTAGATCTGCTCTTCATAGACAAACTTGGGATTTGCGATCCCAGGTAAGATCGGTTCAGGATCATGGGATCCTTTTCTATCAGATAGGAAGGGTTGTTGCACAAAATGTACTTATAAGTAATTGCCCCATAGATCCTATATCTATCTATATGAAGAAGAAATCATGTAACGAAGGGGATTCTTATTTGTACAAATGGTACTTCGAACTTGGAACGAGCATGAAGAAATTCACGATACTTCTTTATCTTTTAAGTTGTTCTGCCGGATCGGTCGCTCAAGACCTTTGGTCTCTACCCGGACCCGATGAAAAAAATAGGATCACTTCTTATAGATTCATTGAGAATGATTCGGAAACGAAGTGACTTAGACAAATCTTTTTTATCAATAACCTCAGACCAATCAATCGAATATTGATTAATACATAATCGATCGAACACTACTTGAAAACGGCTCTTCCGCTCAGAAACGAAATGTTTCAAATGCTCCTGGAAATTCTTGCTCCCATTGGACCATTTGTATCTATATGCATTAGGATCCCGATTTATGGATCTCTCGGTTCGAGAAAGAAAAATAAGAGGATCAAACCATTTCTTCTGACTCTTTTTCAAATTCGATAAATGTTCGTTGATCGTATCTTTCATTATAGTTCTATGATTCAGAGTATCATTTCCTATTAGATCCCTTTGAATTCCATATTCGAAGTTGCGATCAGGTCTCTTCATTAAAAAGAATCGATTCAATATATTTCTTATGTACCCATAGGGACTATATTGGAATTGGATTTAAATCAGATTTCGGATCAATCTATATTGATTGACTGCCTCCATTATGTTGTTGCTAATCTAATTGTTCAATCAATTGATACCTATAATAATTTCTAGAAAAACTAAAATTAATATTTTGTTGTAGTAAAATAGAATTTCTTTCATTTATGTAGTAAAGTACATCAAAAGAAAATAATTCATTTAATAACATTTTATTTTTCATATTCTTTTTCCAAAAAGTAGATCCGACCTTGCGAAATTTAATGACTAGAAGAGCTATTGATAATAATGATCCGACCTTACGTGCATCATTAACCACTGGGACTGGAGAGCTGGTACTAATATTGCAGACTGAGGCATGTTGTTTAAAAGACCTGAAGTAGCAAAACCCTGAATAAAAATAGCACTTGGCGCAGTTATTGCGTTTAAGTGATTTTTTTTTATTAAAATAGGAAACTATATGAATAATTGCAAAAGCCCATGAAAGAAAAATTAATGATTCATATAAATTGCTTAATGGAAAATGTCCTGAATAAATCCAACGGGTAAATAATAATCATGTTATACCAAAAAACATAATTACGATTCCTTTATCTGATGAATAAAAAAATCCTATGATTTCATCTAAATTAACTAATAAAGTTAAAAAATAAATTAGTAGTACAATTGAAACGACCGAAAAAGATATATGAGTTAATATATGCTCTAAAATCGAAAAAATCATAAAAAATTTGTTAAAAATTAATAAATTAATACTAGGTTTTACCCGATTTTAGAAAACAAGTCGGGTATTAATTTGATTATAAAACTTATAATATCTCTTTTATAAGATCTTATGCCGCTACTCGGACTCGAACCGAGATGCTCTAGCACTGCTTCCTAAGAGCAGCGTGTCTACCAATTTCACCATAGCGGCAACTTGTTCAAAATAATACTAACAAGTTTTTACTCAATCGTCGAGATTCAAATTTTAAATAAAGAAGCTAATTTAATGGAATTTAAAATTGATTTTATTACTAAGAAAATGCTTTTTCTAAAAATTAAAACTTCTCCAAAATCCTTAGAAATTTTAACTAAAATTTGCCTAAGTTGCTCAAGAAAAATGAAAAACAACAATTGTCAAAATATCTATTTTCATGCATCTTTTTATATTGTACAAACATAATATTTTTTGATCGCTTAAAAAAAATATCATATATTATTACTTATTAGTATCTAATATTCACTTAATTGTGGATAGATACTTTTATAACTTTGATTCCAAGTAAAGAATATAAGAATTAAGAGAAATAATAATTCCTAAAGGTATAAAGTGAAATTTTTTTGACTTAAATTAATTTAAAGAACCTGTTGATTTCGCTAAAAGATCTTGTATTTCCTAGTTAAGAGGAAATACAAGATCTTTATTTATTTTTTTATTGATGGGGAAAGTAATAACCCCCCCCCCTTTTTTACAAAATCAATAGGAATCTTTCGTATATTTCGTATATATATATATTATCTTTTTTTTTTTGGTTCCTATAGATTTTTTTAATTTATATGTATTCTAAAAAATTGGTTTTTACGTTAGGCTAATTCTAATGATTCTAGTGTTTTTTATTTATTTTGTTGTATAAAAAAACTTTTTGAATTACCTGTAGAAAGCGATTTTCCTAAGTAGACTTGTCTGTAAGGACATGTATTTCTAGTACCATATATAGCAGAATTCTACGATATATATAATATAAGATCCATCCGTATAGATATCATCATCTACATTCAGAAAGCCGTATGCTTTGGAAGAAGCTTGTACAGTTTGGGACGGGGTTTTGATTGATCAAAAAGAAGAATCTACTTCAACCGAAATGCCCTTAGGCACGGCCATACATAATATAGAAATCACACTTGGAAAGGGTGGACAATTAGCTAGAGCAGCGGGTGCTGTAGCGAAACTGATTGCAAAAGAGGGGAAATCGGCCACATTAAAATTACCTTCTGGAGAGGTCCGTTTGATATCCAAAAACTGCTCAGCAACAGTCGGACAAGTGGGAAATGTTGGGGTAAACCAGAAAAGTTTGGGTAGAGCCGGATCGAAATGTTGGCTAGGTAAACGTCCTGTAGTAAGAGGAGTAGTTATGAACCCTGTCGACCACCCCCATGGAGGTGGTGAAGGGAGGGCTCCAATTGGTAGAAAAAAACCCGTAACCCCTGATGAAGCTTGGGTGAAACTAAGTGGAGGTCCGAACCGACTGATGTTGAAAAATCAGCGGATGAGTTGTGGTTAGGGGTGAAATGCCACTCGAACCCAGAGCTAGCTGGTTCTCCCCGAAATGCGTTAAGGCGCAGCAGTTGACTGGACATCTAGGGGTAAAGCACTGTTTCGGTGCGGGCCGCGAGAGCGGTACCAAATCGAGGCAAACTCTGAATACTAGATATGACCTCAAAATAACTGGGGTCAAGGTCGGCCAGTGAGACGGTGGGGGATAAGCTTCATCGTCGAGAGGGAAACAGCTCGGATCACCAGCTAAGGCCCTAAATGACCGCTCAGTGATAAAGGAGGTAGGGGTGCAGAGACAGCCAGGAGGTTTGCCTAGAAGCAGCCACCCTTGAAAGAGTGCGTAATAGCTCACTGATTGAGCGCTCTTGCGCCGAAGATGAACGGGGCTAAGCGATCTGCCGAAGCTGTGGGATGTCAAAATGCATCGGTAGGGGAGCGTTCCGCCTTAGGGGGAAGCAACCGCGTGAGCGGCGGTGGACGTAGCGGAAGCGAGAATGTCGGCTTGAGTAACGCAAACATTGGTGAGAATCCAATGCCCCGAAAACCCAAGGGTTCAACATTTTTCTGTATCCGTGGGCAATGAGTTTCGATGTACTAGGGGTATCCGCTTTTATAGAAGCTTTCATTTTCGTGCTTATCCTAATTCTTGGTTTAGTTTATGCATGGCGAAAAGGAGCGTTGGAATGATCTTAGTTCGTTTCCTGAATACTTGTACAATAACAATAAAAAAAAGTAAAAAAAAAACCATTGAAACAATTATGAATTCCATTAAGTTTCCCGTACTTGATCGAACAACAAAAAACTCAGTTATTTCAACTACGTTAAATGATCTTTCAAATTGGTCAAGACTTTCCAGCCTATGGCCGCTTCTTTTCGGTACCAGTTGTTGTTTTATTGAATTTGCCTCATTAATAGGCTCCCGATTTGACTTTGATCGTTATGGGCTAGTACCAAGATCAAGTCCTAGACAGGCGGACCTTATTTTGATAATATATAAATTTAACCTACTTTAACTTTATATCTAATTGAATGAGATTTCTTATAGATATTCATTCGGTTTTTCTTGGATTAAACAAAAGAGAGTAATTACATGAGTTTCAAACTTTTGTTTTGATTTAATTAATATATTAATTAATCTAATAATAAGTTTTATCTTTTCTCCTACCTTCAGAAAAAAAAGGCATGTCCACTGTTATTAGATATTAGAATTTTCTGAAAGGTAACTATCCCGCTTTCATATATAAATTTATATAGAATCGTTGAAAAAGACTTTTTTCATACTTTTTTTTCACGAATTTGACTCTTAGCAACTCCTATGTTCGAAGCCAGATGTTGTCTAATTAGACCACGAATTACAAATGTCTGGAAGAGCTCTATTGCTATTTCGCGAGGCAATCCACAGCGATGTAATGAAAGTAAGGGTCCAACGACAATCACCGAACGCCCCGAATAATCGACCCGTTTGCCAAGCAGAGTCTCGCGAAATCTTCCCTCTTTTCCATCAATTACATCCGAAAATGACTTGTAAACCTTATTATGACCATCCCTCATGGGTTATCCACGGATTTCATTATCAAGAAGTGTATCCACGGCTTCTTGTACCAATTTTTCCTGACACATTACTAATTCCCCTGGTGTAGATCTACTTGTTGTTAATAGATCAGTAAGAGTATTGTTCCGATAGATAACTCTTCTATAGAGTTCATTAATATCTGAACTCATCAGTTTACCCCCTTCTATCTGAATGATGGGTCTCAACTCGGGAGGCAGAACCGGTAAGAGACATAAAACCATCCATTCCGGTTCTATATTTGTTCGAATAAAATGCTTAATAAAAGGAATTTGATAGTTATATATGAGTGAAAAAAAACTGCTCAGAAATTAGCAGTAAAAAGAAAAATTAAGTCTCATTTCCTATGTACAAAGGTTAAATGGAAATAAACGTAAGCGTAAGAATCGCTTTACCCCAAGGTTGGTTGATTAGTCAGCCGGGCTTGAAGCGGGTTAAAAAAAATATTATCCGTATGACGTTTTCACTATCAGTTATATAAATTACTATACATATACATATATTACAAAGTGATCGGTAATTAGGTAAAAACGCGAACTGAGTGGATTAAACACAAAATCTTAACTCGGAGCATTTCGCATGTGAGTGAAAGCTGAAACGACATCGACTCGCCGTCAAAGGATGGAGGATGTGACTTTGGTTTTCTTGTCCGAAGAACATTAGGGTTAGAGACAACTTGTTATATCGGGCCGGATAAGGAACAAACTCAGCAGCTCGAAGCCCAGATAAAGAACACACAAACGAAGCCCACTAACGAATAGAGTTAATGAAACGAAGCGTTTAGCAGGAGCGGACGCGTGGCGGCTGGAGGATGCTCGACTTTCATATGTGGAGGGTGACGTGGACGAACGTGAGAGAAGAAAACATGATTATATATATATACTAGGGTCGGTCCGCGCTACGCGCGGGATTTGGATTATGTGTCATTTTCATTTGAACCAAATCGTAAAAGTATTGTTTGTTAGGTATTCTTTAGTTTCACGCTGTATTGACTATTTTACATTAGATATTTGGACGAAATGGTGGACTTCACGTCGTTAGATATGTAAGTTTGAATGTATGTGAGCTGTATTTTTAGAGCCGTTAGAGACATTGGGCTATTACGTTTGTTAATGTGGCCTTATATGGGCTTGACGAAAGTATGTAACGTTTATAAATAGTCGAATATGTTGTTGAATCAATTTATTTTTGATTTTGTTATCTTCTACTCGGTTTAGTAATATCTTATAATACAAGCACTCGGTGAGTTTTATATAATTTTAGTGCAGCGTACTCCTACCTAATAGTATATTTATACGGTTGTTTTTTAAGAAATTTGCATATGTTTCTATTTGTTTAATTTTTTTTATCCATACCATTTAAGAATCCAATAAGAATAAATGTTAACCTTTTGTATTAATTTGCATTGCTTTTAAAAGACTTCTTAATAAGTGGAGAAGGAATTTCATGTGTTTCATGTGAAATTGTAGAACTCAGAAATTGATTTGTTTTATATGATATTAGGGTTAAACCCGTCCTACTGACGGGTAAGCAAATAAAAAATAATTAAAAATAGATTATATTTTAATATATATGTAAGAATATTTTGTTTGCTCTAAACTAAAATAATGTTAATCTTTACTATTTGTTTTTGTTTTTTTTTATTAAAAATAAAAGAATTTATAAATTATTTTATACATTTTACTTTTTTTCTTTTTATACATTTCTTAACCTACTGTTGTAGATTATATGAAAATTTTAATTTTGTTTCTGAAATTGATTATTTAAGAATATACATATTTTATTATAACTTTTTCAATTAAACCATATCATCCAAACTGATTAAGATTATTAAACAAATATTATTATTAGTTTTAGAGTATAATTGTTTGTTGTTTTATTTTTATTTGATTACCTTTTGAATATTATTTTTGTACATTGGTTTTATTATATATATATATATATAATTAGTTTATTATTTCCTTAAAAAATTACCATAATTTTTATTAGTAATTATTTTTATGAAATAATGTTATTTTATTTTCATAATATTATTTTTTCAATAGATATATTGCAAGCTATATTTTTGGATCATGTAACACTGATTCACTGAATAGCTATTTTGAACATGATTTTTTAAAAGTATATTATTATGAAATTAATTATCTATTATAGTCTTTTACTCTAATATAAAGTTATAAAGTGGATTCAAAACAATAATTACTTTAAAATCATAATATGCAGACTTTGATAAGCATATAAACCTTCGACCAACGGTAGTTGGATATGGGCAAGTCTTTAGGATACAATTCATTGTATTGTTGTATCCAAACCCATTGGAAGTAATGTTGAAAAATTCTTTTGATTCAGTATACGAACTCGGTGATTCGTAAGTTGCTGTAAACTTAGTCTTTAGGATACAATTCATTGTACTGATGTACCAAGTGTTATTAACTGAAACGATTTCTTCCAAAGTAGTACTGTAACTGGTAATTTTCTAATGACTTGAGTAGAAGAATATTCATAGAAGAAGATTAAAGAAGAATCATAGTCTAGAAAGAATACTATATACAATAACACATAGACCAAATCCTTGTGTACACTCGTATATTTTTTCTACATCTGGGCTTATATATTAGTAAATATGATTAGACCCTACTTGCTGTTAAGACTCTTTTTATATTTAGACCAAGGTAGTTTGTTGATGTTTCCAGTTTGGGAGAAGGCTACACATCATTTCTAGCTTCTAGTTCATCAAAGTACTGCAGATCTCTATTTTGTATTCATCCTCTTTTGTGTCCTCTCTATCTCAGTAGCCGTACAACTGCAGCAGATACACATCTATTTCTCTTTTCAAAAGATCATGTCTGTCATGTTTAACGTCCTAAAGGATGACGCAATCGACATATACGTTCATGAGACAGCCTCCATACTTTGAACATGAATAAGATTAGATGACACAGGGAAAGAAATATCTACCTGAGACTTTTTCATGTACTATAGATTAAGAACCGAGATCTGAATGTGTTCTGTTTTGACTGATCCTAAAACCGCAAATATAAGACCTATTAATACAGTGCACCAAGAAGAAACTGTTGCAAAAGTATTCTCAGAAAAAATGGAATTGCAAGTGCCTCACCTTAAATGAAAGAGACATGTCTAGCTTCTGCATCAGTTTCCTTGTCGAAAAACACATGTGTTCCTGAGGTGGCATTCAAGAACAAACGTCCTGCAGAAAAATATTCCATGTGTGTTTTAAGAATATTAGTCTCCTCACACGTAAGCACTAAGCTTTGAAATTAGTATAAGTGAAGGTATCAGGTATGCATGTGTTTTTAATTCTAGACAGAAATATACTTCCTACCATCTTTGGGTATATGCTACTTGCAACAACAACCTTCAAGTTTCTTGTGAAAAGAGATCGCTTGTGAGTCAAACAGACTGATAGTGTCAAAGATATGTGTGTGAAAAGGAAGGCATATCATAAAAAGGTCAATATATATGCAAAAGGAAATTAGATAATTTATGAAAGTCTTGAATAGATTCAAATATAGAAGAGATACCTGTCGATCTTCATAGTCCACATAACTCGCTCTAGGAATGTCAGTCACCGTACTTCTCATAGCAGTGAGCTCAGTAATAACGTAATGACGTCTGAGAGATTAATAACACCTTAATTTATTGTATGTTTCAATGATAAGTCTGTCATAAACAGTCTTTAAGAAGCTGTACCTAGAAGATGTGTGTTGGTGTTGGCTAGGCCAAGAAGCGAATCGTGATCACCGAACCTGAAACCTTCTTCAGGAATGTGAGAATCTGGTTCGTTTTGCACATCTAGATTGGTTGAATCACCGTACTGGACTGTCAGAAGCAAGTCTGAAAGCCTGAAGTTCTGGTTGCACAACCAGTGAACCAGCCTGGAGACGGTCTCTGTAAGTAGCTAGCCGGTGAACATTCATGATGGCTGGCATGACGGTTGACTGTAACAAATGTGAAAGAGTTCTAAACAACATTGAAAAAACAAAAATAGGTTCAATGAAGATCTAAATCTATATAAAAGTATCATCCTTATGAAGATGCTTGCTGGAAAAATAAAAAAATACTATGAGCATGAGATAATAAAATATTCAAATCACCAAGAATCAGCTTCCCAGAATCGGAGCAACCGGACATGGACGGTGGAAGAGCAGCCACCAGTCTTCAAATCACCAAGAAGAACAGATGAGTTAGCCATGATTGAGAATTTTCTTTGTTTTCTGGAGAATCACAAATGTGAGGATGATGTTCAAGAGTAGAAAACTTACCCTTTTATAGGTAAAGGAAACCGCCTTGGTGTTGGATGAGTATCATTAATGAGACGTTGTGCTTGATTCGCGTCGGTGGAGTTAAGACATCTCTTATGAATGAAGACAACTTTTAACGTCTGGAGGTTAAGTACCAAATACGAAACGACGGATGCTTGATACCAAGGTTCTCGAGGACGATTCGGCTGACTTGATTTGGTCTCCATTGTTGCTCGAGCTCATTCATCGCAGAGATAGAAGACGACGACTAACCCTAATTCAAAGTGAACAGACAAAATTAGATACCATTCATAAAGCATAAGCCCATACGAAAGACCAAATTAATTGTATCCTCGTTTAAATGAAACTGTGCGTTTTGATGAAACTGACAGGTGTCGCGCTCACAGCCATCAACTTAGTGACGTGGCTTCACCAGGAGAGAGCAAAACACTCTTTTATATATATATATACTAGGGGAAGCCCGCGCTTCACGCGGGATATGGTACTTTGGTTATATTATTTGTGATTTCTCATGTTAGTGTTTTAGGTTAACTTTAAGTTTGTTTGGAGCATGTTAGGCGGATCAGTGTGATTTAGTTATGGATTCTTGAAAATTGTGTTTTTTTGTAGATGGAAATATATGTAATTCTAAAATATTTGATTGTTAGCCATAATGGAGTGACAAATTTCTAAAAGTGTATATAGCTTATATTCTGGAATTGGTATTTTCCGAAGATGCGTAACATGTTTAAATTTATTTATTATGATACTTGAAATAGGAATTTAAAATCGACGGAGTAGATATTGTGCTCAAATTATGAAAACAAATCTTGTCATCTGCTTGTAATAATAGCATGTGCCACACAAACTTTTAAAGTTGTATCGGTGACTATTATTGTTGCTCTTGTGTTCTGTTTTGTCAGATAACAATCAAGTCTAATATATTTTACTAATGCGTTTCCAACAATTTTCCGCTCGGATTTTATTTATTTTCCATCTTAGGTAATCCAATCCAACATTTTTTATCGCCCTCAAGTTCTCTCATGCGTAACATTATTATATCTTCAAGTTAATAGTATTGTCTTTTTTCAATAGAATGTAAAATTAATTCAAACCCAAATTTTTTTTTTCTGTACAATATTGAGCTAGAGTTTTGAATTGAAATGAGAATACTGGCTAAAATACTTCTTTTAGTGATGTGTCATGTGTTATCGATCTTGTACCAAACCAGATGATGATGCCAAGATCATAGTTGTAGTCCGATGTTTTCCTGAGTGCACTGAATTTATTCCTCACTTCCTTGTCAATAATCTTGATCAGAGATTCTTTTGGACTTGGGTTCTCACCATGTTTCCTGCTGATACTTTCTCTCCGTATGTGGTAGATTAAACTTTGAAATGTGTAACATAGGAGAAAAAAAATAATACAGCTTGCTTCTGATTGAGATGGTCGCTCAAGTAACATGTCCCAATCCTTTGTAAAGTCAAAACCTAGGAGCCTCTCCATTAAGTTGCTCCATATTGCCCCTGGATAAGCACACTGGAAATATAAATGATGAATGGCCTCCTCTACACCGGAACAGAGACTGCAGTCTAAGGTCTGAGCCGTCCCCCAGTGCTTTGTCCTATCACTCGTTGAAAGGCGATTACGAAGTTAATAGTACTGTCTTACAAACCTTCAGACGTTATGCACAACTATGGTAATCCCGCATGGGCGAATCTACTTGATCAACTAAGGGTGCATGTGCACCCACAATTTTTTAAAAAGAAATTGCCTTACAAAGAAAATTATTTAAAGTCTAAGAGAAACTCAGTTATAAATTCATGTATGCACCCACTGATATCTTAACTTTACTCTTTTAATTTCACGAAATTATGATTTTGATTTATGTGATTTATACTTCACTAAAATGTGTCCCCAATTATTATAAGTTTTAGATCCGCCCATGTTAAGACCTGTCACCCGTCAGTGCTGTTTTTTTAAAAATAATATCGCAGTCCACGTAATATGCCTGCTAATTACTGCTAGTGCGAAAGAAAAATAATCTTATATTCCATGTAATGTGCCTGCTAATTGTTGCTAGCTAATTATACAGAGCTTTTTTATGATATAAAAATTATAAATATTTTTTCATGTTCTTTTCAATTCATTCACATATATATAAATTATAAAACTATAAATAAAATTATATATTCATTTTATGATATAAAAATTATAAATATTTTTTCATGTTCTTTTCAATTCATTCACATATATGTAAATTATAAAACTATAAATAAAATTATATATTCATTTTAAACCAACTTATATAGATATATTAAAATTAATATTTTAATGACATGACATATTGTAAATTTATATTGATTACATAGTTTTTATCTTTTTTTAAAATAAAATTAAAGCCTTGAAAATATTTATAATATCAATAAATTAGTATAATTAAATTAATATTTTATTATTTGTTATTAAAAGTTATATTATTATTTTTATCATGCTTTAAATGATAGTTGGTTTGTTTTTAAATGTAACATTAATTATTAAATTATTTATGAATATTTGGTGTTGTGGTAATATATTTGGTTTAAGTAATAAAACATTGAAAGGTATGAAAATTTCATAAATTTTTTAAAATTATATAGAATTTTAGAAGATTACACTTCAAAATTGCTGCATTTAAGTAGATTGCATGACAGATTGATAGATGATTTGTCTCTTTCTCTTTTACTAAAACTACATCAGAAAAGAATAATTGTTAAATAAAATGAATCATATTTTGATCGGTAAAAAAACCACTAAAGTATTTATTTAATGACACAGTTTTTAACATTACACCATTTTACTATTTATTTTATATTTTATATAAATTGATGTGTAGTTTGTTGGAGAATATTGATGCTTAAAGGCATCACTACAATATTGATGCTTTATAGAGTTAGAAGTGAAGTTCTTTCACGTGGTTGTTTTTTTTATAGAGTTAGGTCTTTCATGTGGTTCTTTTTTTCGTATTCACCATTTCCAATACAGTTAAATAGCTTTACATATTCAACATATGCAATTAAGATAATTTGGAACATTTCAAGATTGTATAGAATATGATTTCAAAAGCTAACATGATCAAGAAAACATGAATTATATGACTTTGATTTCGTTATCACCCATCTGCAAATTAGGGTGTAGGCATAGCTCTCCAAGAATATTCAATCTTTCAATATCAACTCTTTTTCTGCACCCGTAACCGGAGGATCCGTGAGTAGGTTTGAAGCTGGAAACTGACGGAATTCCACATGAAATTATTAGACACCCAAGTATGTTTTGTTACCATTTTCTGCATTCTCCATTAGACACCTTAGTATTTTTGTATTACCCTTGTATGCATTCTGTTGGGAACCTTTTCTGTATTTTGTTAGAAGCTATGAAACAAAAAGCAACAGGTGGTGTACTATAAGAAGCTTACTCCATCTATTAGTGTTTTCTCTTGTTTTTGTTTTCTGGCCTCTCGGTGTTTCCAAACTTTCTCTCCACAATCTCATTTAGAATTTTGTGTGTGAACTCATATCCTAAACCTCAATGGATCTTTTGACAAAAGAAAAAAACCTCAATGAATCAACCATAGATTAGGGGATTAAGTAACGTGAATGGATAATGTATATGAAAAGAGATATTGCACATATAGTGACTAAATCATAAAAAAACGAACAAAACAATTTTGGTTATCCAGTTGCAGAAAGATTCAACTATATACAGCTGAACTATCTGGCTTGAAACCGAGTTACAGAGATATGCAGCTACACAAGTATCTTCAAGTTCACATGCACTTCTCTGCAGCAAAAAAATCATAGTTGCCTAAACAGTAATATTGAGATCTATGGAATTGATTAACATAAAAGACGCAAAAGTAGCAAATTCAAACAGGCTCACCGGAAGTCTCAGAGTCTGAAGGTGGAACGAAACTGATTTCTCTGTAGATGTCGACATGAGGAAGAAGGAACGAAGTTCCGTTGCTTGGGAAGTCAACAATTTTGATCTGAATTTAAAACCAAATCAATAGCTATTAGAGAAGCAAGTGGAGAGTTCTACAAATGTAAATCACATAACACTATCTCGTCAAGAAACATGATAGGGCTTACCTTTTAATAGCTGGAGATTATGAGAAAAGAAGTGAAGGGGAAGACAATGCTTCGATTCAGACTAACTCGTAACGTCTCAAGTTATTTTTTCAGAGAGAAGATCGAGGCTACGCCGTCTTGATCCACTTGGCTGAGTTGATGACGTAAGCATTCCCCCTGTAATAAACCGTCAAGCCATTGTTGAAGGTTGTTTGTGTAAGGAAGTCGTAGGGTTGAATCTGGTGAGATTCTGAGTATTTTGCATCTCTATTTATAGTTGAAGAAATTAGGGATGTACGATGGAGGTGAAGGAAGGGACGATTAAAATCAAACATAGTGGGAGAGATTGAATGAGAGAGTTAATGGTTTCATTAAAGACGATGCTTCGATTGAACCTGATTTCGTAACGTTGCCAGATTTTTGTGGACTCTGAGATGAAGAACTTTGATGGAAAAAACGCCGATGAAACATCGGAGTTTCCAAGATAACTCTAACTACAGATGGGCCAATTTTAAATTTCAGTAAAAGCCCAAATAAGTTAAACTCGTCACAAACAAAATTACGGTATCACTTAAACAAACATAAGGTCCATCGTTAATGAAACGCAGCAGATCGGACAGATGGGACACATGTCACTCTGAGAATCATTGAATTGATGACGTGGCAGAAGGAGGAAGGAGAGAATCTCTTCTTTATATAATAAGATATATAGATAGATAGATATATAGATTACTTTGTTTGTTTGATGCCTATACTTAAATATAGGGGTGAATTGTTGTATATTAAGTTCTGAAATTCGTTGATTGCTGTGGGATTTATGTTTCTTTGTTATGATTATGATGCATGTGCTCTGTTGGTATGGACGTGTGTGTTGTAGCATTCTTCCTTGCGCAAGGAATTATTACATGTTACAGTTGAAGTCTAATTATTACAGTCCAAGTCTCAGTTTGTATGACCAAATTTTGTTTGCTTTCCAAGTAAATATTGCTAGCCAAGTAAAGATCGCTATATATAATATAAAGGTACTGGAAACATTAAGAGTTTAGGGATAATTATAAAAGAAATTTAGAAATTGGGTTGAATGGTCAGGTTATCATCTCCAAGAACATTTGCATTTGCTTGTAGTTATAACAGTCAGTGCACCTATCAGAAGCAATGAACATGGCAGTATCAGAAGCATCATTAGCTGACATCTCAACCCGGTACATAGTGGTGAAAATCAGAGACCATTTGTTATCTGTAAAGGCCATGAGAGGTGCATTAGGACCAGTTAGAACGGGATAATGGAAAATACCATAGCCTGGCTTGTTAGAACGGGATAATGGAAAATACCGTAGCCTGGCTTACCTTACAACCTAACCATGTTTTCATCATGGCAGGCTGCACACGTGAAGGATGAGAACCCCCGCTGAAGTTCTCGGGAGCACTTGGAGCATGATACATATCACCACCCATATGATGTTTCAATGTTGACAACTTCCCCAGTACAGAGGATCCCATGCAGTCTATGATTGATTTAGTTTCTTAGAGGCAGATTTAAAACAATATGAGTGTGTTGTTAAGATGAAGTCTAACCTGGGATGGTGAATTAAGGACCTAAGCATTTTGCTCAGATAGTGTCACTAACTTAATCTTCTTCACACTGTCATATTTGGAAGCAGTTGAGGGAGAACTCCCAGTACTCCTCAAAACCTTGTACAAAACACAATGTAACAGTACTGAAAGTTTTAGCTTATCTTACAAAACCTTTTATTTTTTTTGAAATTATCTTGCCAAAAGAAAAAACAGCACTGAAAGTTTTAGCTTGAATACATGAATAATAGACAGCTGATGCAAAGAACCTTACCCTTTGAGGTAGCTGTCGCCAGCAGTTCTCTTGTTGTCGAAGTAAAAATAGGTTTCTGAGGTAACATTAAGAAAATGACCACACCATTGCCAAATTTTCTTTGCATTAAGCTGCATAGCAAAGCCGTCAAAGACACTCGTAAAGAATGTAGTATCCCTGCGTTTGGGGAGAGAGGAATGCAAACTCATATCAACTGACACCAACATTATGTTTTTTCAAAGATTTTACCAACAATAGAAGGATAAGTGGGCTGTGGGTATGACCTGTGAATGCCTGAATTTACCATAATACGTCGAATGCTTTGTGTTTCTTCATGGTAAGCAGTAGTGATACCCATATAACTTTAACAACAACACCCATAAAACTTTAAGAGCTGAGGAAGTAAGAAAAAGATACTGAAATCCTTGAGTTGAGTTTGATAAATGAAACATACCTTGCAACTTGGTATGTGTGTTCAGTGCCGGCCCTTGCATGAAGCCAACAAAGCACCAGCTTGCGGCCATGTATTTTATTAACTTAATTCGGCCTCATTTCGTACGTGTTTTCTTTAGTGTAGTGGTTAACTCTTGGTCACATTTTCATCAGAATAAGGGTTCGACACCCAGTGGTCACAATTCTACTTTCTGTTATTTCTTTATGTTTTTTTTTCTTTAAAGAAGTGGCCACATTTTTATTTTTGCATCCAGCCTTTCAAACTCTAGGACCGGCTCTGTGTGTGTTAGACAACATCATCAGCTGATGGCAATTACAAAAGTGGAACTGTTCCATCGTGATTTACTTACTGTCCTCTGCAATGTCTTCTGCAAGCTCATTCAAATAGATACATGGGCATCAACGAATCTAGAGCTTTGGCTGCTCCTAGTAGAAACAAAGACACACGCACACCGTCGCAGGCATCATTGTCACCTGACAAATATCAAACAAAAAAAGTTATTAAATTTAGTATAAATTAAAAACATATTAATCCTGTGAATAATTAATTTATTTTAAATACTATTGGTTAAATAAATAATTTATAAAAACAGAGATATATTTCAATCATTTTTTCAATATATGTGAAAATTTTCAAAGTGACATTTTTCATAAAACGAATAAAATAATAAGTAGACAGATTCACTCAAATATGTCACAAGTTTAATCCTTTCATGAATGTTGTTTTCATTTGTAATACAGTTTTCGAGATACCTTATTTTATAGATTCAGTATGACCAGCATAAAAAAGAGAATATCCCTTCCTTGAAATTTACCTAACGAATTCATACATTAATTATAAATAAAAAAATGTAAGTTACTAGTAATCATCAAAATCCAAACTTGAAATGTCAATCGAGAAATCTTCAATAGAAGACCAGTCAGTTTATTCTGGGATGCAAAAACAATTGGAAATTACCTTTTTTTCCTTAGAACTATCATAGAATTAAAAAAATTCACCCAAATTTTTGACCTGAATTTATATGTACATCAAATAATGCTATAGACATATTTCCCCACCAAAACATAGTTTGAAAGCTATTTATCTAGAAATTTTAATATTATCGGTTTATTGTAACCAATTAAATCACTATTAAACATGCTTTAAATTGAATTTAAACCTAATTTTAATCAGACCCAACCTAAAAAAAATGCCAAAGAATAAGTAGTTGTGTATCATAATACCTGGCCTGCCTTTGCCTTCGTCTTCTTCACCCAGCCCCATCTTCTTCACGGACCATTAAATTGCTCTATATCGCAACTGTTGAATCTAAATTCAACATACTTACTCGAGCGTGAATTTGATCATGGTGTGACTGGTAACCATCATAGGAACAATAGCAACGGATAGGAAAGGAATGAGTAGGAACAAAATTTTAGGAATGATGAGGAATGATAGTTCCTTATCAAAACTAATGAGGAATTAATTTGTTCTATAATTCTCTACAAATAAAGGAATGAAGAGGAATGAAAAGGAAAATCTATTCCTCATGAATGGTAAAAAATTTAAGGAATATTAAGGAACATAGTGTTCCTCCTCATTCCTTTGGCCACCAGTCATAATGATTTTGTGTATTGAAGTCCGAGCGCTGTGAATACATAAATATTTATGCTAAGGTACATTCCTGTTTATTCACTATTTTTCCTTCGGTTGAATTTTTTTTATTATTACTTATTTATTTTACATATTCTTGCGAATGACTTCCATAAACAACGAATTTGCAGCTTTGATGGTGTAACGTCTGCAGATGCATTAAGTGAAGATGAGGTTGTGATAGGGAGACTCACGATCCAGAAGTTGAGAGCTGAGCTGGAGGTCGCTCGGGTTAGAGATCTAGAGAGAGCTGTTGAGCTTGAGGCGACAAACAAGAAGTTGAGGATGACAAGTCTCAAAATGTCTTAATCTATGCAGGAGGTCACTTCTCTGACAGCGAAGAACAAGGCACTGATTTCTGATCGCAATTTGGAGATTCTTTGGGCTTCTTGAGCTGCAGGTCGGGCCCTTGCGAAAGAGTACAATAGTCTTCTAGGGTCTTTGAAAGACAAGTGGGAGAGGAAGAAGCTGGAAGAAACGGTGGAAATCCATTTACAAGAGGTAACCGCGTATATCTTTTTGACGGAAATCACAGAAGGAGGTCTTCAGGAAGCCGACGAGCTTCAACGTCTCAAAGAGAATGATATTGAGTTTGATACCGACTTTGCGCTGGCTACGCTGTCAGATCAGGTCCTTGACGAGCTCATCTTCTGCAGGTTTTTAAAGAATCAATGACACAGGGTGATCTCCCATCTTCTAGGGTGGCCAATGATGAATGTAAGGGTAAATTTATGCAGGTGCATTTGTGGTACTACAGAAATGTATAAATAAGTAGAAAAAATAGGAAAATAGATCAAGAGTATTGTATTATTGATCTTTAGAGAAGGAACTAAAAGTGTTGGTGTATAAACCCTAGTTTTAGCCGTCTAACTCTAATATTTGTGTATAAATCCAGTTTTGTCATTTTCTTTAAAATACAGTTAATAAAATTAACATTTTACTTTAATGAAATAATTAAGAAGTTAAAAAAGAAGAAGTAGAACCCTATCGTCGTCTTTGACTTTCTTTCTCAATCAAAGAGGCGATTTCGTTTTCGCCGCCAACACCCTCTTTCTCTGACCTGTCTAAGTTTGTCAGAGAGCTTTAACTGGTCGTAACATCTCTCCGTTGTCCTCCTTCTTTCGCCTTTCCTCTTTTAGAACCACCAATTACAATCACTTTGTAATCTCCGCCGATTACAATCGGAGTTGTTCAAGCTCGGAAGTAGCTTCTTCTCGCTGATAAAGGACGATTAGCTTCACATTGGTCTTCTTTTGCTCTTTCTTCTTCTATTTTCATAACCTTTCTCCAGAATGCCTCTCAGAACATTTACTGCATACTTACGTGCCTCACATGCTAAAGAGTAGGATATCTCAACTCCATGATCATTACACATAAATTGGATGATATCATTAGGTTTCGGCCCTTCCTTGACACTTTCACACTTATGCATAATGAGAGTACCAACTGTTTTTGATGAATTTTTCCGAACATAATTGTTTCTTGTTGATGAAGCACATGAATGATCAGGTAGATACTTTTTGATGATAAAATATGAAGAACATGTTAATCCCTCTGCACAAACACACCATCTGCAATCATCATCTGCACAACGAATGTACCAAACTTTTTTATCTGATTTGTCAAGCTTGTACACGAAGTTATTTTTCATTGCACATATTTTCATTGTTGTCTTCAAATCTCTTTTGCTAATAAAATGTTGACCCTTCTTCACAACATCAACTAGAGAAAAGCGGACACACTTTCCGTCGATCATATCTTTGTTACCCTTGTTATCATCATCACTTTCATCCAGCTTAACATCTTCTTCTACAAGCTCGGTTTGACCATCAATATCATCTGAAACTTCATATGACATAGGTTCTTCCTCTCTGTTAGGCGACTCAGTAGCTTCTTCATTCAAGTTAAAATTGACCTTGATATTGCTTGTCTCGACCTTAGATCGAATACACACACATAACCACGTCGAAGCTTTGATCTTCACATATGTAAAAAAAATTGAGTTGTCGATCATTGGTGATGAAAACATGTGGTGTGATGCCAATGATCAAATCAGAGGGTAAGTAACTCAGCTCGATATTGACCATGTTTACATCGATTCCAAAGTCCTCACAAACCATAGCTCTTAGGTTGTCAAAGGTTTTACTTGTGTCAAAGTAAGTAATCTACCTCTTTTTCCTTCATCAGCAAGAAATTTCCATCCACTTCTTTTGGACGATTTCCAAAAACCAGAAGAAGCATAGATGTCCATATACAGATTGACAAAAGTTTGGAGGAACTATGAAAACAAAAGAAGCCCCACGAGTTATTTCCAAATCGTTGTGGCAACGAAGAAGACCCAAATTTAGGGAACAATATTTAAAAAAGAAAATAAAAAAATGTAATAGATTTAGGAAAATTTTGTAACTGTTTTCTCTTAGATTTTCGTATTTTGTTTACAAATCTTGTAGAACTTACATTCTACCAAATTAGAAAGAGATGAAGTGATAGATAGAGGATACCAAGATTATAGATAAAAGAAAAGTGAGAAGAAATTATATTCTGCCAAAGAAGATATGAGAAATTTATTATGTCCTATGATATACCAAAAATACAAAACATAGAATGAAACGTAGATTTGTTATTCTGCCTTAGTAGATCGAAATGTTTTCATTGTATTGCGGATTCTACCTTGGTTAAATCATTGTGTCTTCAGTAGACTGCATAATTTAATTCGGCGTAGATAGTAGATCTGATATACTAACACCTTTACTCCATTTTTGAACTTACTATTCCAAATATTTTTTGAATCCAAAAATATTTTTCATATATGCACATGCTTGACTATTTCATGTTTTATACTTTTTTTTTATTTTTTTGCATTGTAAATAAATGGATATAATTTTTGTTTACAAAAAAGATAGTAAAAATCCAAAAGTGATAAAATTTGATTTTGTACTAAAGAGACAATAAAAGTTCAAATTTCTCAAAAATAAACAAAATGCACGCCTACCGCTACACCAGCTTAAATTTTGCAAATAAGTTTTACAAACATTGTATATATAGATCGAAATATAGATAAAACCTTTAAAAGAAAAATCTCTAAATACTCTCCAATTAATTTCTGACTTTTTGTTAATTCGATATACCCAACTCAACCCTCCAATTCACACCTATCATAATTTCAAACATAGACTACAGCTACTTGTGTACTTTTACTCAACATCAACTTCATATTACCAAGAAGGGATACAAGATTTTCCACCACAAGAGTATTTGAACCAAACTTACAACATAGAGATTTAGTAACACCTAAGATCCCTACTTGAACCAAACGCTACCTAATCTATGTCTATGTTGTAACTTTCATCCCATTGAACACAAACTCCTCCTACAATCAGAAAGATTTGATTCTTAAACCACTTAAATTAGACCTCTAGCGCAGAATCACTTACTAACGGTACTGACAAAACCTATTCTGGAAGTCATTAAAGCTCTAAGCTTTTGGGACCTAATGATAGGAGTGATGTTCTTGGCCCAAGAGCAACAACACCAAAGGTGCAGACCCAAAACAGCTTCGTCACCACCAGCTTTCAGCTCTCTGTTCTTCAGCCTCAAACCTGACAACGATGTCCGACTGAAAAAGTGGGTTTCAGAATCAAGCACGGGCCTGTACTGCAATAAATAGAGGTGTGGAGCTCTAACCGGCGGCAGAGAACATAAAGCACTTTCCGGTGCTGGGATGTAGACCTCCACCATGAACCGCCGCAGGTTGACTTCTCCGGTTGACCACTCCATCGTCGTCTCCTTTGGTACGTGTTGTTTCTGAGAACCAGAAGACAAACCTCTATACACAAGTTATCGGTCCTCTCCTCTGATTGCCTCACCGCCTCGTTGGAGCAAAGATCTAGGGTGGAGGAGTCGTCTTGCCAGACAACGCGCCGATACTGAGCTTGGTTCGCCAGAGATCTAAAAAGAGAAAACTAGATCTGGCTCAGCAGAACCCTAAAAGCCGACTTCTTCCTCTTCCACCGTTCCACTAGCCTCGCCACTCCTCCAAGGCAAGCTTGAGCTAGACCATCACCCACACGATGCGAGTTTCCAGCTTAACTCGACCAAACCAGAGTCATCCGCATATCGGCCGGGAAGAAAGCATCGAGGGAGAAGCAAAAAAAAATATTAAGGAAAGCAAGGGAAGAGGAGGGCCTCCGGCACTAGAGCTAGGGTTTCTTCTTCGAAATTTAGAGAGATGCGAGAGATTTTTGTTAGAGAGAGAGGGAGGGAGAATACAAGAGAAACTCTTGTACTTTTATTGTTTATTGTTTTAGGTTGGTAGTAAATTTGTTACTTTTTATATATTTTAAGCTAATTAACTCTGGATTTTTATGAATAACTTTTGATAATAGAAAACAAGGAAAAAAGAAAGAAAGAGGGACACGTAAAGCCCCCTGGGCCCACAAATATAAGAATATCCTAGAAGACTTGGTTACAGGAAAACCGAAATATATAATATTTATTAGTATTAAATAGAGCGTGGGTTATCTTGTTGAATCGGAGAATCGATAGATAGGGTTACGTGAGTTACTTGTATCGAGATCAAAGCACAGGTTTATATTCTCTCTATTGATCCGTTGATTTTGGTTGTTTAATTGAAATCAAAGGTAGCTAGGGTTCTTGAGATTTTGTATTTTTGCAGAATTTGGATTTGTGCATATGGCTAGTCTTAATGGAAAGATGAAATTCAAGTATGAAGATGATGATGATGGATATGGAGATCCTTCGTGTGTCGAGTCAAAAATAGAGCCTAATTATCCCATCATGGACGACTCAGAAGAAGATTACGTGGATGAAGGATTCGATTCAGCTGAACCAAATCAAGGAAACGTAGATGTTAACTTGAAGAACGTGTTGAGTGGGTTGATAGCAATCGTCACCGGGAGCAACAAACAACCACCTTCTTCCTCTTCTTCCAACCAGAACGTCTCCTTCCTTGGCTCCTCCGTTTACATACCAAGTGCCCCGCCTCTTCTTGAACCCAACTACAGTGTTTACAAGGACTTGCTCGAAGCTGAACCTCCTCACTGGCTCCCCGACAGTTCCACCACTACCTGCATGCACTGCTCCTCTCCCTTCACCGCCATCACTTGCGGCAGGCATCACTGTCGCTTCTGCGGAGGGATATTCTGTAGGAACTGCTCCAGAGGAAGGTGCTTGATGCCCACCAGGTTCCGTCAAAGGAACCCCCAGAGAGTCTGTGATTCCTGCTACGAGAGGCTTGATCCTTTGCAAGGTGTCCTCATTAACTCTATTAGTAATGCTGTTCAGGTTGCAAAGCATGATGTTGTTGATTGGACCTGTGCAAGAGGCTGGTTGAATCTCCCCATTGGTCTTTCCATGGAAGATGAGATCTACAAGGCTTCTAATACCTTGAGAGGCTACTCCCAGGTTGCTAGATCTGACCCTGAGAAATCCATCCCTCTTGCCCTTCTTCGTCGAGCTCACGGTTTGGCCATCCTCACTGTCGCTAAAGCTGGGGCCTTTCTCTCCTACAATCTCGGCACTGGTCTGGTTATCTCTCGGAGATCAGACGGGTCATGGTCTGCTCCATCTGCCCTACTCTCGCTAGGTCTAGGATGGGGTGCTCTGGTTGGGGGTGAGTTGATGGACTTCATTATAGTGCTGCATGACTTGAAAGCTGTCAAGACCTTCTGCAGCAGAATGCACTTCTCTCTAGGCGCAGGGTGCAGTGCAGCTGCAGGACCTCTAGGGAGAGTCTTGGAGGCTGACCTCCGCGCTGGTGATAGAGGCTCTGGCCTCTGCTATACTTACAGCCGTTGCAAAGGTTTATTCTTTTATATTGTTTTAGATAATATTACAGGATTATTTGAATTATTTTTGTCTAACAGGGGCTTTTGTGGGAGTATCCCTTGAAGGCAATGTGGTGACGACGAGAAGGGACACAAATGTTAACTTCTATGGCGATCCATACCTAAGCACATCTGACATTCTACTTGGGATGGTGGATCAACCCAAAGCGGCTCAACCATTGTACACTGCGCTCAATGACCTCTACGCAGGTCTACGTCAGTAATCTCCATTCGCATTATAAACAACTCGTGTGATGATATATCTTTTAATTGTACATGTACGTAGATAGCAATTGTTTCTTTCTACAACTTATGAAACTTTTAGCAATTGGTTAATTTAATTATGGATTCTTTACCGTCTTTCATTCAACAAATTTATATATATATATATATATATATATATGATAATAATTAGAATGAAACATGCATTGCAAAAAAAGATCGTAAGAGGAGGAGGAATCAATCATTTTAAAAAGAAAAGGTACAATGAAAGAAGAAACGTGAAGCTAAGGGACAAGTAAGCCATTAGAGGTCTTCTGCGACTTGTTCCTGTAATTACAGACGCTACAGTTTGGGCACACATTCGAATCCATCCGCTTTCGCGTAATCCTGTCATGATAAACAGTCAGTACACACACAGGCCATTGAGTGGCTTGCTTGTTTGCTTTACCTTGAAGGCGCCAAGGCCTGGCCTTCTGTCACATCTGAACTGAGCCCATTCTCCACAGTTCACCCAGTCACCTGCCGTGCTACTGCTTCAACCACATTCTTAATGTACCTGCGACATAGTAAGGAACATTCACTATCTACATACATCATCATGAGCATACTCATACTCCACTATATGTCTCTTAGTGTCTTTTCAGCGTATTGCCCACTCCCTGCCATATATAAAACCTCTTTTAAAACAAAGACTTTCAACTAGAAATCAAATCATACTTTACAGTCATTCTGTTTTTGAGTGTGGTTCCGCCATCTTTTGAGAAAACTTGTCCTTTCCAGTTGATCCCATTCCCTACGTGGACTCCACGTGTTACAACCTGAAAATACTCTCATTAGCTCACCATAATGCTGTCTGGGTTGATCAAAATCAAACCACCTCTCGGTACAAGTTAAACAGATCAAGCCGTTTAGAGTTGAACTTTGGTTGTGCACCAAAAAACTTTGGTTGTGCACTGGGAAACGGATTATGCTACTAGTAAATGAAAAGTTTTAGGTTACTCCTAGAATGCGGTAAATCTTCAGGATATAGGGACATATGGACCAGATTATTTCAATATATCTAAGTTGTGCCTATAAAATGATTACAAAAGTGGTTAGGGTTACAAATACAATGCAAATTCTAATGAAAATGAAGAGGGTTTGGGAAAAGACTCCGAAGATCTAAGATCAGACTTCAATGATGATATGAGGTCTTCACTCTCTAAGTTTCTCTTTGGAGGTCAGGTATGCGGATCCCCTTCTTCTGAGGTGCTTCTCCTTCAGGCGTTTGATCAACAATGTCATGTCACATGTGTAATTTGTACAGTTGTTAGGCATGCCTTTTTCAAGCTAGGCCTAGCAGCTTTGTGGGATTCTGTATTTTTTAGTGGACCTGTTTTGAATGGAATCCACCTCCAACAAACGAAAAGCAAAAATCATGCCAAAGTTGCGGTTTAGACTAGCCGGTGAAACTAAAGTTTGCATGTGAGCAACCTAGAAGAGTTAACTTTTACTTATATTGAAAGATTTTGGTGACCGACCACACTATATTAGAAGAGTTAACCTAATGGTTACTGTATATTAGCCTCTTTAAAAACTAAGACAGCAAGAGCGTTAAATGAGTCTGAAGTAGTGTGGACCACACCAAAACAAATCAAACCTGTAATCGCTAGACCAACTCATGAGGCTATTATTTCCTTTATTTTATCATGATTGTAATGTGGTAAAATGAAAAAAAAAGTACTGTACTTCTTGTTCTAGAAATCGGTTGAGGCGGCGGCGTCTAAACGGCCAATTGAACATTTAAAAAGGAAAATAATTTTTATAGAATGATTTTTAAGAAAATTGGTCCAAACATTCAAAAACCTGATATAAATGCCCGATAAATCGTCTAATATCTTTTAACGATTTTTTGAACATTGGTTTCAGTCACAGGGACAATTTAATATTGAATCTTCGAAGAACCATGATTCATAAAATTAGGACTCTTAATGTAACATGGATTAAAGTCTTGGAAAACAAAAGGCATATATCGATCGTATGCATATATATCATACTTTTTACAATAAGGAACTAAATAAGGCCTTGCTTGTTTCTTTTTTTTTTTGTCACAGGGCCTTGCTTGTTTCAAATGCAACTTTTGCGCTTCTCTGCCCTGACGATAGAAATGCCTTTTTACTTTTGTGGAATATGAATTTTAAAAACGTAACAAAAGAATGCTGTTTGCGCTTAACAATACTTAGAGCATCCACATCAATGAACCCCCTCTTGGGGTTCATCTTTTCAGTTTTTTATTATTAAATTTTTTTTCTTTTTCTTTCTGGTTTTTTCTAAAAAAAAAAAAAAAAAAAAACTAGACCAATCACGGACCGCTACGACACATGGGGTCCGCGCTACAGTGATGAATTTTAGGAGAAAGGGATTCAGCCAAAAGAGCTTTAGGAGAGAGGGGTTCATAGGATTGAATTATTTTATTATTTTTTTTTTTTAATTTTTGTGTGAACTCCCCCATAAACCCTCAATGGGGGTGCTCTTATGATTTCATTTTTCAAAACTTTTCTTTTGTTTTGACTTAGACCATTAACAAACTTCACATTTTAGTCCTATCTACAGATAAGGTCCAGGTAGTAATCTAATAACACATTAATCAAGTTATCAAAAAGTGCATAAATTGAAATCGAGAAGGATAGTAAATGTTGATAGCAACGAAATCCACAATGTGTAAGAAGCGAAAGAAAAAGTCTTACGGATACGCAAGTGGACGGAGTCTAACAGCAACAGAAAATTAAGAGTCAACCCAATATATCATAAAAGTTTTTAAGTTTGCGTGCATAAGAATCTCAAAAACAGCTGATACGGTCTAAGTACAATCGACATGTCAGGAACAAGCATCATCTGTAATCAAGAGAAGAACCACTCCAATGTAGAAAAGAGAAGAAAAAAAAAACAATAACCCAAACTCTGGAAAGCAAGTATGCTTTGTCACAATTTCACAGGCTTCGATCATTTACTGTTGCAAAAGAGGCTTCAATTGTGCTGTGAAAAGGTTGGCTAATGCACCTCGTATGTCCATCTGCAAACAGAAAATTAAAAAAAAAAACTTTACTGATTATAACAACCTTTTGTCTAGATGAGACTAGAACATGTTTAATCAAAGTGGAACTTGCCTGTTCACAGCAAACAAGCCTCGTGAGCAGAGGGTAGAACTCTCTCATGTGTTTCCTGAATATTTTGTTGTTCATGAAGCACATTCCTTCCAGAACCTGGAACAAGATGGCATCAGCAAATTATTTTTTTCTATCGTAGTTTATTTTATTATATAAAATCTCAGCGATGTATTATTATTATATTACCTTGACAATCACGGGAGAACGTAGCTCAAGTACCCGGTGAACATCCATGTTCGTAGACTCCCCCAAAGAGGACTGGAGATCAGATGTTTCTTTCAGCACCTGTTCACAGAACGACACCAGCTTTCCTTCAGCTGCACCTTCGAGTTTATCTTCCGTGTCGGATGCAGCATCCCCAAGCCCAGTTGTAGTCTTATGTAAGACATCCATATATATGTTGGTTCCTTCCAGCTCTTGTCGGAGAAGGTTTAGAGGTGGCCTATAGTATTAAACGAATTGTTGGAAGATGCGATTATAACTATAACTCAGTCCAAAGGTTTTGTTTTTGTTCCTAACCTTTCCGCGGAAATGTGAATCATTCGTGTTCTAAGGTTAGAATATGAATTGTAGGAAGCAGCGAATTCTATGAAAGAGAATAAGATGTCCATGATCGCAATCTTCTGTGCTGTTTTCAAATTACTCCAGTATTTTTTCTGCAGAATTAACATCAAACACAGAAATATGCAATAATAAGAATGTGTGCCCTAAGACCATACAGCATATAGCTAAGTAGAGAAGACATTTTAACACCTGGATACTGTTGATAGCACCAAGTAGTAGTAATTGTGTGATGCATTTGCCTCTAATAGTTCCAAGAGCTGGGCTCTCTTCTTCTCTGTTGTCTGGCTCTGCAGGATCCACCTGCTGCAGGAGGAAGTAGTAATTTTTGATGAATATTCCTCTGTTTATCACATTACTCGGAGAAACAAGAGAACTGTGCATGACAAGCCAGCCAAGGTGTGTGCTCGTATAATTACCTTATGTGGAGAAGAGGGTACAGACACCTCTGCAGCAGAGCTCTTTGGTTGAGATGTGAGATTCCTGAGAAAGAGATTGTCCATAAATCTTTGGCCAAAAGTCTGACTCCGCTGGATAATCGGATCATCCCCTTCCTTTTGTGACCTTCCAGATGACGATGGACGACCTTCAGGAGGGAACATCAAAGTCAAAAACATGGCGTTGCATAAATCTAATCGTCTTTCAACCATGCTAAAAAGTTTAAGAGGAAACCTTCAGAACCATCATCCTTGGGCTGTATCCCAGATTCTTGAGAAGCTCCATGAATGCCAACCCTTGGAGATGCCTGGGCGGAGCCTTTCCCATTCTCATCCGGATTATGATCAACTCGGGGAGAATCAGTGGCATCAGCCTCTATATCTCCAGTCACAACCAGGTTCTTATTCGGATTGTCAAAACCCAAATCATTTAATAGCTCCAGCGGTTGAGTTGTGTATGATGCATCTCTAGAAACCGAAAGAAAAAGTTAGATAGCAACATTTGGAGATGAAAATTGTTGTGATGAAAGATGGTGACCTTATGCTTTTCAAGAGCATATCCCAGTCGCCCTCACTAAATTGGTGACCTCCAACCTCTATAAGGTGAACCAGTGCTCCTAATGAAATTGAAACAACTGTCTGATCTGATTTCTTCGCACAGTCTAGGAGCAAGCTTAAAAGTGGAGGCAGCATAAAACAAACTTCCTGCTCCAAAGGTGAAAATCCAATGGTCAAATTTGCAGCACGCAATAATATGTTCTAACTTTGCATGTTAAGAAAAAAAAACATTTTCTGTACGGTTTCCTGCGATAAACATGACATATACTGCAACAGGTGTGAAAGTTAATTGATAAATAATGGATTGGATGCGCACAGAGAGAACAAATTAAAGTACCTTGTAGAATGTATTAAAGAGATTACAGAGAAGCTGAAGGGAATGAATGCTTGTTTCACGAAATTGAACATCCCCCGACGATACTAAGCCGTCCTTTCCAGCATGACTCACATGATCAAAAATTGGAAACAAGATGCGATGGAAGATGCTCTCCCAGAAAGGCGTGGAGAACTTTTTGCCTCTTTCATTCAGCAAATCAAACAACACCTCCAGAGCGCAGTTTCTAACTTCAGGTCTAAAATCTGACGTGAGATCAGATAAACCAGCAAGCATCGGATACCAGTAATGCTCTGTCACATCAAAAGTTTCATCCTCATTGGTATTGACAGGCTTGAGAACACCACCCGGTATAAGTCCCTGAGCATCATCATACGCTAGACAAATGAGCAAATGTAGTTCCAGAGGGAGAACTTACAAGAAAGTGAGGGAATCTGAAGACTGAGAAATATGAGGGAATTTGAAGACAGAGCAAAAAGTAGATACGAACGGAAAGGAGTGTGGGATATAATGACGAAAGTTATAATGGAAGAGTTACATGCTGAAATGTTAAAGCTACATTTAGCTTGAAATCATACCTCTGCAAGCCGATCCTCGCATATTCTGAGAAGGGCAATAGCTTTCAGGCTTATCCTGTCTGAAGCTTTGTTATTGGCAAACCGGATGAGACAGTTGACGCAATCCATGAAGCAGTCACCGATCACCTGGTCAAAGTGTTCCAGAATAACTGCAAACAAAACTAGTGGTTAAAAAACTTTTATCCAAACAATGAAGTGAGAAAATACACTCAAACTATGATATAAGTTCAAGAGTTTTTGTGGACAGTTTGTTACCTTGCTCCACATTCTCAAATGATTTTTCAACTATGGATTCAACATCGTCATCTGCAGCTGCTGTAAATATCATAAAAACACTCCTCCAACCCGATTTTATACTTCCAACTTTAGATTTGATCATCTACAAGAAAGAAGAATGATTAGGTGATGAAAAAAGGGCTGCATACAACTGAGTAACAAAAACAAAGGAAAAATATTAATATTCAAATTAGCAAAGACCAGCATGCAACCTGAACGATGCAGTCAACAATTAGGCTTCTTATGGTCTGACTTTGAGTATTCCGCATGATAATAACGAACGGTTTGAGAATATCATTTTGAAAGGTAAAATTGGTGAGCTCAGCACGCTCCAAATACTTCATCCCGAGCTGTCTAAGAGAATCTATGGCATACATTGCAATCTTTTCATCATGATGGCTACCAGCAGATACGAAATGTTCTGCAAGGACAGACCATATTCTTGCCCAGACCTGGTATGTCACAAAAGCAAACACAAATTAAGTCATATTAGCCTAAGATACATAATCTATCACACTACAACATTACTTAGACAAGAGAGTCAGGAAACAGTTTTATAACAGACACCAAAAATTAGAGATAACCCAAAGTTATAACAGAACAGAGAGCAACATTAACATATTTTCCACGACTTTTTGATTATGTTATGGTGAAGGCTGCTCATGCTTAGCGTATCCATACTTTCAAGTTGCATGAGCTGCAAAGATTGGGTATGTGTTGTCACCTATCATATGTAACCATGCACCAAGTAGATTAGAAGACTATCAGAAGAGTACCATTCGAATACGAGCTATATTGTAGTAACTGATCTCAACGAGTTTCTGCAAGCTGAAAACCCGGGCAGGAGACTGTTTCAGTTCTTCCGCTGAAACACCACATAAAGCAGTAAAGAATTCCACAACAGATTCGCTGGGCAGCTTCACACTGTTTACAAAAACTTGTTCAGCCGGTCTTCCCGCTAATTCCTTCAATGATTGAACAACCCCATCCCTGGATATCTGGTTTGATCCGTGCATTACTGTTGCAGTAATCCCAGGAGTAGAAACAATGAATTCAAGCCGAGAAACACATTCTAGAACTGCATTCCAGGTATCTTGAAGGGTATCAGGTTCTGAGTCACACAGAGCCAGTAATATCCTCAATGCTTCAACATTTTTGCTCCTCATTTCTTTCGGAGCATGCAAGAACGTGAACCTATGGACAGTTTGACGAAAAATAATCAATATGCCACAGATTTCTGTAGTTTACATAAATAAATAGCCAATACACAGCGAAACCTAAATAAATGCTCCACACTGAAACATAAAAGGCAGTATGAAATAAGTGTTGCAGGTTTACCTGACAAGCGATGTTAGAAAGGCATAGCGCATTGTATCCATTCCAAGAACAAAAGCAATATGTATGCCAGCTTTAAATCCTTCCATGCAGAGAAGAATTCTTGGTTTGTTATCACCTACTTCCATTGTAACGGAGAAAGCAGCAAGCAGAGGCCAGCCAACAGCTTCAACCATGGGCCTTATTATGTCCACTTGCTCTACAGTGTGGAAGACTCCTCTTTTCACTCCATCCTTTCGGAAAATTTCCTGTGTTTTCCTAACAATATCCTCAGTCTCAGACTTAGCATCGGCTGCTGATATTCGTTTTGGCAAACCCAGATTAAGAATACTGACAAGACCACCTTCTCCTCCTGGCCTTTGACTGTTGATTTTCCTTATGCTGCTGTCATCATCTTTGAGTTTTATCTCTTCTTTTACAATAGAATCATATATCTCTTCGAGAAGTTCAGTTGGAGCACAATCTTCGGGATCAGTTGTAGCATTCATACGTATAAAATCAGATTTTGACATTTTAGGCCAAACCATTGGATTATGCGCATCTGTATTTAACATGATAACTGCATAGGCTAGAACATAGGCAGTATCTGCATTCTTGAAAAGACCCGGATTGTCTGCGCAATATCTAATCGAAGGAAACAGTGGAAAAGAAAATGTTAGCTATCAATGGGGAAAAAAAAGATAATATAGACAAATGTATATTTTCAGTTCAAGTAATAAATAACAAGCTTAATATTTGTATTCCATTCAAAAGATGATCTAAGGAGAACATATCATACCTCTCTGCAAACTTTTCCATAATGCGATCAATTTTTTGAGCCTCTCCAGGAAGTCTGAAACCTTTGAGAAATTCACGAATAGCTGTATGAAACTTCATTTCTGAAAATTTCATTGAATCAACATAGGCATGCATAACAGCAAGAGGAAACTCCTCGTGTTGGCCCAGGTAATCGCCAATCATGACCTACACATAAGAATGGTTATCCCACCTATAAATACTGAACATAAATTCTGCACAATACGACTGTTACACCTTCTTTAAAGTCGAAGTACTTCTTAGAAACTGAGCAACTGAAGCAGGATTCCTTTCGACCAACTTGTTTGCTATTAGGTATTCTATACCCTTCACTGAATTCCTGTTGAACTGCAAAAATAATTACCAATGCGTTAGTAATGTGACTATAGTGACAACCATCAGGATGTTAAACAATAATAACCTCGGAGATAGCCGCCTCCATTGTGGATTTATGAGCTTTAGCCTTCTCAAAGTTGCTTGGCACATCTTCCCTGCTTTTGGTTTCAATTGGCTCCCTAGCAGAATCAGAGTCCTCGTTTACATGTCTTGTACTATTTTCTGCCTCTTTCCTTATTTTCTCCCAATCAACAAGTGATTTAAGAACGTTCACCAGGCACTGGAAAATTTTAAGAAAACGGTTCCCCTAATTGATTATTGAATACTTCACAAGGAACCAGATCAAATAAATAAATTAATAGCAATTTAAGTAATTTATTTATGGGTGCAGGTAAAGCAAACGTGACATGACGCCTACCTGAAGGGATGAACCTTTAACTGAAGCTGTCTGCGAAGCCATGGCAGGATTGGGATCAGCACTTTGAGTACCTTGAGCAATTTTGGAGAGTGTTGTTACCTAGAAGAAAAGAAAAAGATGCAATATGAGCCCTAACTATCAGTCACATTGCTGACGTACAGTAGTTATATAAACAAGAAGAAAATGGAACACACCATGCGTTCAAACAAGTTCGGGGCCTCTAGATCACAATCATAGTTTACATAGACATCAACAAGCATCTGAGGATCTTTACAGACTTTTTCAAGCATCCTGCAAAAAAAACAAAAATTCACAAAAAAATTCACAGAAAAAGAGATAGTACACTCGTTTAAGAGATAATACAGAGCAGAATAACACTTTACCTAAGAACACCCATCTTTTGGTCATTGGGACACTCTGAGTTATCTAATGATCGTAAGACGATGATGGGGAAAAAGATACCAATTTCACCCTAAAAATAAGATTTAGGATCAGAAAATATGGTAAAAGGTAACAATCATCGCAAAGAAGAAATTCAAAACAGGAGACATCACATGCTTACTTTTAAACTATCTCTGAACCGAAGTAAAAGCACGGAGAATATACCAGATGCATACTGTCAGAAGATAAATCCTAGTTAGATACAACATTCTAAAGTGAATCCTCAAACATCTACATGAATTGGAAAATCAAACCTGAAATATGACAGAAGACTGGGAAACTGAAGCTCGTAACAATGCATATGAGAGGTACGCTTTCACCGAATCAATAAAGTGAAAGTTCTTCGTAAACGAATGACTAACTCCTTCTAGCATACCCTGCGTATTGCAAACGTATGTGTTGCAGAAAAGTTGGTCAAACTTAACAAACAAAAGGAACATTCAGTGCAATGCAACATTAATAACAATGTCATCAATCCTTCTATGTTTTCAGAAACTCAGCATAAGAAAAGAGGTAAATATAGGCCTTGCACAACATTAAAGTTATGAAGATGGACAGCAACTGTTTTGAGTGTAAATACAACCTATAACACAAGGCATGCCTCAGATATTTAGGCAGAAAGCAACAGAGAGTTCATAGAAAGGACAATCATGTCTTACAGCTCTATTTGACTACAAAATAATAAAGTTTATATGATGCTCTAGTGTCATGTAATGCCTTTAGTTATAAAGTTACAAGATAATGTAACTAAGTTTACCTGAAGAAGTTCAAGAGACAATATACGGGTCTTGGTTGTGACTTCGTCACTATCTTCTTTCATGCCCATCTGATACAAAATTTGGAAAATATGTCACAGAAGCACCACAAATAGATAGTCAAGGATAGAGAGATGGAACCTCAAAAATCCAACCTTGCAAAGGGTACGGAAAACTAGCAATGCATCACGCTGTCCAATACTCATGCTCTCTAGCTCGATGCCCCTACGGAATTAACATGAATTGAATAAGAAGGCATGGGTTTTACAAAGAGCAAACAAGTCGAACCCATTATTTCCTAATCGTTACAGGTGAGTATGGGCATAATGTATGTTCGGTCACAAGCAAGATTATAGGTGTAAGACATGCATGTGCGTAACTTGTTTAGGAAAAACTTAAATTCAAATATTGTGCAGAGTGGCATGAACAATACCGTTTTATCTTCTTGCCATCTTCAAGATGCACAGCTTTGTCAAGGGCGGCTTCTAAACCCTGATCAAAGAATTAAGAACTTCATCTCCGCAAAAACCAACAACAATATACAAGAGTTTTCTATCTACTCAGGAAGACTGAAGAAACAATCCTCGAGAATTTCTTCCAGACTCACAAAATTATAATTTCTTACAAAATTCAGCCAGGAGATTCTATATAGACCATATGAGATGCATACGTCATAAAACTATATAATGAGCGAGCGTGCGAAGACAAGTGACTACCAAATATCTCTACTTATCCAACGAAACAACTCGGTATATAAAAAACGCTACAAAACATATGCATTTCTCTTTTACTAGGATTTTTTTAAAAAAAAAAAACTTTTTCAAGATTCCTTTTTTGGAAGAAACATCTGTATTTCCGTCACGGCAACTGAGAAAAGTTCGAGATATAAGTTCAAGACCAACCTTAATATCAGCACCGCCCACAAGGGTATGCAACTCTTCAACAGAAGCCAGAGTTGTGTCTTTTGCTTGAGTGAGTGCATCGCCTAATGTCATTTCTTTCTCACTTTGGTCAGCTGCAATAATTTCTTCAGTTTTAAGGCTTGAACTGTCGCCTGAAACATGTTCTTCCTGAGAAACTGAAGATGATGAGGAAACCTAAAATTGTACATTCAATTATCAGCGCATCCATACAACAGTTACTATGTTTTCACTCAATCAATAAAACAAACGCAACACTGAGAAATTCAAATTCCTTACAATGTCAGTCTCCATTCTCCGGAATACAATGCTTATCATCTGAGTCAACATTGCTTTAGATGTTGCTTGGTTTATTGGGCTCTTGCTACATGTAAATACTGCATTTAGTGATTGCAACCGGAGTGATGAAAAAACTCAGATAAAAGGAGAGAAAGTATACCTGTTTAGAGCAATATTATAGCAAACTCGAATAACTCCCAGCAATGGTTCCCCGTGTACTGCGATCAAAACATATTATAGTCATCTAATTTGATATTGCAAGAACAATAAATAAGGAAACCGGATCATATATCTAAGAGTTACAAACATAGCTTTTTCTACATCAGAGGCTCACCTTTGAACTTTCCTGAAGCAACAGCTGTAAGAAGAACCTTCAGCACTTGAAGTACAGTGCTGCATAAATTTTTCAGCTTTAAGAACTGGTGTGGCCAATCTCAAGAAGCTTTGGAAACAGAGAGGCACATACCTATCTGGCGATGAATTATCAATACAGCTGCAAACCATGTTTAGAATTTCGGTGAAAGGTGCAGAATTCTTCCCGCCATCCAAACCCGGATCACCCTCCAAATGATCGTAGGCAATGAGTTTCTGCTTGCAACAAATAAAGAGAAAAGAACATTTACATAACATCAATAGAAGGACTGGAGATACACTACAGAACTACAGGAATCTTAGAAAAGCAATTTTTAATGGAGCAAACAACCAGGGATGCTCAAAGAAAAAAGAAAACAAAGACATACATGAAGACAGTCCAAAGCAGCATCAAAAATCTTCAAGTTCTTTGTCTCAAATGCAAGGCGTAGAGGCTTCAGAACAAGCTCCACTTCAGCTCCCCCTAATGTGTGTCCAGCATTTGCTAAGGAAATGTTGATAGTCCCGCTTTTTGACTGGCTGGCCTGCTCGGCCACTTCACCACTCGGGACTTTTTGCGGTTCATCTGCTTCTCCTCCAGTTTTTGCACCTTCACCTTCAGCTTGTGATCTGAAGATGAAAATAAAATATAATGGTAGTAACTTAGAAATAGACCACTCCTGAAAGATGGGTAAAGGGCAACAAACTAGAAGAAAATGGAACGCTGGTCTGGTCATTACCTCTCATCTATGCTCGAGGATGCAGCCTGTGTAACAACCTTGGAACCATCTGTAAAATCACAAATGGGAGCTAAACAAGTTAGCAAAAGAAACTTGTTTAAGAGGAACTATACAGATCAATTGACACCTCAGCTGGTAGTAATAGACCACACTTCTCCTGACTAGAACGTTCTTGTAAACTTAACAAATAACACGTTGCCCAATTCGCATCTTTGTCCACCGTTCACAGATACAAACTATAAGCGAGAAGTTGATCTAAGGCCTAACATCTAGCAGATAATCAATTTTCTTTTTATAAAAAAAAAAAGGAGATCTGACCTTGATAGGCTTGAATGGCTTTCTGGAGATCAGGAAACTTCTTGCCCCCAGATTCCTTGAGCATCGTCTCGAACGCTCGGCTCACAAATCCACCCGCCGCCATATCAAAATTTCGTGAACAATCAAACACTCGATCGAACGAAATAGAGATAGATCGTTGCAGTTACGAGGGAATCGAGAGAGAAAATGCCTGCGCTCTCTGGTTTTTGCTTTATTCCATTGACCGAAGAGGCTTTGATCGAAGAGAGATCTGAAGCAGCGAAACGAGCCACTAGCTATAGATCTATTTTCTCTTTTTCCTCTTTAAATAACCATTTCCTATGTCACCCATTTGAACCGGGATTTTTAAGCTTTATTTATTCCGGTTTCTTTGTCTTTTGTTTAATAACTTAGGCTGTAATTGTTTACTAATTTTTTAGTTCGAAGAATTGATAAAACCAACTCAAATATTAAGTCAAACCTAAAAGTGTATTCCAAATTTTTTTTTTCGGATACAATTTTAAATTTATTGATCATCGTAAAATAATGTATGTAGAAGACCTAAAGTTTTTTAGGTTTAAAGAATAGAAACAAAGCTTAAAAAATTAAAGAGTATTTGCTTCAAACCATCTTCTCATCAGACCTTGTAGTCTTGGTTTCAAAACATATCCAGTGGAAGTGATACGTATTGGACCCAATTACAGTCAATACATTAATGGGCTGCAATCAAAGGTATGGACTGTAAGGAACTGAAACCCATAGCAAGTAACCGAGCTCAAAAGCGAAGCCATCGAAGTCTCGGAGATCGCGGAACAAGAAACGGAGATCGCAGAGCAGTTACAAAAGTCACGAGGTCGACTCACTATAAGGAATGAAGAACGAACATGAAGAAGGACACGTTGAAAATCCTAAAGAGAGCTACACACTTACATCGACCTTGTTTTCATCCCAATCTTAGACTCTTTCTTTACGGATCTCATTTGTATCACTCGATCTAATTCAACTCATTGTATTCGATCTTATTCAAAACATATATAGATGGTTCAACCAGTGATTTCGGTTTGAAGTGATGAAGTTACAAGAAATATCGTTTAAATTATCAATGTACCATTTCAGTTATATAATACACCGGCTAAACAAAAGCGGAAAACATTATAATATAGGTTAGTCGTATGTTTAGTCTATAATGGATCCTTAATTGTATGTTGTATCCTAGAGAAATTAAATTGGACTAACATATTTTGAAATCAATTCTAATGATGTGACCTCAGCAAAATTGAAATGTAATAAAGTGACACATGAGCAAAGTTCAGTTGTAAATATTACATAATATAAATTTACTATTTTTTTAAATCTTATACAATAAAGTAGACTAATCTCTCTCCTCCTTGAGCCACATCATCAGGTAAGAGTGGGCAAACTGCGACACGTCAGCAAGCTCAACCTCGACCGTTCAATGTATTTGCAAGCAGTGGTTCTTTATGGATAGTGTCGTTTGACTGAGGAATCTTTTTGAAACCAACTCTGTCTCTTCGCTTACCCTAGCAACCACAAACTTAGGAAACTGGCCACTCATCAATCCTTCTTTGTAACTTAGTTTTACATTTACGATCCAAGACCCACCTCCCATTACGTGACAATAATTTTCCAACTCTTGCTCTTTCGACTTTCACTAATTTGATTCTATAAATAGTCATGTCTATACCAAGAATTTCATCACTCACACAACCTCCTTACAAAAGCCAGTAAAAGACAGTCCAAGAGAGATGGATACAGTGGGAAAAGAATTGCTGGTGTAGGAGATAAGAAGAAAAGTTTTGCCCACAGCTCCATCGCCAACACTAACGCACTTTATAATAATTCGTAGCTGTTGTTGTTGTTGATACTGGTGCTGCAGACACAGAAGCTGAAACTGATTTGAGATATGAGAATAAGACTCTCTGATTTAGCTTCTCTTTCTCTTTTTGTGCCCTTGGTTAAGTGTAGAACGAAACTGAGACTTGTGAGGAAAAGCTGAATGATTTTGAAAAAACGTGGAAGAAAGGAGTCAACTTCAGTTTGAGATGTCACGTACACAAAAGTATTTTGAATCCATAGACTTGCTTTTTATTTTATCTTCTGTTGACAATTCTTATGTCCCATTTTGTTCAATATGACATACAAAACTCAAAGGTCCAACCTTTTTCAGCAAAAGATACAAAGTATTATAGAATAAATGTAGTTTATGTGTTGGTGCGAGGTCACTAAAACGATACAGTTAGTATGTTAAATCATTATTAAGGTTGTATAAGCGTATTCTTTTAAGAAACACTTTGGAATAAACGAATTAATTGGTACGAGACTGTTGACTATTTAAAGTTATCAACAAAAAGATCCGATGATGTAATATGATATTCATATTTGATTTCTTTTCTTTTTTCTTATAACAGAGGATAGCCAGCCATACAATTTTGGTGTAAGAAAATAGATCAATTAAAAAGTGGAGAAAACAATTTGTTGGCGCGTAAGATTTTCACTTTTTAATTTTATCACTTGCTTTTATGTTAATATATATAAATGAAATAGCGTTATTTAACGAATTAAGTTTGTTCTTTCAATATATATTTTTTAAAAATGGTTATGTTTATACAATGGATAGACCACCAAGCATCATCATTAACAAGAAAAAAAGGCAAGTCAATCATTATTATCGTGTTTATGCAAAAAGAACATAATTAAAAATTATGATTTCTTTCTTTCTAACATTCATAATGTATCTTTATGCAAAACTAGAGTTCAATCACCCTAAAAACGTGTAAGCAAATAAACGAAATAATATTAACATGTTTAAAGATTTAGTTCATTTTTAAATCAAAATAACATTAACATTCATTTTTTTTTTCTATTACAACTTTCATTATTTGTTCCACTATATAATCAATAGTACATACTACTGAGATGAGACATGCAAGGAGTTTCCAAACCCCAACCGCTGGAGCTCTGTTGAAAGTAACCGACATTGAAACTAAAGCTGCCACTGAAACCACATTCTACATAAACCTAATTCATATTATTCTCAAAAGATCCACCTTAAACAAGAAGTATGTACTACAATGTAATGAAAAATGGTCAACGGTGGCAAGTGGTTGACAATGCAAAGGAACAATACATAGAAAGGATTATGCAATTTTCCATTACAAAAACCCTTATGGCCTTTACAACCTCAATAAGTTTGGTGTTTTAATGTTATGTAGAAGAAAAATAGAAGAAAAGAAGAATCAACTATAGAATAAAGATAATATGAATTCAAACTTCACACCAAATCCACGGAACATGTTGGTTTCTTCTACACTTAAACCATCACTTCAATGCACATATTGGCAACAGTTTCAAATTTATGGATCAAGCAACCAACATAAATTTTCATATGTTCCACATTTTTACTTAAGTGCTTTGAACAACTCCTTCATCACTTCCTTTTTTTTTTTGAGAAAATCTCCTCCATCACTTACGAACTGAAAATATAGCAATACATCTTCACAAAGACTATGTACAAAAAAACACACCAAAATAAAAATCATAAATCATTTGTTCTCCAACTTGCATCAAAAGCTAAATACACTTTCAAAATAAATTCTAAATATCACGGTTCATTACATCACACATAACTCCCAAATAAATAAAATAGTTATATGGAACAATCTGGTGACAAAATGAAAACTGATCTTTTACAAATCAAGTTGCACCAAATTTTACAAAAATATAAATGCAAAGTAATTATTCCCGCCCTGTGATTCTCAATTAATACATGAACTAGGTGATAACCCGTACCCTGCGCAGGGCGAGTAGATTTAAAAGTATTATAACTTTTAATATGTAGACATAATAAAATTTAAAGTCATAGTAAAAAAAATATATGTAAAAAAGTACGGGTTATAGCTAAGAATTTTAGTATGTAATATAAATTTATATGCGATGGACTTTAAAATTAAATTGTATATTTTTTTGCATAAAGGTAAATTATAAATATAATATTAAATGAAACATAAGCAATTGTCTAATAAAATATAAAAGGAACAATGTATCAGAAAATAAAAGAAAATGAAAAATAGAGACAAAATAACTGTTGTCAATACTGTCTTCAAAAGTCTTCGTTTGCAATCCTATTATGAGCAATAGCAAAGAGATCATCTTGAGAAATTAAAAATATTATTTAACAAAATATGTGAATGCATGTATTACCTCAATCGTAAAGCATCAATTTCTGGAATACCAGTGGGGTCGAAGACAATTTTGGAAAACCGATCAATGTTAGTATCCTTCTTAAGTCAGCCTTATTATGAAGGATGAAGTTCTGGTCACGCAAACTTAATTTCACAAATATTTACATGTGATATTTGTAGCCTTCTTAAGTCGGCCTTATTATTGACGTCAAATAGGTAATAAAATGAAGTTCTGGTCACGCAAACTTAATTTCACAAATATTCTCCGATCGATTAATGTAAGTATTTCAATTCTAAGAATTTTGTTTCCTTGAATACGTTAACATTCTCATTTTGTTTTTCTATAATGTATTCGATCCCGTGATCAAGTCAATTGTGTTTCTTTTAAAATTTGAAGCATTAAGTTTTGGGAATAAAAAAAGGATTTTCGTTGACTTGAATCTAAAAGATCATAAAACGATTTGAAGCTCATATTAGTTTTTCAAAACATTATGATAAACATGGTTAACTTGTTGCAGGGTTAGATATGAACTGCAATACTGGTTATGATATTTTCATACAAATCGACATATCAAGCTAAAAGAACTAATTCAAACCGTAAAGAACAGATTATAAAGAAATTTAAAGAACCAATTATTTACTCAAGCGTAAATGATTATAAACACACGTATATTTTATTGCCTTATTTAAATGAACCAATTCCAAGTTTTTGAACAAACAATAAAGTCTCTTTTTGAATGGTAATAATATGTTGCCTTATTTAAATATTCTTTTTTTTTAATCCGAATGTAATTTAATGTTGATCGAAAATCTTATACTATAATGTAATGACCAGTGGCATTTGTTTGTAATTAGTCTAGTTGAGGAAGGGCTTTTAAAAAAATAAAGTGAGAATGCATGTGGTGATGACACTTAGAAAATAACACATATGTACTAAACATATGAAGCCAAAGTTATTTTTTATGAATGTTCCGATTTTATTGGCAGATGTTAAGCTAAGACCTAGACGTGGTGATGCAAGAATAGAATTGTGTGCAGCTTACCTTAAAGGCCCATAATTGTGAGCCCAAATGTAAGAGGCTGAGGAAATTGTTTAAGCAGATAGACGAGAGACTGCCCAAAACGTGTATATGTTCTTCCGTAGCCACCCACCATTCTCTTTGACAAATTAGTTGTTAAACGAAGAAAATGGCGGAGTTGCTTTTGAGTTCGTCGGCACAGTCTTCTCTCAGACCCAGAGGGATCCTCTCGTTCAATACCCCTTCTGCTTCACCGATCCGAAGTCTCGCCTTCACTAGTTCCAAAGGTTTTCATCCTTTAGCGTTCAAATCTGCTCACCAAAGGTTGATCACTTCTATTACTGTTAACTGCGTCGATTCGGGAGCCAAAGCTGTTGAAGTCGAACCTGTGATCGGCGGAGGAGGAGGTGGTGGAATCGGAGGGGACAAGTTCGGCGGGGGTGGGGGAGGCGGCGATGATAATGACGAAGGAGAAGCCGGCGGGGAGGAGGAGACGCCTTTGCCTTTGTCTATGTCGCAGAAGTTGACTCTTGGTTACGCTTTCCTTGTTGGAGGTCAGATTCGCTTTTTAGGGTTTTAGACTTAATTGGAGTCAGCTCAAGTTGATGCTTTAGAGGTTCTGTTTTGAATTGGCTTATGATTTTAACTATATGAGTTTTGTAAGTCTAGTGTCTATCTGTGTATGCATATCTAAACAATGAACTTGACTTATTGAAAAGTATTCAATCTGTTAAACTGTAGCTTATGGCTTCAATATGTCTGAAACTTGATGCAGTTGGTGGGCTGATGGGTTATCTGAAGAGCGGTAGCCAGAAATCGCTGCTTGCGGGTGGACTTTCAGCTGCTGTTCTGCTCTTTGTCTTCCGTGAGCTCCCAACTAAACCTGTTCTTGCTTCAACCATTGGTGTGGGTAAGGAAAGAAAGAGGTTTCCAGTAGCTTGCTATTTTTCTCCGTGAATGAAACTAATACTCTCTCATAACGCCTGAACTTGTTTTGTTAAAAGTGATGGCGGGTGCATTAACGTGGGTGATGGGAACTCGGTACATGGGTTCCAAGAAGATATTTCCGGCTGGAGTCGTGTCCTTCATGTCTTTCATTATGACCGGAGGATACATACATGGCATCATGCGCAGCCTTCACTAAGCAGCAGCCGCACCATCACTTAGCTTTGCAGTTGTGTCTAAACGTTTTCTCGGGTTTAAATTGGACTCTGTTTTTTTTTTCTGTTTGTTTACTTATGTAAAAGTACGCAGCTTTGTATTTGTTTTGTTTGAACCGTACCAGAAATAAGAAAACTACCCAATGTTTAACTTTCTTATTTCTGATGGATTTAGTGGCCAGAATCCTAACTCATAGGTTGATGATCCTGACAAGAATTAAATCGATTTCTCGATTGATGTCCCATTTTGCTATACAACAGACAAGAACTTTACAAATTGTTGCGTCTTTGTGATCATAGACGTTCTTTGAAAGCATGACAATAACTGATATTTGAATTAATAACACATGTATTATTAAGCAAGTATAAGATAATTATATCCGTCTTAAACTTAGAAACATATAAAATTTTCTGTTTAACTCATAAACTCGAGTTAACTAGGGATTTCCATTCCAAATAGCTCTCAACTATGTCTAGACCACAAAGCTCCTTGACAACGGGCATTGAAGCTGGAACTGGCAACTGAAACATTAAACTCGGACCATCCTCACCCTTCCACATCCTTAGCTGTTTCCGCGCTTCTTTAATCGCCTCTCTTGTAGCGCAGTGCACCGAAGCTGCCAGTAGCAAAGGAGGCTCTCCTGAAGCTGTATTTACATACAAAAACAAAATTACTGAAAAGTTAATTCCAAGATCTTCAAATGTTTTTTTCGTGTGTAAAAACTACGGACCTTTAGAAGAGAGTACACGCTTTTCATGGCGTCCACTATTCATCATCTCAACGTTGAACTGTCTTGGGATGGTGTCTACAGTCGGTATCTTGTATGTCCATGTGCTGTCTGTCACAAGGAGTCCTTCTGAATCGGTTATGTACTCTTCAAGCATGAAAAAACCAAGTCCTTGCACAAAAGCTCCTTCAATCTGAAGACCGAATAAAAAAAAATAATACCATCACACAACTGTACTGTAAGTGAAGAAGAATAAATGTGTGTTTGTGTGTGTGCTCTCTATTATTATTATTTACCTGTCCTAAATCGACAGCCGGATTGAGGCTTTTTCCGGAGTCATATAAGATATCTGTCTGTAGAACCGTGGTATGTCCGGTCAAAAGGTCTACCTCAACCTATATTGATTGATATACCAAAAGTTACTCGATTTCTATATTCCAAATTCAGAAGATAAATTGGGAGGAGAATACTAAAGAGAGAAGCTTACCTCGCTAACTGCAACACCATAGTTCAGGTACTTTGTGGGTTTTTCTTCTGGAGTATACAAGTCACTAGCTGATAAGTTCACTGACTGAGCATATGCCTGCGTTTATACATAAGAATCAAGAATTAATGAGAGAGAAAAAAAATCAAGAAGCAGTCAGTGAGTCTTTAAAGAAAAAAAGAAGAGAAACCTGAGAAATCAACTTGTTCCAGCTGATGGGACCATCCGATTTCTCCATTAGAGGTTTCAATCTCTTGACTAAGGTTTCGCAGCAGAGACGAACAGCTGCGCAGCTTCCCTCAGATGTTGTGCTACCTCCTGTAAAGTTTCCTTGGACCATACTCAATGTATCTGATTGTACAACTCTTATCTTATCCAGTAGCTCTTCAGTTGCACCACATTTGAGCAAACCAAGAGCATAGCTAGTCATTTGCTTCACCTTTGTCCATAAACCTTGTCCTAGCTCGATCCCACCAACCTCAACGACTATTGTTCCATCGCTCAAAACGCTTACTCTCCCTGGAGTTGCAAACATGGAAACCGGATAAATGATTGGAACTCGAGATATCCCTCGTTTTCTCCATATGTTAAACTCGTTGAACATTCGGACAATCGAAACCCGCTCTTCAAAGTTGGAAGATACACCCAGCTTATCCCACATGGAAGACAAAGTATACTCATGTGGCTCACCAGCAGCATCCTTGTAGAAGAGAGCTAAGCTCTCATATGTATGGAGATTAATATTTCTTATGGTATCAGCCTCCAAGGAGAGGCTAGAAGCTACATTTTCTATAATGGCTTCGGCGATATAGGTACCCTGAACATCCCCTGGTGCTCTCATGATTGCTTTACTTACCAGGTTCGTTTTGCAAAGTTTGATGTCAAAAGATATGGCTCCCCAATTGTACTTCTTCAACGCCCCAATGATATTCGATGGCATCAATATGCTAAGACCAAGAGTTGCTCCTGCATCAATTAGTATTTCTAGCTTCAAAGCTGTGATCTTCCCTGTGGATTTGAATCCAACGCTGTAGGTTATCTTCATTGGATGCCTCCCACCAGTCATGATCATATCGGTCTTACGGTTTACATATGTCCGCACAGGACGCTGCAGTTTATTAGCAGCAACAGCGCACGCTGCTGCAACCTGAGACGATGGAAAAGCTTTTTGACGTTTCTTGCGTAGAAAGTGAGTGAAAAGAAGACATTTAATTAAAAACAAAAAAACAAAAAACTTACCGGCATTGCTTTGACAGCTTTTCCTCCAAAGCCTCCACCGACACGTCTGGCTATGACGCGGACCTTGTTTTCAGGGATGCCTAGGCAAGTAGCGACCGTGGAGTGTACGTACTGAGGGATCTGACATGAACTATAGACTACAATGGAGTTGTCTTCATCTGGCACTGCAAGAGCTGTTTGCGTCTCCATGTAGAAGAAGTATTGCGACCCAAGTCTTATCTGTTTCATATCAAAGTATTTTTTCTTTTTTATTTTACAAAAAAAATGTGAAGGAGAGAGAGAGAGACTAGAATCACAATACATACTTGGGAGCTGAGAATTTGATGATCAGCTTCGGACATTCCTTTTAAGGTGTCTCCAACTTGTTGTGGATATAAGAAAGGATAAATCTCAAACATGCTAGATTTCTTAACAGCCTCTTCCACAGACAAGATTGGTGGTTCCATATCCTCTGTTTCGTAATCAACTACTGCAAGATTAGCTGCAGTATCTGCATGCCTCTGCGTATCCGCAACCTGCAAAAGAAAAAATATATATTATGTGTGTTTGCTAGTGTGATGGAATGGAACATAACTTAAAAAAACTCATTGTTGACACAAGACTTACCACGAGTGCGATGCATTGGCCAACATGAAGGGTTAACTCATCTGCAAATAAGGGCTCAGTGAAAGACGCAAACTTAAAACCCACATTCTTTCCACTTTTAGGAACATCCTCGCAAGAAATGACGGCAACCACTCCATCAGGTACCGAGTTATCCTTGAAACGAATACCTTTCAACTTAGCCGATGGCTTTGTGCTGTAGATGAAAGCTCCATAGAGGCAGTTTGTGGGCGCTGGAATGTCATCCACATAAACAGCCTCCCCAGAAGCTTGAAGTGATGCTCCAGATTTAGTAGCAGGATCACCAACCGGATAAAATTCTTTGTCTATTGGAACATGTTGTGAAGAAGACAGCATTGGCTGATCCAAGTGGTGCCCAGGTTTCTCTAAGGAGTGAAAGAAGTTGAAAAGAAAGCCTTGAGCTAAGCTTGATCTATAAGCAGGATTGCTTGTACCCTCTTGTGGCTTAACGATCTTGCCAAGTAAGGTAATAGCTTCATAGAGAACATTGTCAGTAACTACTTTCCCAGAGAGAAACTCCTCAACTTCCTTACACCTAATGGCGTGTTTGGTCCCGTAAGCTCCAAAGGCCAGCCGACAGTTAATAATCTCCTTTGTATCCAAATTCACTTGAGCTAGGAAAGCAGCATTCAAGTAAGCCAGAGCGCTTCCCAGCGGACGAGGTGCTGCTCTGTAGGTTTCAAAGACCACATCTCCAGAGTTTCCTTCATGATGCCAAAACGGTATTTCGATACTCAAAACCAGATCATAAGCATCAAGAGGAGGTCCCTGGAGAAACTGTTCAAGTGTTACCTTCTCCAGTCCTCTCGACAAGCTCATAGTGTTAACCGATGCCCCAGCTGCAACAAGTATAGTGGCAATGTCAGAAGGAAAGTTTTTCCTCTGAGCCATTACAAGGTTTCCTCCAATGCTGGCAAAGTTCCTGATAAACCTGGCAGCGATCTTCTCCATATGAGCAGCGAGCTTCCCAAACATGTGAATCTCTTTTAGAGCAGCAATCACTTTAGATATTGTTGCCACAGCTCCTATCTCAACCCCATTGTGACTTTCTCTTATCTCTCTCATCTCGGCTATTCGAGTAAGGTCCACGTATTTATCGTAACTCCCCTCCTTTTCATCCTTGTAGTATCCTGTGCTAGTATTACCAGCAACTAGCTTCATAGAAACTACATCACTGTTAGCCTTACAAGCTCCCACTATAATTTGAAGCTCCTCAACACTCTCCGGGCTACACCATTTAAGCGTTCCAGAATCAATACACTTAATCTCACCATCCTTGAGAAACTCTGGAAACGTACAGACACGCTTCTCACTATCAAAGCGAGGCAAGCTAGTTTTCTTACAGAAAGAGTTGAAGCCAAGATCCTCAATGTCTACATCAGAAGCAAAGCTCTTGCAAGCATCAATGATTGGACGGTATCCGGTACACCGACACAAGTTCCCGGAGACAGCTTTCTCTGCTTCAACAGCTGTAAACTCAGAGGCAGAAGATTTAGAGTCTAAGAGAGCAGAGAAGAGAGAAACAGACATTCCCGGTGTGCAGAAACCACACTGAGAGGCGTGAAAACCGGAGAACCGATTGTGAATGGAATGGAAACCGTCTCTGCTGTTTCCAAGTCCTTCTGATGTTGTGATGCTGCAATGGTTTACGCTGCAGAGGAGTGTGAGGCAAGAGCTGACTGTGAAGTCTTCCACGCTTTTGAGAATAGGATCGTATTTGGAGAGGAGAACAACACAAGCACCACATCCTCCTAAACCAAGACAATATTAAGAACTGTAACCAAAGAAAGAAGACAAAGGGTAATGAAATAATAATAATAATCACTCACCTTCGCCGCAGCTGAGCTTGACGCTCTTGAAAGGAGTCTGGTAGCGGAGGAACTCTAACAGAGTTGTTGAAGGGTCCACGGACGAGAGTTCAAGCTCGAACCTTTGTCCATTAATGGCGAAAACCAAGCTCATTCTCTCTCTCTCTCTCTCTCTCTCTCTCTCTCTCTCTCTCTTTCTTATCTCTCTATCACTTCAAGTGCGTACTAGTATATATTATTCTGACTACTGCTTTGTCCACGTATAAAAGTGATATATATATATTACCGACTAAATTGACTTTTCTTATATTTTATTTTCCTACACTTGTGTTACGTTTCCAAATGGTAACCATAGGAGATGCCCACTAAAAGAAACAATCTATATATATATATATATACAAATCTTTAACAGAAAAAAATATTATCACGTTGCAAATATAGATGCTTTCCCACCACAAAGTCTAAATTATGATTGGTTATTTATTTTGATCATTTTTAGGTCTTTTATTCCTTGATAATAAAAAAATCAAAATGGCCACAAATGAACACCTTTAGCAAGAGAAATTAATTTGATACTTAATAGTGCGAAAACTGTATGTGGATTCTCACATCTGCTAAAAAGAACAAGATAAGCTCTTGTTCCATGACTTCCTAGGATCCAAGACTGAAACTTTAGCATCCATTTCCAAGACTGAAACTTTAGCTTCCACTTCCATGGCTGACCACTTCCAAAAAGAACAAGATAAGCTCTTGTTCGATTATTTCATCGAGCTTCGATTCACTATGATTTTAATGTGTAGAAGAAGATCATGTGAATTAGTTTCTATAGTTGGAAACTTTTCGTCCATTAGATCTCCTAAATAGAAAATTAGAACATCTACAAGTGGAACAAGACATGAGTGTACATTGTTTTGTTTATTTTATAAAACATGAACATTGTTTTTTTTTTCTTTTGTGTTAGCATGTGGGTTGATTGAGCTCTGGTGTGTGAAGTGAAACACTCTTTATGTCCTTCTCTGTCCAACCATAATGTCTCTGATGGATTAGTTGGGACATTGGAAGTGAATTTGACAAATGAGTTTGTGATGCTTTTTTATATGACTTGTTCTTCTTTATTACCTCTCTCTAGCTACTACTACTACTGCTGCAATTTCATGTTGCTTATCTAGATTTTATCTTTCTATTATTTGAAAGACAAGGCAGCAGTGGGGGGGGGGGGGGGGGGGGGATCATCTTGATGGGAGACAACTGCTTGGACCAAGAAGTGAGGTTTCAGGCTCAATCATGAGCAATCGATTTTTAGGAAACAAGAGAAGTAACTCTGATTCACAATTCACGGCTCAAGACCACCCAGAGACTCTGCACTGGTCCAAGGTAAGATAAACCGGAACCTACATTACCTTACCGTGTTCACAGCTTCAAGGAACTCTGTTTTATGTGATCTGTCATTGTCAAAAAGCAGATGCTAAGAAACGGACCTGGAAGCCTCTCCATGAATATGAACCGTATGGCAAACCAGCCTCCACGAGGAGGAGGTGGACAAATCAGTCATTTGCTTCATCAGCTGTCTTCAAGCAGGTTCAAGGATGAAAACGTGGTACCATCAGTTATCTCCCAGACAGCTGCAGATGAAGGTTCACGGACAGGGATGAAAGGTCCAGGTGTCATGAGTCCTTTTACAATGCCAAATCCGAGCAGATTCGAATGTTTTACCCCTTCAAGGTGTGATGTCTCTAGTCTTGTGATGCTTTGTCCTCAAGTCAGTTTCAACTTACGTACTAACTATTGTAGTCATCAGTCACGGACTTGTAAAGCTTTGTGTCTATATAAACATGTGAACTCTTGTAGTCTTGTGAACTCTTGTAGTCTTGTCTATATAAACTTTTATTCACAACACAACACTCTTCTTCATTCATCACACATCTTTTCTCAAGTTCCTTCTCAAGTTCTTTTTTGAAAATAAGTTTCCCTCGACTTGTAAACAAGTTTTATAAAAAAAATTCATCTCATGGTTTCTTTTTCTCAAAACACTTTTGAGGGATCACTTGATAAAAATTTTGATCAATATTTTGATCAAACCTTTGAAAATTTTTCAATTCATTACCTTTGAGAATTTTTCCATTCAAGTTCAGATTTTTTTAAAAATCCCTAATTAAGAAACTTCCATTGGACCGCTCAAAATGAGAGTTTCTTAATTAGAGTTCTTAATCCTACTTAAATACATTTAAAATATTAAATAATCATTAAAAACCCACTTAAGAATCATGGAATAATCATGCTCTAAATATAACACTTTTAGAATCACTAAAAACCCCATATGTGCCTCTTTGTTATTGGTTAAAACAATAAAGGAGAAAATCTGACCTTCTCTTTCTTTCTCTTCGTTAATGTCTTTTTTTTGTTTGGTCTGAGAAATTGGTTCGTCGATGTTCGTAGATGTTTTGAAAAATCTCTCCAAATCATCACACGAGATCAACCGTTTGTTTGTTGGATGAGAGATGCTGAGCTTGGATAAACAAAGGCCTGAATCGTCATCATCGGAGGAGGCGCAAGCTGTGACTCCGTGGGTTGTCTCCGGTAATGTCGATCACGAGAAGGTGATCGAAAAGTTCGGCTGCGATAGGATAGACGAGTGGCTGATTGCTCGTGTCGAAAGACTCACCGCCAGTGCCGGTGCTGATTATTATCTTTCATCCTCCAAGAAAAACAGAGGTTTGATCCCAAAGTTCAAAACTTTTCATTCATTCTTCTTTGGGTTTCGAATTTCAATGTACTTTTGTAATAAGTTTAGGCTAAGATTTGTGTAGAAGGTTGAATTAGCGTATAGCAAGACAAAGATTGCGCCTTTGTGGGTACTTATTTGATATAGTTGAAGATTTGAGTAAAGCTTGTGACTTTGTTGGGTTTTGTAGGGTGTTTGGATCCAGAGGAAGCTATTTTCAGAACGGGAGGATGTGTCTGGTTTGCTGATGGCTTCTAAGATATGTGGTGAGAGGTCTGGTCTCGCTGAGGAAGGCATAGACTATGCGAGGAGAAGCTTAGGCAACGAGTGCGTTCAGTTAGATGGTGCAGCGCGTCTTGTTTTAGGCATTGCACTCACCGAAATCTTTGATGTACTGAGACCGAGCATGTAGCTAGGCTCTCCGAGGGGATGCAGGCGCTGGAGTCTGCTGATATAACAGACCCGAGAGTCCTGCACCGTCTTGCGTTGGAGAACGCAGAGGAGAGGAAGCTGGATTCCGCGTTAGCTTACGCTAAGCACGCGTTGAAGCTTGGAGCAGAGTCTGATCTTGAAGTATGGTTGCTTCTGGCTCGGGTTTTATCTGCTCAGAAGCGGTTTTCAGACGCCGAGACTATTGTTGATGCAGCGCTTAACGAAACGGGGAAGTGGGAACAAGGGAAGCTGTTGCGTTTGAAGGAAAAGTTTCGTGTGGCTAAAGGAGAAGTCAAGGATGCTATTGTGACTTACACACAGCTTCTCGCACTCCTTCAAGTTCAAAGCAAAAGCTTGAGTTCTGCAAAGAAGATGCCAAAGGGATATTATGTAGAGGGATGTCTCATCATTTCAGGGAGATGTGTGTTGGAGACCATCTTGCTGATGGAAGCTATGAAGAGCGGGATGATCCTGATGGTGGATTGGAAGAGGCTTATCAGGTGACTCGTAGTGAGATTCACTTTACAATCTGTCTGCAGGTTTCTTCCTGTTCCATTTGTTGATACCATCTGATCAAACTTCTCATCACGACTGTTTGTTCATTCACATCTTTGATCAAACTTCATGTCATGTATGCTTTTTTCATCTTATAAATAAAACCTCATTGAGGTTCTTCAAATTTTTTTTTTTTTTTGGGCTTATTGTACTGATGATTTGCTAGGATTTCATTTTTTTCTCAAATCTCACTTTATTGGATCTATCATTTATGAAAATAATTTGGAGTTATTTGAAAATGATTTATAGTTGAAATTTAATGAACATAAATTCCATGTCGTGAGTAGGTATTTGAAAATTTTATCAGTTTTCTTTTTCTTCACTGAATTTAGAAAACTTTTACTTTGCCCTCAGCCTTTGTTTCTTCCAGTGAAAAGCAAGAGAACTCATTTCAGAATTATACTTGAGTAAATGAAAGCGATCAGGAAAATTAAAGACTCAAAACAAAAGGCACAAAGAACAAAAAAAATGATAGTCTTATCCGTTTCTGGGCTTTTTCAAGTTTCCGTTTCAGACGAAGCTGTAAGGCTTTAGCCGCCAGTTGATTAACGCTTAGAGATTCAATACTGGTTTTGGTTTTTGAAGGTAATGTTATTTGCTCTATGTTGAGTCTCTACAATCTCCACTGATTCATTCTTCTGTTTAGAAGCATTTCTTTCATGAAGCTTCCATCATTTGAAAACCTATTCAAGTGAGCTGCAGCTTCAGATATCTGCTTCCAGTGTTCATGTCTATGAGTTTGGCCCTTTTTTCCCTAAGATAATGAAAGATTATTTTTAGGGAATATCAATACACGATGACTCATATAATCATCCTTCAAATACTCCCAACCATTACCCTTCAAATAAAACACGCCACAATGGCAGAATATTGCCTGTCACACTGAAACGAGCCTGCAATATATATTTTAACTACCTGGTAAGAAACTAACCATCTAATCTGAACCAATAAGACTGTATTTCTAACTTAAAATTCCCTCACCTCTTCATATATACTTTCTCCCAGCCTTTCTGGTTAGTAGCAACATCCTATCAAAACCAATGTTCTTTCTAACAATATACCATTCTAACAACTAACTATCAGTCTCTCCACGTACAATCTTGGCTTAAAAGTTCATCTCTTTTGCTATGCAATCCCAAGAATATGTATGTAGCGATACTCACAAAACTTTCCAAACATAATTCAAACCCCCAAAATTAACCGTTAGAGCTTAGATCTGTTCTCAAATTCTCTGCAACTTGGAGTGAATAACTGAAGAAACTAGTGTATACCACCTTGAAGTGGAGCTTCACGGATCTGTTCAATCACTTTCTTAAGCTCTATAGCCATCACAAGTCTTTGATGAACAACAAGGGACAGAACTGGAGATGTAACTGGGAGAACAGCTATGATGGTTGTAAGATCACCTCCACTTGAGTCATCCGGGCAAAGCCATTTCGTTTTCTTTTTTAATCTAACGAGCTTTAACGACGTCATTACGTATAAAGACAATCCTATGGTTTTTAAAAAAATCCTACCTAAATCACCATCTAAATTACCAACAAAATCTTCAAATCCCTATTAAAATCTTCAAATTCCACTAAATTTAAAAATCCTAGAATTTTCTCAAATCCTAGCAAATCATCAGTACAATAAGCCCCCTAAAAAAAAAATATTTGAAGAACCTCAATGAGGTTTTTCCATTGGAGGAGAAAAAAATTTAATTAGATTAACAAGGGTTCTTAAGTTTTCATATCACAAATTAACTACTAAATAATTCATTAGAACCTTTGATAGTCTCTTACCAATGGACATGCTCTTAGAGTCATGTAGGATCTCTGAATAGTAAAGGTTGAAGTTGAGGCAATCCCAGAAGCGAGAGATGTAAGACCTGATCCCGGCCGACTAGGCCGCGGTCGATGCCTCACGTCGCTCAGTCCATACCCGGACCGAACCTCTAAAAATTTTGCCCTTTATTTAAAATATCGCCCATTGGCGAGGGCTAACTCAGATCCTAGCTCAAGACTACCTTAGTCATTCCCTAGCTAGATCCCTTCAACTTATGCACAGCGGAATAGTATCTACTTAACCATTGGTCTAAACCAATCTAACACTTGTCTGGTCAGATCACCTCAGCTACTGGTCAGTAAACACAACTGCCAGCTAGCTCCAAGGTCGATCCTGAACCTAGACCAAGTCATACAATCAGAGGTTCCGTTCCCCTAAGCCATTCTATCTAGATCTATGCAACATTGACAGATCATACTTTTGCCACATTCCCGGAGCTTGTTAGCTCATTGGCCCAGCTACGCTAGCTGAAGGAACTCGTAAACCAGCTGATCGAGCTGTCACACTCGAACTGAGCTAGGACCGAGCTATGACCAGCTGCCATATACTGCGTCCCGCTCCTTTACACACACAAAACAACTCCCTTAGGTACTTAGTCATTCAGCCAACCATCCCCACAGACATAAGTAACCCTTGAGAAGTCTTCAAACAGCTAAGGACATGCATCTGGCCCTTACCGGCTCATGCACTGTCTCACATCCTTTTTGCCTTATCAACTTATGATACCAAGTCCAGCTCATGGACTAACAATGCCCATCAGATCCTGAGTCAATCAACCAACCACCCCACATGACTCAGAACTGATGAGTCTTCATACTTCCTAATCAGTCATGGAACCATGTTCCACTGAACCTGATTAGTGTTGCTCTTACCACCGGTGCATCCTTTGATCAATCAGATCAGACACCTTGATCCATCATCCAAGGATCAGGTCGTCCATCCTTGCCCATGATCAGATCACACACGGCCTGCCTTACCAACACCAAGGTTGATAACCAGCAATTCCTTATGATCAATATCATAAATGACAATATGTTCCAGCACACAAACATATGATCAGATATCCTAACACAAGGATCTGACCCCAATATGCTCTCAGGTGCAATTTCGACCGCAAGCAAACCTGCTCCAAAAATCAATTAAAATTCATGACAATTCATGATAAATCATAACTAAGAGAATGGTCCAATCAGATTTCCCAGAACCGGCCTCCATCCCATAGATCTCGGCCAAGATCAGCCAAACCGGCCCAAGGGACCATCTCTAAATCAATCCCTAAAAACTCATTAGGATTCATGATAATTCATGATAAATCTTAACTAAGAGAATGGTCAAGTCAGAATTCCAAGAACCGATCTCGATCCTATGGATCTCGACCTAGAACAGCCCCACCGGCCACATTGACCATCTCGAAATCAATCAGATAAAAATCCCCAAATACCATGATAATTCATGATAATTCACCACTAAGAGGATTCCAAAGTCAGATCGCCATAAATCCATCAGGAAGTAGGAGATCCGGACTTAGCTGCCAAACCAAGGCCATGGAGGGTTCTTCTGAACCGGCCAAGCCATGGTTCAGTGCTACTATGTCTAATCATCAATCTCAATCATAAGAAGAAGAAATAATATGATTAATAATCATAAAACAGAGTAAGGTGTAACTGAAGGACCAGATCAGCCCATAGTGTACCAGACTATGTCCAATGGTCTGCAGTCCCCACCTGTTACCTCATCAGGGGCGTCCATGCTCTTCCTAGCACGCCTTCATCAAACCCTTTTCACATACTTCCAGTATTGATAAGATCTAACCATGGTTCGTGACCATCACTCCTTCCATGGAACTTCCATGAAACCAGTTTCTACACTTCATCCACCTTCAAGGCTATTCATGCCATTGTGAGTGAAGTCCGGCCTTCTCCCTTCTCTCCTGGGTGTTTTCGTGTGTTCCCAAGATGCAGAGGAAGCCTAGGACGTGTTCATCAGTGGTGGAAACCTACCACAGGGTCGTTCATAACTCCCCTTGCACTTCCATGAAACTGCCTTTCTACACACATCTGCCCTTAAGGCTGTCTTGGCCTTTAGGAATGAATTCCGGTCATCTACCTTCTCTCCTCACCATTTGCGTGTGTTCTCAGGCCCTGGAGGATGCATTGGGTGATAACATCACGGATCAAAAGCCACCAGAAAGTCGTTCATAACTTTCCCCCTTGATCTCTCCCAAAACTGCCTCTTTATGGCCTTCACACCACCATGGGTCTTGGATTGGAAATCCGACCAAATCTCTGTCTTTTCTCTGTGTTTCTTTGTGTTTCAGGGTGTAGGACTTGCCTTCCTTATATAGGAGAAGGGGTGGTTACTTCTTAACCATTGCATCCCTTCGGTATCATTTCTGGCCATTGATTTAATCAATGGTACAGATTGCACCCTTTCGCCTATGGCAGTTACCACACGCCCTGGAACTGCCAAACCACTCCTGGACATGTCCAAAACTATCCCACACGGACTGCTCATGCCCCTGGCTAAATCCCAAGAGCCCACTAGCCCATCGGTACACACGAGTCACCCACATGTCGCGGCCACTGTCCAGACCCGCCCCAACTGCCCAACACCTGAACACTCAGTCCAGCTGAGTTGAGCTGATCCCCAGCTGATCCAGCTGAGTGAGCTAGACCATCCAGCTCAGGGAGCTGACCTACACTTCAGTGAGCTACACCAAGCTGCACTACACTTCACCTAGCTGGTCGAGCTTGTTTACTGCATCGCCCAGCTGTTATACACTGTGTCCAGCTTGCTTCCTTTATCTTCTTCAATCCTTCTAAGTCCCTTGGTCAATTTCCAGACCTAGACTTAGTTTTCCCATGATCCATTCTGATCACTCACTTCATCGAGCTTCACCTGGATCTTGTCCAGCTACCAGCTCGCTTGTCCAGCTCCATTGAGCTTGTCTCCTTCTTGGATTAGCTATGCCTTAGCTTCCTGATGCTCTTAACCTTACCTTCAGGCCATGATATACTTGTCCTTAGGTCATATGACCTGACTGGTGCGTTTCCTCGCACCACAGTCCGTCCGGACGTTCCTATCCAGGATCAGGGACATGATAAGTCTCCCCCACTTACGAAGGATTCGTCCTCGAATCCAGTGGTGTTAACCTCTTGTCTCATGACAAAGGTTCCATCCGAACTCCTTTGTACCCGGAACATGGAGCATGCTCGATTGGTTCTTTCTAACCAATTCGTTGCATCTCCCACCTTGTTCCTTCTCACTGACCACGTCTTGGTCATCATATACACAACAAGTCTCCCCCCTTGATAGATATTTAACCCAAAATCTTATCAAGTGGTTCATCAAGCACCCATACAAAGATATGACTTGTGTCACTGACCCAACTCTCCAGGTTGCGTTCCTAGTAGACACCAAGTCCATGTAGAACACTTCAGTTCCATGACTAGATCAAATTCAGTACCTAGGAACATACTGAGTACTCAAGTCTTAGTAGATTCAACCAATCTCCAAGCCACTCGATGCACCAGCCAAGTCCTAGCGAACATGTTCCAATCTTTAGGCTGCTCACTCTACCATGAGTCCTAACAGATTGTTCTGTTCCCTTAAGTCCTTCCTGGACAATAAGGTTTATGATTCCAGCAACTCATCAATCCTGGGTAAAGGGTACTTGTTCTTCACAGTCACCCTGTTCAAACCCCTATAATCAATGCACAACCTAAAGCTACCATCCTTTTTCTTAACAAATAGGACTGGTGCTCCCCAAGGTACACTAGGGCGTATGAACCCCTTCTCAAGCAACTCCTCAAGTTGCTTCTTCAGCTCTGTCATCTGAGCTGGTGCCATTCTATATGGACTTTTAGATAATGGGGCCGTTCCAGGTTCCAATTCAATGATGAATGGGTCAGCTCTATCAGGGGGAATGCCCTGTAGTGCCCCAAACACATCCTGAAATTCCCGAACCAACGGTATACCCTCTGGGTCACAGGCCCCTACAACCTCATCAGTGTAAATGGTAGCCAAAAAGGCCTCACAACCATTTCTAAGCATCCGTTCTACTTGGACTGCTGAAACCACCAACTACAAGAGGTTGGCTTGATTCCTTGGTACTTAATCGGGGTCCAAACTCGTTCTCAAGTTGCACCCTTCCCCGGTGACAATCTAGAGTTGCCCGATACTTTCCCAACCAGTCCATGCCCAAGATCACTTCATGATGCTTGAGGGGGACAACAATCAGATCTATAGGCATCGGCCTATCCAGGATCACCACAGGGATGTCCTTAACCAGACCGAGTGAGTTCATAACTTGCCCTCCGGCCGCACTCACTCGTTCAGGACCATCCCATGTTCCATACTGGAACAAACCTTTTCCAACCACTCCTGGACTCACAACACTATGTGTAGCTCCAGTATCAAATAATGTGTTTCCACACCACCGATCATTAAGTACTTAGATGAGTAGGATCTTGGTTTGATCACACATTTGGAAAATGTCCCATACCATTCTCCAAAGCATCACACATCTGTGAATGTCCCATACCATTCACAAAAGTGTTGATAGTATACTTCAATCCTCATCATACTAAGATACTTAACATCGTGTTTCTAATTCCTCATGGAATTGATCCATTACATTCACTCAATCTTAAGGAATCCTACCTTGACTTACACTGAGTCCAAGCTGATCCATCTGATCACAAGCCCACTCATGTACTAGCCATGTAGCGTCTCCCTTAGACTAACATGAACATTGCATATGCTCACTTATTTTGAACGGCCACCAAGGGATAACATTTACCTCCAAGAGAGTGCTGCACGTTTCTTTCAACCTAAGCCACTCTCTGGTCCATGTTACTTCCCTTGTCCAGGTCGTCCATACAAAGATCTTGCATTGCGTCCATCATCCAAATAACTAGAAAACTAACCTTTCTATTTCAGGGTCTTGCCCTTGGAGAGTGCATCTTGGCTAAGCCGGCTCATCTTGGAACTTCCCCGTTCACAAGCATGAAACCCAATCTTACCTCAACTCCCACTTGGCTCACCACAGCTAAGGTTCCAAGTCCTCTCAGTTTTCAAAAATAATTTCGGTTTGGAACCTAACATCTTTGAGCACTGTCCTCAACAGGATCAAGCATGCTCTGATACCAACTTGTAAGACCCGATCCCGGCCAACTAGGCCGCGGTCGATGCCTCACGTCGCTCAGTCCATACCCGGACCGAACCTCTAAAAATTTTGCCCTTTATTTAAAATATCGCCCATTGGCGAGGGCTAACTCAGATCCTAGCTCAAGACTACCTTAGTCATTCCCTAGCTAGATCCTTTCAACTTATGCACAGCGGAATAGTATCTACTTAACCATTGGTCTAAACCAATCTAACACTTGTCTGGTCAGATCACCTCAGCTACTGGTCAGTAAACACAACTGCCAGCTAGCTCCAAGGTCGATCCTGAACCTAGACCAAGTCATACAATCAGAGGTTCTGTTCCCCTAAGCCATTCTATCTAGATCTATGCAACATTGACAGATCATACCTTTGCCACATTCCCGGAGCTTGTTAGCTCATTGGCCCAGCTACGCTAGCTGAAGGAACTCGTAAACCAGCTGATCGAGCTGTCACACTCGAACTGAGCTAGGACCGAGCTATGGCCAGCTGCCATATACTGCGTCCCGCTCCTTTACACACACAAAACAACTCCCTTAGGTACTTAGTCATTCAGCCAACCATCCCCACAGACATAAGTAACCCTTGAGAAGTATTCAAACAGCTAAGGACATGCATCTGGCCCTTACCGGCTCATGCACTGTCTCGCATCCTTTTTGCCTTATCAACTTATGATACCAAGTCCAGCTCATGGACTAACAATGCCCATCAGATCCTGAGTCAATCAACCAACCACCCCACATGACTCAGAACTGATGAGTCTTCATACTTCCTAATCAGTCATGGAACCATGTTCCACTGAACCTGATTAGTGTTGCTCTTACCACCGGTGCATCCTTTGATCAATCAGATCAGACACCTTGATCCATCATCCAAGGATCAGGTCGTCCATCCTTGCCCATGATCAGATCACACACGGCCTGCCTTACCAACACCAAGGTTGATAACCAGCAATTCCTTATGATCAATATCATAAGTGACAATATGTTCCAGCACACAAACATATGATCAGATATCCTAACACAAGGATCTGACCCCAATATGCCCTCAGGTGCAATTTCGACCGCAAGCAAACCTGCTCCAAAAATCAATTAAAATTCATGACAATTCATGATAAATCATAACTAAGAGAATGGTCCAATCAGATTTCCCAGAACCGGCCTCCATCCCATAGATCTCGGCCAAGATCAGCCAAACCGGCCCAAGGGACCATCTCTAAATCAATCCCTAAAAACTCATTAGGATTCATGATAATTCATGATAAATCTTAACTAAGAGAATGGTAAAGTCAGAATTCCAAGAACCGATCTCGATCCTATGGATCTCGACCTAGAACAGCCCCACCGGCCACATTGACCATCTCGAAATCAATCAGATAAAAATCCCCAAATACCATGATAATTCATGATAATTCACCACTAAGAGGATTCCAAAGTCAGATCGCCATAAATCCATCAGGAAGTAGGAGATCCGGACTTAGCTGCCAAACCAAGGCCATGGAGGGTTCTTCTGAACCGGCCAAGCCATGGTTCAGTGCTACTATGTCTAATCATCAATCTCAATCATAAGAAGAAGAAATAATATGATTAATAATCATAAAACAGAGTAAGGTGTAACTGAAGGACCAGATCAGCCTATAGTGTACCAGACTATGTCCAATGGTCTGCAGTCCCCACCTGTTACCTCATCAGGGGCGTCCATGCTCTTCCTAGCACGCCTTCATCAAACCCTTTTGTTGTAGTACCCACGACTGAGGTTCTCATTATCCGCAATGGCCCTACCATAAGGTCCGGTTCAAGAGTTATAAGAGATGGATTTGCCAAAGCTGTCCAGGAGCTGCTTGCACAGGAACAAACCGGGTTCAAGCAACTATTGATCCAGGAGTTGTCTGACTTGAAGCTTGAAGACACCGGTGAACCACTAGAGGTTCCAGACCCTGTCCATTCGAGCCAGTTCTCCTCCATCGGCCAGAATGAAGCCGGCCTGACCATTTCCACCTTCATACTCAATCCATCCAACCAACTTGCTTCCGGTTCAGAGATATAGCCGACCATCAGAAGGAGTAGTATGTGTTGTACTCTTTTTCCTTATCGAGGTTTTGTCCCACTGGGTTTTCCCGAAAGGTTTTAATGAGGCAACAAGCAAGCATACTATGAGTTCTGATCCGGACATCTCAAACCGCGACCGGTCTATTGTTTTCTTTATTTTTATTTCGGTTAAGACCTTGGCCATTTGTCTAGGCCCTTTTTTATCTTTAAGTCCAGTAAGGAACATCTATTTAAACCCTTGTAGTTGCCAACTTTTCGGCTAAGTCTTTTATGAAATCGTTTTTGCTTTAGCAAAGAAACCCTAAGTCTTTCAGTTGTGTGAAACATTGAGAGCAGCCGTGTGACATATCAAAGAGCCGATCCATTGTTCTTTGTGGCGTCCTTCGATCCATTCCATTCCTTGTCCGAATCTTGAGAGAGACACACGTCCAACAAGAGCCGGATCCATATCTATCTTCTTAACCGCCCTAGGCATCTTGCTGAGAGAGACATACGTCCAGCAGCAGATCCCATCCGCCAATCTCCTCTCTTCTCTATCTTTTGTTTTAGATTTCATTCAACCAATTCCATAAACAAAACCAAAAGAATCATAACTTGTTTCTGTTCTACATCCTGTTGAAAACTCACTAAAAGTTCCTATCTGTTTCAGGTTCGATCACAAGCAAGAGACGAGCCGGCCAGTACCATCCGTCCGAGGCAAGACTGAACCGCGGAACGGCCATCCGTCCGTCCGTCCGTCCGTCCGTCCGTCCGACCCTCCGACCCGTGCCTACAACATTTTGGTATCAGAGCTGAAGTTTCCTGCGAAACTCAGTTCTTTCTGAACCCTAGCCGTCACCATTCAAAAAAAAAAATATTTACTTTCCTTATTTTTTTAAAAAAATTTTCGGAATTGTTCTCCAAGTTTTTGATCTTCCATTTAAAAAAAAAAAAAATTAATTACTTTCCTTATTTTTAAATTTTCGGATTGTTTTCCAAGTTTTCAAAAAAAAAAAAAAAAATTCCCTTTCCTTTTTCAAACCTGATTCGATTTTGCCTTAACTTTTTTTGCATTTACTCTTAGCCTTGGTCGATACTCAAAGTATCCGACCCAAGCAACTATTTAACCCCCCCTCTTGCCTTTTAATCTTTCTTTGAGTTTCTTCTCAGAGAACTATGGGAGATGTAGGTCAAGACCAAGCGGCCATAAACGCTCAGCTCCTAGCTGACAATGAGGAACTGAGGGCGAGCCTTAGGACTATCACAGCCGAGCTTGCTCAGATACGGCAGGGAGGCAGGCCCAACGGACCTCGACCACCAGGAAGGCATCAGCCGGACCCGCATGACACTGACTCGGACGCGGACAGTACCGATGATACGCGCAGTCAGGACGAGGAGAGGCCGAACCGGGGAGGTAGGAGGAACGCGCGAGGACCCCGGGCCCAAGTAGGAGGAGGCCGCGACCATAGGGGAGGTCGAGACCGAGAGGAGGAAAAGCCTTGGTTGGGAGGCAAGGCGCTTAAGCTTCATCCCCCAACGTTTGCCGGCAAGGTTGATCCGGATGCCTACATCGTGTGGGAGAAGCGCATGGAGTACATCTTCGACTATTATCAATATAGTGAGGCCAAGAAGGTTGCCCTAGCAGCAGCCCAGCTGACGGACAATGCTCTTTCGTGGTGGGATCGAGACGTTGCTAAGTCCGGGCCAGTGTGGAGAGCGCGTAATTGGACCGAGATGCGGACTAAGCTTCGCGCGAGGTACATTCCATCTTACTACCAGCGTGATGTGCTAAAACGTTTTCGTAAACTTACGCAGGGAACTAAGACTGTGGAGGAGTACTTTGAGGAGTTCGAGGCACTTAGGAATAAGCTTGAGACCGACGAGCCCGAGGAGACAATGATGTCCCAATTCCTGGAAGGGCTGCAAGACCGCATTGCCCGCAAGGTGGAGAGACAACACTATGAAGACTTCAACGATCTATTGCACTTTGCTACGCAAGCCGAGCAGCACATCAAGCGCAAGACGGCCAGTACCAGCCGCAGCAAACCTGCTTGGACGCAACCGGGTTCAAAGCATGGCGACAAGGGCAAGACGATTGAGATTGAGAGCCGATTCAAGACAAACCAGGCTGAATCGTCTAATGCATCTAAGCCGGAGCAGGGTAAGACTCAAGCCCAAAATTTGCGTACTCGTGACATCATTTGTTATAAGTGTCAGGGCAAAGGCCACTACGCTCGGGATTGTCCAAACAAACGAGTGATGGTCCTAAAGGGGGATGGCGAGTATGAATCCCAAGATGAGGCAGAGGCCGCGGCCGCGATCTCTGATGAAGAAGTAACCGACTACCCGGAGACAGGCGAGCTGCTAGTGACCCGGAGAGCTCTTAGCACCCTCTTTGACCCAGAGACCATCCAGCGGGAGAACATCTTCCACACCAGATGTAGTGTTGATCACAAGGTATGTAGTTTGATCATAGATGGCGGATCTTGTACTAACGTGGCTAGCAAGTATCTTGTTGATAAGCTAGGGTTGGTCAAAACTGCCCATCCTCGACCATACCGTCTCAAATGGCTCAATGATGAGACTGAGCTCAAGATTGCCGAACAAGTTGTTGTGTCCTTCAGTATTGGCAAGTACCAAGACCAGGTCAAGTGTGATGTTGTGCCCATGCAAGCCGGCCATATACTTCTCGGAAGGCCGTGGCAGTTTGACAAGGAGACACTTCACCATGGCCGCACCAACATCTACAGTTTCGTCCACAACAACAAGAAGCACAGCCTAGCACCTCTCAGCCCTCAAGAAGTTCATGATATGCAGAAGGCAATGACGCAGTCCGGCCAGGTAAGTAACACTAACCTTTACATGACTTCCGGACAAGTGCTTAAATCATTACAACGTGAGACACAGGTGCTACTAATGATCTTTAAGGAAGGTTGTTTTGCAGGTTTAGAAGCTCCTGAAGTACCGGACGTAGTAGAAGACCTCATGGGACGTTACAAGGATGTCTTCCCTGACGAGATCCCTGCCGGCTTACCCCCTATCCGTGGCATAGAACATCAGATCGATCTTGTACCCGGCGCGCCACTACCAAACCGAGCCGCTTACCGTGTCAACCCTGAGGAAGCTAAGGAGCTGGAACGGCAGGTCCAAGATCTCATGGACAAAGGCTACATCCGCGAGAGCCTTAGCCCCTGTGCAGTCCCGGTCCTACTAGTGCCTAATAAAGATGGGACATGGCGCATGTGTGTGGACTGCCGAGCCATCAACAACATAACCATCAAATATCGGTACCCTATACCTAGATTAGATGATATGCTGGATGAACTGAGTGGGTCTGTTGTGTTTTCTAAGATTGATCTCAGGAGTGGATACCATCAAGTCCGCATGAAGGAAGGAGATGAGTGGAAAACCGCCTTCAAGACCAAGCAAGGTCTATACGAGTGGCTGGTGATGCCGTTTGGCCTTACCAACGCCCCTAGCACCTTCATGAGACTCATGAATGAGGTCCTCCGACCTTACATTGGTAAATTTGTGGTTGTATACTTTGATGATATCTTGATTTACAGCAGGTCTTTAACTGAACACATGGGACACCTAGAACAGGTTTTGAAAGCCTTAAGGCAAGAAGGCCTTTATGCTAACCTTAAGAAATGTGTATTCTGCACTGATCAGTTGGTATTTTTAGGCTTTGTTGTGAGTTCACAGGGACTGAAGGTTGATGAGGAGAAGATCAAGGCCATACAAGACTGGCCGACCCCAACCACGATCGGACATATCCGCAGCTTCCATGGACTAGCCAGTTTCTACCGACGATTTGTGAAGGACTTCAGTACCATTGCCGCCCCAATGACCTCCGTGATCAAGAAGAATGTAACCTTTGCTTGGGGTCCTGCCCAAGAGGAGTCTTTCAACAGGCTTAAATATAGTTTGACACATGCACCGGTTCTAACTCTTCCTAACTTTGATAAACCTTTTGAGATTGAGTGTGATGCTTCAGGGACAGGGATAGGGGCCGTACTGACCCAAGGAGGCCGGCCAGTGGCTTTCTTCAGTGAGAAATTGAGTGGAGCCGCCCTCAATTACCCCACCTATGATAAAGAGCTATATGCTCTAGTAAGGTCGCTCGAAACTTGGCAACATTATCTTTTGTCTAATGAGTTTATTATTCATACAGATCATGAGACTCTTAAGCATTTGAGGGGCCAGACCACACTCAAGAAGAGGCATGCCAGGTGGCTGGAGTTCGTGGAAACTTTTCCTTATGTGATCAAGTACAAGAAGGGAAAGGACAACGTAGTGGCCGACGCCCTATCCCGGCGCCACACACTCATTACCACCATAGAGGCTAAGATCATGGGTTTTGAGCAACTCAAAATGTCTTATGAAACTGACCCTGATTTTTCTGAGCTTTACAGTAACACGGGTCCATTCTATCAGCAGGACGGGTTCCTCTTCAAGGAAAAACGCCTGTGTATCCCTCATGGTTCCATGCGAGATTTACTGACCAGAGAAGCTCATGGGGGTGGATTGATGGGGCATTTCGGTCGGGACAAAACTCTGAGCGTCCTGTCCGACCACTTCTATTGGCCCCGGATGAGGCGCTACGTCGAGAGCCTTTGCGCCAAGTGCACTGTCTGTCTCAAAACCAAATCCAGGTCGCATCCTTATGGTTTACACATGCCTTTACCTATTCCTATTGCACCGTGGGTCGATCTGTCTATGGACTTTGTGCTGGGCTTGCCCAAGATAGAACACAAGGATTCTATTTTTGTTGTAGTGGACAGGTTCTCCAAGATGGCACACTTCATTCCGTGTTCCAAGACCAATGATGCAAGCCAAACCGCTGATCTCTTCTTCAAGGAAGTGGTGCGTTTACATGGAGTGCCTCGTACCATTGTGTCCGACCGAGACACAAAATTTCTCAGCCACTTCTGGAGGACATTATGGAAAAAGCTTGGAACCAAGCTCCTTTTCTCGACCACTTGCCATCCACAGACTGATGGACAGACCGAGGTAGTAAATGATATCTTGCATATTTGCATTGTTTTATCCATTCATCCATGAGCATTTTCATCATGTAGATTAGGATTTAGCCATGTCTAGGTTGCATTTTGCATTCATTGTCCTTATTAGGTGTTGGAGTGCCACATGGAGTTCTTGGGGACATTTGGATGCATTTGGAGCTTAAAGGACGTGAAATAGGTGATCATTGGACGAGCAGAGCATGGGAGCGAGGTTCCGCAGCGACGTCATGAGCTCGCTCCAAAGAACCCCCCAGAGCGACTTGCCCAGAGCGACGCCCCGAGGTCGCTCGCATCTCACACCCCTCTCGGAGCGACCTCCCAAAGCGACACCCCGAGGTCACTCGCGTCTCTATGGCGAGACGACACGAAGCGAAGCCTGGAGCGACCTCTCAGAGCGACCTACCAAGGTCGCTCCCGATCCAGAGCGACGCGTTGGAGCGACACACCAAAGTCGCTCGCGACCTCTCGCCCGGAGACACCAAAAATCGGCCCTGGAGCGACTTCCCGGAGCGACACCTGCAAGTCGCTCCGCGTTATTTTGCTGCCGAAAATCATGATTTCTCAGGGACCTTTTTGCAATTTATTTTGGACGTTTTGCACTTGGAAAACCTATGTTTTAAACATCTTTTGTAGCCACCAGGCAGATTATCTTTGGATCTATTGAGAAAGACACAAGAACTCTCTGGAGAAGTTCATCTTTTGGATTTTGATTGTTATGTTCTTGTGTTCTTGTTGATTTCTTATCTATTTCTTTACATGATTAATCTGAAATCCAATATGGGTTTAAGAGGAATCATGGAGATTAGTGAGTAATCACCTTTTGAATTCATGGGTTAGGGAGATTAAGGGTGATTAGGTTAGAGCTAGGATGTTTTAGTGTAGATCATTCATATTTCCTTGCTAGTAGAGTAATCATAATGCATCTTCTGAGTTGGCCACTCAGTTGTTGATCCTTAGGCATTTCTCACCCGAAAGGTGTTCGATGAAATGCCCGAGACAACTCTCCTAGGCTTTTAGTATACTTTGCCAAAGACATTTGTTGTTAAAGATGCTAAGATAGCTAATAGACTTGTTAGTAATGATTGCTTTCATATTATTCAACCAAAGACATTTGATGTTTGAGATATGTTAGCAAATGAGCATTCATCTAGACATAGAGCTTGCTTAGAATTGTGTCTAGGCTTAAGGTTGATAGTTTGATTGATCATTTGCCATCCTTAGTTCGATACTTGATCACCCAAGGTCTAATCCCTATGCCCATGAGTTCTCTTTTCCCTTAGTCAAGAAAGTATCATTCTGTTATTGCTTTCTAGTTTAGTAGTAGTTTAAAACCCATCTAAATCATTGGTTGCACTTAGATTAAGTGAGTACTTGCATTCTCAGTGCTTTGATATCCCTCAGAACTGGTTCGACAATCTTTTATACTACAACATTTGTCTTAGGAGCCTTGAAAACTCCTAACATCAAATTGGCGCCGTTGCCAAATTCTGAGTCGATTTGAACATTGAGATTTAGTCAATTGCTTGAGACTAAGTCATTTTTATTTTCTTTTGTTACTAACTCTTCTTCACCTCCCTTTAATCTACAGGTGTATGAACTTGAGGAGCAAGGGTCCATCAAACCTAGTTCCAAGAGCAGCAGACATCAGAGCTTTAGAGAGAGAGTGTGCTAGAAAGAGAAGAGAAGAAGACCATCAGGCTCAATTGCAGAGACTGAACACTGACATGGGAGACGTTCATCAAGAAGATGCAGGCGTCAATGGCGCTAACAACAATGGTCCACCTAACCAACAGCGAGCAGCTCGCCCCATTGGCACTTACGACCGTCCCAACATTCATGGTCATAGATTGGGAATCCGAGCACCCGCCGTGGCAGCCAACAACTTTGAGATCAAGTCAGGACTCCTCAACGTGATCGAGAACAACAAGTATCATGGCTTGGCTCTCGAGGATCCATTTGATCACTTGGACAGGTTCGACAGCTACTGTGGGTTGTCAAAAACCAATGGTGTGTCCGAAGATGCTTTAAAGCTCAAGCTATTCCCTTTCTCTTTGGGGGATAAGGCACGTCAGTGGGAGAAGTCTCTACCCAGCGACTCCATTACCACTTGGGATGACTGCAAGAAAGCATTCTTGGAGAAGTTCTTCTCTACTTCAAGAACTGCTAAGCTGAGAAACGAGATCTCCAGCTTTCAACAGAAGGGCTTGGAAGGTTTCAGTGAAGCCTGGGAGAGATTCAAGGGCTATCAAGCTCAATGCCCACACCATGGTTTCTCTAAGGAGAGTTTGCTGAGCACATTCTACCGTGGTGCTCTACCTAAGTACAGAGCCAGACTGGATACAGCTAGTAATGGGTTCTTCTTGGGGCGAACTGAGGAGGATGCAGAGGAGCTGGTTGACAACATGGTTAAGAGTGATGCAGTCTACAGTGGAGACCACGACAGAAGCAGTAGAACTGAGGATAAGCAAACGAGGAAGGAGTTGAAAGCTCTACAGGATAAGATAGACATCCTCCTTGCTGATAAAGCTACCCAAGAGCAGCTGCACTTTGTTGGCAACCCAAGCCAAGAGACACCAGCTGTTGTCCATGAAGTTGAGGGTTTGGAAGGTCAGGAAGAGCTGTGTTTCATCAACAACAATGGTAGCTGGTACAAGAAAGAACCCAACTTTCAGTACAACAACTACCAACAGAAGTCCTATTCCAACAACCAGCAGAGTGGTTATCAGCCTCGGAACAATCAGCAAGGCAGCTATCAGCCTCAGCAAAATCCCTCGTCTGGTTCCTCTGCTCCTCAAGAGAGCAGCACTGATACCTTACTGAAACAAATCTTGGAGTCTCAGACTAGAAGTGAGAAGCATGTTGGTTATGAGTTGAAGAACCTTCATACCAAGATTGATGGGAGCTACAATGAGCTCAACAACAAATTCTCACACCTTGCTTCTACAGTCAGGAATTTAGAGAATCAGTTTGCTTCCATGAACACTCACCAGAATCGCCAGCAAGGATCTCTACCTGGAAAGTCTGACCAAAACCCCAAGGAGGCCAAAGCTATCACCCTTAGGAGTGGTAAACAGTTGCCTCCTAGAACCCTCACCAAGGATGCTGAGAAACTAGGTGAGGGGGTTGCCATCAACATAGATGATGAAGTGGTGATTGTTGATGAGAAGATCAATGACGAGATCTTGGAGAAGATAGTGGAAGCCAAAGGTAAAGGAAAGGTTGGGGAAGAGAAGAAGACAGTAAAAGATGGTGAAGTTGTAACTCCAGCAAGTGAAAGTTCTTTTGTTCCTCCTCCCTATGAACCCAAACTTCCATTCCCTGGTAGATTCAAGAAGCAGCTGCTAGAGAAGTACAAGGCTCTGTTTGAGAAGCAAATGAGTGAAGCTCAGGTTGCAATGCCCATCATCGATGCTTTCATGTTGATTCCTCAATACAACAATTTCCTGAAAGATGTTGTAGCTGCAAAGAAGAAGGAGATGGACGGCATGATGACTCTTACCCATGAGTGCAATGCCATCATCCAGAGGCTTGATGTTCCAGAGAAATTAGAGGATCCAGGAAGCTTCACACTACCTTGTGCTCTTGGACCTATGGTATTTGAGAAAAGTCTCTGCGATTTGGGAGCTAGTGTCAGCTTGATGCCTTTGTCTGTTGCAAAGAAGCTTGGATTCACTCAGTACAAGAAGTGTAGACTCTCTTTGGTGTTAGCTGATCGTTCAGTGAAGTACCCTGTGGGCATCTTAGAGGACCTCCCTGTGAAGATTGGAAGGTATGAGATACCTACAGATTTTGTGGTGCTTGAGATGGGTGAGGAGGCTCAAGACCCATTGATTCTAGGAAGGCCATTCTTAGCTACAGCAGGAGCTATTGTTAATGTGAAGGAAGGCACGATTGATCTCCATTTGGGTAAAGAGAACATCCTCCACTTTGACATTAAGGAGAAAATGAGGAAACCAACTGTGTTCGGGCAAGCCTTCTACATTGAAGAGATGGCCACTCCTGCTGATGAGCATCTTGAAGAGTTACCACCTGAGGACGACGAGGAGGGAGCATCTCCCTCTACTCATTCCCTATAGAAGGTAAACCACCACACTCCCTTGTATATACCATCTCATTTTTTGCATATTAGTCTTCTTTTCGGTATCTCTCTCTACTTGACAACACAGAGACTGTGTAACTCAAGTTTGGGGGAGGTACCAAGTATTTGATCATGTTTGCTTTGATGTTGTTTCATTGAGTCATGCATTGCATACCTATTTGCATATTAAAAAAAAAAAAAAAAACAATCATTTAGTTTGCATCATTTGCATTTCTAGGAGAGTCTAGAGCATATAGGTTGCATTCACTTGCATTGGGAGCAATGATTTTAAATGCCTTGTAAAGAACACTACGTTGCACCTGAGTAGCTTTTGCACCTCTCAAAAAGACTTGTATGTTTCGAGCCTTGAAAACTCTTCCTGAAACTTGTTGATTGATGAAACTCAGTCTTTGAAGCCAACTACAATCTTATTTGAACTGAACGAACTTAATGTTTCTTGCTCATGGTCCCTTGTGTACTGAGTCATGGCTATACACACTTGAGTTGTCACATCTTTTATGCCGATCTTTTTTGACAAACTCTAGTGGTAGACCACTCCCAAAACCTTTTCCTCCTTTTAAGCTTTCATTGTTTGATGAGTGAGGCCTTTTTCGGAAAGTCTTACATGTGCATAATGTTGAGAGTATCGGGAACGACAATGCTTGATCTTCATTCTTGCTAGATTGGGCACTCTATTGTCTAGCTATAGGTGGGGGGTGAGTGTTGTGATTATGATTTGGGATAAATGAAAAAGAAAAAGATTAGACTCTTTGTGCTTAAGTGAATTGTTTTGTTGGGATAAGTAGAGGAGCATCTAGCTCAAGTTTTGAAAAGTCTTGGCCCCCAGCCTAAAAAAAAAAAAAAAATAAAGGCAAAAGAAAAACGAAAAAAAAAGAGAAAAGAAAAAAAAAAAAGAAAAAGAAAAGAAAAAGGGGGCTAGCAAAGTTGTTAAGAGCTAAGAAATGTTTTGAGGTTGTGAAAAATCCCTTGTAGATTTCAAAGAGAAAGAGTTGATGTTCTTAGGATCTTTTGGTGAGAGATGTGAGTTGGGTTTGACATTTGAGAATAATTGTGTAATTGTACGTTTGGGAAAAGGGTAGAACAATGGAGATTGAGCATTGTATGCATGAGTTGATCCCTTTCTTAGATATATTATGTGCAATGTCAAGGCTACTTGTTTCGAGAGTAAACCACCTTAAAGATCATATGTTTTGAATCTCTTGAATCACTTGAATAAAAGCATTTCCTTATCCAACCAAATGACTTGGACCAACTGACCATTTGCAAGAATTCACCTGATGTTTTGTGCTTAATGAATGTGAGAGTTGGTTGATTTGAATGTGTGGATGCTTGATGATGAGTGTAAGAACAAAAAGAGTTAAGATAGGCCTAGAGAAGCTAGAGTGTAATAAGAGAGGGTGCTAGTTGTGTTTCTTTTGGCTATGTGCTCCCACCTTCAACCTCTCTCCCTAGAGTTCTAGAAAGTTCACTTGTGGACAAGTAAAAGAACAAGTTTGGGGGAGTTGATATCTTGCATATTTGCATTGTTTTATCCATTCATCCATGAGCATTTTCATCATGTAGATTAGGATTTAGCCATGTCTAGGTTGCATTTTGCATTCATTGTCCTTATTAGGTGTTGGAGTGCCACATGGAGTTCTTGGGGACATTTGGATGCATTTGGAGCTTAAAGGACGTGAAATAGGTGATCATTGGACGAGCAGAGCATGGGAGCGAGGTTCCGCAGCGACGTCATGAGCTCGCTCCAAAGAACCCCCCAGAGCGACTTGCCCAGAGCGACGCCCCGAGGTCGCTCGCATCTCACACCCCTCTCGGAGCGACCTCCCAAAGCGACACCCCGAGGTCACTCGCGTCTCTATGGCGAGACGACACGAAGCGAAGCCTGGAGCGACCTCTCAGAGCGACCTACCAAGGTCGCTCCCGATCCAGAGCGACGCGTTGGAGCGACACACCAAAGTCGCTCGCGACCTCTCGCCCGGAGACACCAAAAATCGGCCCTGGAGCGACTTCCCGGAGCGACACCTGCAAGTCGCTCCGCGTTATTTTGCTGCCGAAAATCATGATTTCTCAGGGACCTTTTTGCAATTTATTTTGGACGTTTTGCACTTGGAAAACCTATGTTTTAAACATCTTTTGTAGCCACCAGGCAGATTATCTTTGGATCTATTGAGAAAGACACAAGAACTCTCTGGAGAAGTTCATCTTTTGGATTTTGATTGTTATGTTCTTGTGTTCTTGTTGATTTCTTATCTATTTCTTTACATGATTAATCTGAAATCCAATATGGGTTTAAGAGGAATCATGGAGATTAGTGAGTAATCACCTTTTGAATTCATGGGTTAGGGAGATTAAGGGTGATTAGGTTAGAGCTAGGATGTTTTAGTGTAGATCATTCATATTTCCTTGCTAGTAGAGTAATCATAATGCATCTTCTGAGTTGGCCACTCAGTTGTTGATCCTTAGGCATTTCTCACCCGAAAGGTGTTCGATGAAATGCCCGAGACAACTCTCCTAGGCTTTTAGTATACTTTGCCAAAGACATTTGTTGTTAAAGATGCTAAGATAGCTAATAGACTTGTTAGTAATGATTGCTTTCATATTATTCAACCAAAGACATTTGATGTTTGAGATATGTTAGCAAATGAGCATTCATCTAGACATAGAGCTTGCTTAGAATTGTGTCTAGGCTTAAGGTTGATAGTTTGATTGATCATTTGCCATCCTTAGTTCGATACTTGATCACCCAAGGTCTAATCCCTATGCCCATGAGTTCTCTTTTCCCTTAGTCAAGAAAGTATCATTCTGTTATTGCTTTCTAGTTTAGTAGTAGTTTAAAACCCATCTAAATCATTGGTTGCACTTAGATTAAGTGAGTACTTGCATTCTCAGTGCTTTGATATCCCTCAGAACTGGTTCGACAATCTTTTATACTACAACATTTGTCTTAGGAGCCTTGAAAACTCCTAACATCAGTAAACCGTACACTCTCTCAGTTATTGAGGGCTACGGTGGGTAAGAATCTTAAAAACTGGTTGAGTTGTTTGCCTTTCATTGAGTTTGCCTATAACCATGCAAGGCACTCTATTACTAACCTCTCCCCTTTTGAGATCGTGTATGGCTTTAGACCAGAGACGCCCATGGACCTAGCCGCATTGCCACCAGCCATGCAAGTCAGCCAGAGTGGTGACAAAAAGGCTGAGTTTGTGAAGAACATGCACCGGCAAGTCAAGGAGACTTTGGAGAAGAAGGCTGAAAGGAACCGGATTAAGCTCAACAAGGGGCGCACAGAAGTTATCTTCCAGCCAGGCGATTGGGTGTGGCTCCACATGAGGCCAGAACGGTTTCCGGAAGAGAGGAAGAGCAAATTATCCCCACGAGGGGACGGACCATTCCGAGTGCTCGATCGGATCAATGACAATGCCTACCGGCTAGAACTGCCAGGTGAGTTCCAAGTTTCCCGAATGTTCAATGTGTCTGACTTGTCTCCTTATATTGCAGATGACGGAGATGTTCTGAGGACAGAACCTGTTCAAGAGGGAGGGGATGTTGTAGTACCCACGACTGAGGTTCCCATTATCCGCAAAGGCCCTACCACAAGGTCCGGTTCAAGAGTTATAAGAGCTGGATTTGCCAAAGCTGTCCAGGAGCTGCTTGCACAGGAACAAACCGGGTTCAAGCAACTATTGATCCAGGAGTTGTCTGACTTGAAGCTTGAAGACACCAGTGAACCACTAGAGGTTCCAGACCCTGTCCATTCGAGCCAGTTCTCCTCCATCGGCCAGAATGAAGCCGGCCTGACCATTTCCACCTTCATACTCAATCCATCCAACCAACTTGCTTCCGGTTCAGAGATATAGCCAACCATCAGAAGGAGTAGTATGTGTTGTACTCTTTTTCCTTATCGAGGTTTTGTCCCACTGGGTTTTCCCGAAAGGTTTTAATGAGGCAACAAGCAAGCATACTATGAGTTCTGATCCGGACATCTCAAACCGCGACCGGTCTATTGTTTTCTTTATTTTTATTTCGGTTAAGACCTTGGCCATTTGTCTAGGCCCTTTTTTATCTTTAAGTCCAGTAAGGAACATCTATTTAAACCCTTGTAGTTGCCAACTTTTCGGCTAAGTCTTTTATGAAATCGTTTTTGCTTTAGCAAAGAAACCCTAAGTCTTTCAGTTGTGTGAAACATTGAGAGCAGCCGTGTGACATATCAAAGAGCCGATCCATTGTTCTTTGTGGCGTCCTTCGATCCATTCCATTCCTTGTCCGAATCTTGAGAGAGACACACGTCCAACAAGAGCCGGATCCATATCTATCTTCTTAACCGCCCTAGGCATCTTGCTGAGAGAGACATACGTCCAGCAGCAGATCCCATCCGCCAATCTCCTCTCTTCTCTATCTTTTGTTTTAGATTTCATTCAACCAATTCCATAAACAAAACCAAAAGAATCATAACTTGTTTCTGTTCTACATCCTGTTGAAAACTCACTAAAAGTTCCTATCTGTTTCAGGTTCGATCACAAGCAAGAGACGAGCCGGCCAGTACCATCCGTCCGAGGCAAGACTGAACCGCGGAACGGCCATCCGTCCGTCCGTCCGTCCGTCCGTCCGACCCTCCGACCCGTGCCTACAACACCTTTTCACATACTTCCAGTATTGATAAGATCTAACCATGGTTCGTGACCATCACTCCTTCCATGGAACTTCCATGAAACCAGTTTCTACACTGCATCCACCTTCAAGGCTATTCATGCCATTGTGAGTGAAGTCCGGCCTTCTCCCTTCTCTCCTGGGTGTTTTCGTGTGTTCCCAAGATGCAGAGGAAGCCTAGGACGTGTTCATCAGTGGTGGAAACCTACCACAGGGTCGTTCATAACTCCCCTTGCACTTCCATGAAACTGCCTTTCTACACACATCTGCCCTTAAGGCTGTCTTGGCCTTTAGGAATGAATTCCGGTCATCTACCTTCTCTCCTCACCATTTGCGTGTGTTCTCAGGCCCTGGAGGATGCATTGGGTGATAACATCACGGATCAAAAGCCACCAGAAAGTCGTTCATAACTTTCCACCTTGATCTCTCCCAAAACTGCCTCTTTATGGCCTTCACACCACCATGGGTCTTGGATTGGAAATCCGACCAACTCTCTGTCTTTTCTCTGTGTTTCTTTGTGTTTCAGGGTGTAGGAGGAAGCCCTGGCGTGCCTGAAAAGGCACGGACTTGCCTTCCTTATATAGGAGAAGGGGTGGTTACTTCTTAACCATTGCATCCCTTCGGTATTATTTCTGGCCATTGATTTAATCAATGGTACAGATTGCACCCTTTCGCCTATGGCAGTTACCACACGCCCTGGAACTGCCAAACCACTCCTGGACATGTCCAAAACTATCCCATACGGACTGCCCATGCCCCTGGCTCAATCCCAAGAGCCCACTAACCCATCGGTACAGACGGGTCACCCACATGTCGCGGCCACTGTCCAGACCCGCCCCAACTGCCCAACACCTGAACACTCAGTCCAGCTGAGTTGAGCTGATCCCCAGCTGATCCAGCTGAGTGAGCTAGACCATCCAGCTCAGGGAGCTGACCTACACTTCAGTGAGCTACACCAAGCTGCACTACACTTCACCTAGCTGGTCGAGCTTGTTTACTGCATCGCCCAGCTGTTATACACTGTGTCCAGCTTGCTTCCTTTATCTTCTTCAATCCTTCTAAGTCCCTTGGTCAATTTCCAGACCTAGACTTAGTTTTCCCATGATCCATTCTGATCACTCACTTCATCGAGCTTCACCTGGATCTTGTCCAGCTACCAGCTCGCTTGTCCAGCTCCTTTGAGCTTGTCTCCTTCTTGGATTAGCTATGCCTTAGCTTCCTGATGCTCTTAACCTTACCTTCAGGCCATGATATACTTGTCCTTAGGTCATATGACCTGACTGGTGCGTTTCCTCGCACCACAGTCCGTCCGGACGTTCCTATCCAGGATCAGGGACATGACAAGAGAGCCCAAACCTCCCATGTTTTGGTGATCTCCGGTGACACATATACAGATCCTTCATCTCTTTCTCAAACTTCTGCTTCACCATCATCACCTGTTTCATGATTTGAATAATTTAAAAACTCAAGGCTCTCGCAACAATAAAAGAAAAAGAAAAAAAAAAGAATTTGGTAACTTCATGCGCCAGACGAAATATGATTACAATACCTAAGCTCATGCAGTCGCATTGCCTCATAGATACTTCGCTCAACGAGTCACCAACATCAGATGATTCAGAAAAGTCCCTAGTCGACGAACATTCAGATGAGCATGACGTATCTATCTCTGAAAACCATCTATCTTCTGTTTTCTGGTCATCAGACTCTGAACCACTCTGGTCCCTAAAATCCCAAGAAAATTTCATCAATTCACGTTCGGGAGGCTGGGAGTAAATGATATGTGTCATCAGGAAAATCACCTGGCCAAGTCCATTGCAACTGTTGAAGGAACTAGTAAACTCTCATCCAGTGTGTAATTACCGGAACTTTTCTCAAGTCTTTCGCCGTCACCAAAGGAAATTGGCAAAGATGTTGCTCCAGGAACCTAAATTTCAAATGTCAATAGAAGATAAACCTGAAAAAATTCTTGCAGAAATGATAGCTTCGCATGCAAAACTGACAGCTAGGATGAGGCCTAACACTAACACTAATGAGACGCTTCTACAATGGTGTGTTTTTGAAATAATCTGATAGATTTATAATGTAGAGTAAATATTTGATCTTGTTTGGAATATACAATACTCATGATTTCCAGAACTAGAATAGCAATGAGAGAGCGTCATCAGAAACATAAACCAAAAAGACCATAGCTTCGAAAATAATATCAAGATAATGATTGGTAAACAAAAATCAAAAGAAGTACAATACCTGCCCAAGGAACAGTTCAAACTTTCTTGAAAGGTCACAAAGTTTTTCTTGCATTCTTCTGTAGTAATCATCTCTTTTCTGTATCATCACTTCTATATGCAATTTTCTGAAAGTTATTGGAGATGGGTACACTAGACTAGAGGAAGAATAATGCGTCCAACAGGGAAGAAGATCTGCATAATTTCTGAGTCCAGATGCAGAAAGATCGCACAATTCAAGAAGTTTTGTAATTACTTGTAGCTGTTGACCAGCCCTTAGTATAGGTTCCAAGAAGCCATCCAAGAAACATGGAACAAGCCCTCCTTCTTGCTCCTAGAGTGCAGAAATTGAATCAATCTGCTATCAGTGGATAAATGATACTAAAATCAACGATGCAGAAAAAGAGAACAAAGTATTACCTGAAAGCTTGGTGAGAAATAGGGTTTCTTTGTGAAGAAGATAACTTTCTTATTAGGGTTTTCAACTTAGGTTCATCGATTACAATGGAGTATATTATATAGGGAAAGCATGTACTCATGTAGAGACAAAGGAGAGCACAGATCAGCATGTGACAGCACACAATCCTAAGGTTTCAAAACAGTTTGATAGCTGTATTTCCTTAGCTGTATGTCCCGTACGAAGACTACCTTTAGGCGTCACATGATCTGTGCTTTTGTTACCGTTGAAGAGTGATGAAGATGACTGGGCCTTTGTCTCCGAAGCTTGTGTTGTGGGCTTTGGGTTTACACACCCCCTCAAACTTGGAGCAGGAGGCTTACTGATCCCAAGTTTGTCGCGCAAGGCAAAGAAAGGTTGTTGCGGAAGCGACTTAGTGAAGATATCAGCCAGTTGAAGAACCGCAGGGACCTGACTGACGACGAGAGCACCCAGAGCAACCCTCTCGCGTACATAGTGAAAGTCTGTGTCAAAATGCTTGCTTCTGTTGTGAAGAGCTGGATTAGCAGTCAAGTAGACAGCAGAGAGGTTATCACAAAACAACTCAGGTGTATCAGGAAGAGAGATCCCCATCTCACCAAGTAAAGACGCTATCCACTTGATTTCGGTCGCTGTGAGGGACAGAGTGCGGTACTCTGCTTCTGTTGACGATCTTGACACAGTTGGGTGCCTCTTTGCAGACCACGAGATTATGTTGGAGCCGAGGAACGTACAGAGACCACCTGTGAACCGGCGAGTGTCTTTGCAACCAGCCCAGTCACTGTCACTGAAGCCATACAGAAGGAAGCCAGTTTGTGCGTTGATATTCAGACCAAGGCGGCATGTCCCTTTGAGGTAACGCAGTATTCTCTTTAGGTTGGAGAAATCAGCAACTGTTGGAGAGTGCATCTTCTGGCACACGTAGTTTACTGCAAACTGAATATCTGGCCTTGTCAGAGTTAGATACTGGAGCTTACCCGCTAAACTTTGAAAATATGTCGGCTCAGAGAACAGCTTGTCGTTGCCAGGTACCTTGTCTAACTGTATTGGTAACGGAGTTGGCATTGGAGCACAATCTGACATTCCTGCAGCCTCTAGGAGATCAAGTGTATATCTTTCTTGACAAAGGAACAAGCCATCAGTGTGTGCTTGGACTTGTATGCCAAGGAAGTAATGCACTGAGCCCATGTCTTTCATTCGGAAAGTAGTATTCAGCGTTACCATTAGCTTCTCAATCAACTTCTCATTGTTTCCTGTCAGTAGCATATCATCCACGTAGAGAAGGAGGTAGATAACATCGTCTCCATGGAGATACACGAACAGAGAAGGATCGCCATGAGTGCATTTAAACCCAAACTCCAGTAAGAAGGTACTGAACTTATCAAGCCAAGCACGTGGAGACTGGCGAAGTCCGTAGATAGCTTTGCGTAGCTTGCAAAGGTGATGAGGCTTTTCTTTATCTTCTAGCCCCGGAGGCTGCTTCATATACACAGTCTCCTTGAGATCCCCGTGGAGAAAGGCATTTTCTACAACCAGTTGTTTGATTTTCCAACCCTTAACTATCGCAATGTGTAGCACTGAGCGTATTGTTGCTGTACGTACCACCGGGCTGTAGGTCTCAACAAAGTCAATACCCTCAGATTGCTCGTTTCCTCGAGCTACTAGTCTTGATTTGCGCTTGTTTAAGGTTCCATCTGCGTTTAGCTTCGACTTATGTACCCATCCACTGCTGATTGGTTGAATGGTGGGATCAGGTGGGACTAGATCCCACGTATGAGTGATGTCCATATTATTTTTCTCATGCTGCATTGCATTGGTCCAGTTTGGGTCCTTCAGAGCTGCAGCGAGAGTCTTCGGTTCAGGGTAGAGAGATTTTACAGTGACCAACGCATACTTTGGGTGAGGTTTCCTGATCCCATCTTTGGCTCGAGTGATCATTTGATGAACTGGTGCAGGTTGCACAACTTGTTGTTGAACTGGAGACACAAGAGGCGAAGGCAGAGGAGGGAAATCATCATCAGAAAAGATAGATGCTGCAGATGCAGGGGAAACAGGAGGTGGGGCTTGAGTCTTCCTTGGGGGAGGGATAAACTCTTCAGCAACCGGTTGATCAACCACCTGTTCCTTAGCTGTAACATGTTCAGAACGCCAACTTGAGAGAAGAGGAGTGTCCAGTGATGAAAGGAACGACTGAAACTCCTTTTCATATGGAAACTTGTTTTCTTCAAACAGAACATGCCGACTGATATAGACTCTAGCAGACGGTGGATGTAAGCATCTGTATCCCTTATGCTTCTCACTGTAACCAAGAAAGACACAGTGTAGACTTTTCGGATCAAACTTATTCTTGCCATAAGGCCTGAGGAACGGATAGCAGCTTGTTCCAAACACACGCAGAGAGGAATAAACCGGAGGTTTGCCAACAAGCATTTCATAGGGGCTTTTCTTTTCAGGTAACACTGAAGATGGCATCAAATTGCCGAGATATGTAGCAGTGAGAAAAGCTTCGACCCATAGCTGGTGAGGAACCTTACTTTGAAACATAAGTGATAGTCCCAGCTCAGTAACATAACGGTGCTTCCTCTCAGCGAGACCGTTTTGTTGTGGGGTATGGGGACAAGAAAGATGTTGTTTGATCCCGCAAGACGCAAAATGATTGAGCAGTTGTTTGCTAATAAACTCTCCACCACCATCACTTTGAAACACTTGTATTTTGCTGTCTAGTTGTCTTTCTACTAGGTTCTGGAAGCTCAAGAATGCAGTAAAGAAGTCTGATTTCATTCTCAAAGGGTACATCCAAGTATATCTTGAGAAATGATCTACAAAATCTGCATAAAACCGAAACCCTTGTGTAGACACAACTGGAGAAGGCCCCCAGAGGTCACAATGCACTCTCTCTAAGGGACGGGAAGCTACAAACTCAGAACTAGAAAACGGTAAACGACTAGACTTGCCCAGTTGACACGCCTCACAGAGCTGACGACTGAGATTATTGATGATGATGGCTTTATTTGATGCAAGACGCTGGAGAACTTCATGGTAAGGGTGCCTAGCCTCATGTGCCACACATTACCGCTTGCAGCCTGCTGTCTGTGAGAATAGAAGGCCGTGAACTTCAGGTTCTCCAAGACGTACAGATCTTTCTGTCTAAATCCTTTGGTTAGTATCTGCCTTGTCTGTTTGTCCTTCACAATAACACTATCAGCATCGAACTCAATTGAACAGGGATAATCAGCCGTAAGTTTTGAGACAAACAGAAGTGATTTAGTCATTGCAGGACAGATAAGAACATCTTTAAGGGGAAGATTACCTTGAAGACTAGGCAACATCGCAGTACCAACGTGTGTTATAGGCACACACTCACCGTTACCAACCAACACAGTGTCATCTCCAGTATATGCCTGTGAGGACTGAAGCTGAGAGACGTTATTGGTGATGTGAGCAGTTGCTCCAGAGTCAGCGTACCATTCCTGACCAGAGTCGTAGCGGGTATCTTGGGCACGCATAGCAGCCAAAGCGGTGTGGTACTCCTCTGCTTGGTAAGAGTGATCGAAGCGTTTGTAACACTTGTAGGCTGGATGGCCAAACTTGTTACAGATCTGACAGGTTGGACGGTTATCAAGCGCAGAAGAGGAACCCCGTCCAGAAGACTGACTGATCTGTTGATGAAAGCCACGACCTTGGGTGGAGTAGTTCCCTCTGCCACGAGAACCACCATGACCTCTACCGCGAGAAGAGTATCCCCCTCTGTTAGTGTAGAAAGCTTGGTTGATAGAGACGTCTGTTGGAGCTTCGTAGGTAGCTAACTTGTCGTGAAAGCTGATAAGCTTAAAGACAACATCATCGTAGTTAGGACCCGGGAAAGCATCCATTGAGCTCTCAATGACAGTAGAGATAGACTCGTACTCTCTCCCAAGTCCACGCAGAACGCCATAGATCTTCTCTTGCTCAGACAACGGCACACCTAACGAGTCCAGCTGGTCGCAAAGCGACTTGATTTCAGCGAGATAAACCGAGAGAGTCCGAGAACCCTTCTTTGTTGTCTGGATTCAACTCTGGAGGTCGAGCTTTCTTGTTGGAGAAACGCGGTTGTATTTCTGTGCGAGGTAGTACCACAGCTCTTGAGAAGAACGGAGACCGTAAACACTACTGATGACGGTTTCAGACAAGGATCCGACCAACCAAGCCATGATACGTTGATCAGTACGGACCCATTGAGCGTACTCAGGATTTGCGGTCTCTGTAGTTTGTTCGCCATTCAAGGTGGTGAGAATCGGAGGTGGGCGAGGAGTGCTACCGTTCACATGACCGAGAAGAGACTGACTGTTGAGAAATTGCTCGAACTGAAATTTCCAGGAAAGATAGTTTGAGTCATTGAGTTTCAGAGTGACACACTGAGTGATTGTCAAAGGAGAGGTATAAGGATCACCATCCATGGCTCTGATACCATGAAAGCTTGGTGAGAAATGGGGTTTCTTTGTGAAGAAGATAACTTTCTTATTAGGGTTTTCAACTTAGGTTCATCGATTACAATGGAGTACATTATATAGGGAAAGCATGTACTCATGTAGAGACAAAGGAGAGCACAGCTCAGAATGTGACAGCACACAATCCTAAGGTTTCAAAACGGTTTGATAGCTGTATTTCCTTAGCTGTATGTCCTGTACGAAGACTACCTTTAGGCGTCACATGATCTGTGCTTTTGTTACCGTTGAAGAGTGATGAAGATGACTGGGCCTTTGTCTCCAAAGCTTGTGTTGTGGGCTTTGGGTTTACATTACCCTGGCCCTCTTCAACGGGGAGATGCCAGCCGTATTCCAAGAAAAAGATGTCGATTCAGTGACACATTCCACAATGAACTCTTTATGAGGATCGTTAAGTTCGGCCTTATAAATCCAAGATCTTATAAACTCGCAATATGGCTCACATGTTTTCAGGAAAAAAAACTTAAGCATAGCACTATGAGCAGGATCAGCAACCTACAACAGAAATTGTCGGGAAAAGTCATCAGAAAGAAATCAAAATTTACAAGTTCTTTGTGTAGTAAGGATAGTTTGTAAGCATAAGTTGGACCTGTAATCACCAAATAAATTGGTCTACATCACAAGGTGCAAATAATTATTTAAATGCCATGCATTAATATTCTTCCAAGTTTCTTTAAAGCATTTAAATCCAGGACTTACTAGAAGTGCACATTTTCATGAAAAAAATATAATTAGACGAACACTAAAAAGTAATATAACTTAGCCTAACCTTAAGTTGTGAATATAAGTAAGTAAGCAGGTCACTTCCTTTGTAGAATCCATGAAACCGTGTGGTTGCTTCAGTAACCAGGCATTCCCAAGGGGAGCCACAATAAGATAGGGATACATCATACAAGTCACATATGTTGGCAAGAGCTTCAATCTGTGTTCGTAACTCTCTAGTATGTAGAAAAACTTCCAAGAATTTTATATTTGGGTGAACTACGTTGGTAAGGCAGCCTAGCGAAGAGGGACCACGGTCAGAGCCGTCCACCATGTTAGATGAACGCCTCAGTTGTACAGATGCACATAATGTATCCAAACCAGATATATAGCCTTCTAGGACCTTTCTCACAGCAATAGCAAAAGCCTGATTAACAAGAGTATAGCAGCTCCCCTGTCCGTCAACTTCCAACTTCAAGCTCGTGAAATGTCCTACAAAACTATGGAGAAGAAATACCAAAGAACCAAAGCAGCCTATGTCTCTAAGAATCTGTCCCAATGCGTGAGTGCTTGACAACCAATGCCACAAGCTTGGTATGTGGTGGGTGGTCCTATCAGCGGGCTCAGAGCATAATAGAGAAGAGAGTTTCTCTATGCTAATAAGAGAAGACTCAACACCTTGCAGAGCATTCGACGCCAACCTAACCAAGCTTGATTCCTATTACAAGCAACAAAACGTGGCGGAAAGGAGAAGCAGTCTCAATTACTAGCCGCATAATATATCTAGACAGAAAAAAGAGAGGACCATATACATCTCTCATCAAAGCATTAGAGATATTCCATTGTTCTGAATAACATGTAATTACTAAGAATAGTAATCTGTGAACAACAAGGTTTCTTCAAATCGTAAGCTTCCCTAATATAATGATTTCACCCTAACTCAGTACTGTACCACATCTTCTTAACTAAACTCAAATCAATAAAACTGATTCTTTTTCCCCCAAATCCCCAATTAGGTTTCTGATCCTATCCTAGCCACTCAAGAGCTAAAAGCAAGTTCCTGTATCCACACATACAAACATGAAAAGCATAAATCGTAAACTTACAGAGACAAAGGAAGAGGACGGAGGAGAAGGATCAGATGTTTCAGTCTTTAGGAAGTTCTATTTTTGATAGTAATGAACATTTTAAAATTGCATGAGAAGGAAATGTTGGGAGCCAAAAAGAGTAGCTCCGGCTACAACACGTAGACAAGAGCGGAGATTAATTTCTTCATCTAAAAATGAATTAGCATGAACTGAGGCATTATCAAGCCCAAGAAATCGAATCCATTTGATCAGGGATCGATCTGCGACGAAACCGTGAGCAAACCAAGTATCGAGAAGAAGTAAAACAATGGTGTAACATGAAAGAGACTGGATTGGCAAACAAGACAAATATATAAGTTAGTATATATGTAAATATGACAAAAGTTACTCACCTGATGGTAAAATGTTCGTTTAATTCACTTGTCTGGCATGGGTTCGGCCCTCCAAGTGACAGAATTTTATTATTTTAGCTAAACCGACATCGTTTTAACTCTCTCTCGACATGTCTTCTCTGTCTAGACATTGACTCGCTCAAAAATAACGGTTGACTAACTAAACGTTAGTCAGAGTAGTTTTTTTATGAAATTCAAACTATCGTTCAGTTCGTGTATGAAGTTCAAATTATTGTTCAGTTTGGGTATAAAGTAGTATCCTTTGTTCATTTTCCTTTTTTCTCCACGTGATAAATGTATTTCTCTCTCTCTCTCTCTCTCTCTCTCTCTAACTATCTTCACTAATTTTACTATCCATTCTCCAGTTTACCAGTGTAATTCTTTGAATTTCTCCGACCTGCTCCTTGTTATTCAAATTCTCTTAGATACAAGATGTCGGCGAACCATATATGCTCGAGAAAGGGAAACTAAAAGATTACAGAGCCAAGTTCAGAGCCAGAGAGATCTGGAGCTTCCAATCCAACTGATAGTTTAATCAGGTTTCATAGGAGAGATATACTAGGCACAACCATGAATGATTAAGCTAAGCTGTCGGTGATGATATTTAAGTAAGAGACTTTCCGAGATGAAGGGAAGGGTCAATATACTAGTAATGAAGAAGAGAAGGACTAAGAAGTCGATCATCAAAAAGAAGAGGTCATCTGGCGGCATGGTGGACCTATGTCCCCTTTGGTATCAGATCTTATTCCTCTCAGGCATAGTATCGACAATTATTTTATTATTCAAGCATGATATCCCTAAAAAAAATTTGGAATGTTAGTCGTTGAAGGCCAGTGCTGGAAAAATCATTTTTGGTCAACATTGAAAAGTGTGAATGAATTCGTCACTCGCTTGTACGTCAATGCCGGCTTCACCTTGCTGATTCAAGGCACGATCAAAGACCATGGGCTCCTCTAGTGTGCTACACTTGTGTGTACGAGTCGTGGTTTGGGAAAGATGCCAAGATGTGGTTTCCTATCCCGCACATCATAACGTCATACTGCAACAAATGAGAAATCTCCCTTTCTTAGCTGAATGTCGAGTAAATTCGGATTGTGGTTGCCCTAATGGTTTCCTATCCCGCACATCTCAATATTTGTCAGGTTCTTCGAGGAGTTGGCAATGGTTAGCATAAAGAGCAACACGGGGTTTGCTCATGTCAAGATGTAGCCTTCTCACAATATTATGACTGGTTATCCTTCCAAAAACCAAAACTTTGCACAACATTTTCTATATGAAGATCAACGAGGCAGCTTTAGCCTATGTTTGGGCCACTAACATTCCATGCTCAAGATATCGCGTTAAACGGAAAAGGGCCCCAAAATCTGGAATGTGAACCAAGAGAAAACTCCCTAATTATGCTGGCTATTTGGCGAAACTTTGGTGGAATTTTCCAGAATCCAATGCATATTTTGGACGACATAGCGCTGGATCAACACGAACCGTCCTCTAAGCCAATTCCTGCCACAAACCCTTCCAAGAAGGCAAGGAAGAAAAATTCGACTAAGAAAAAGAAAAAATATTTTGGCAAAATTCAAGAAGTCGATGGAAATGCTGAAAACAAGGCTTCCCAAGTTGAAGGAGTTATCAGAGACTAGGTGTGCCGACTTCTACACCGAGTTTTGAGGTTTAGGGTGGTGAAAAACATTCAACTCTCCCCATAACTTCAAAGAAAGGAGCCAATATGGTAATTCATGATAAGAATGAAGAACAAGCTCGAAAGAAAGCCAAGACTATCCCATTAGTTCAGTGGAGGTCTCATACTTCAGCACAACTTCTTTTGTGAACAACAGTGAATCATGCGTGGACTTGTTCGACCAGTTGAAGGGTGGTGTGAAGGAGTTTCCCGCCGTGACTGACTTGAAAGATCCGGACATATATTGTGATGTAGCTCGTATCGGGATCCATATAAGTAATATTTTTCTAGCCATTTTCTTTCTTGCTTATATATGGTAAATACATATCACTTTTGTGCCTTTGAGTACATTGTTCATATCAATTATATGGTTGTCGACTATGAGGCTACCTTGGCGAAAAAGGAAGAAGACTTGGAGTGCGCAAAGGAGATTGCTTGAAGGGTACCAAAGGCCTACCATACACGTCTACAGGACTCGTCGACAGACCGCCGAGGGTGGAATCTCGGAAACCTTCCTCCAAAAGTCGTTTAAGATTTGACAACTTTCTATTTTGGGTAAATACCGTGTGACTGGTGTTATACTATGAGTAGAACTGGATAGATATAAAACTGTCTTGAACCTCATGCCTGGGAGAAAATTTCAGCTTATTAAAACATAACTAATACATTAATTGTAAGGCATTTTGGACATCAATTATTCTATTACAATATACTCTCTATGTTTCACATGTCTGCCAAATTGAGTCTTAGAGGTTCTTCGCTCGATTTCGATAGAGAAGAAACCTTTGGTTATTATCAATACAAACCACTGTACATAGTCAATTCCAAATAAAATACAAAACAAATCTTTTTTATATTTTAGATATCTCTGAGCTGTACTTTTCGACATAAAACATCACACAATTAAGAAAATCCATGTCGTTATATATCAATTAGTCAATAGTAATATCTCTTTCAAAATTGGTATTGGCCGGTGAGTCGGCTCAATGAAAATGTATAAATATGTTTTGTTTATGTATATATAATTATTTTCTTCTCTCCATATATATTTCGATGAAAACTTGCACATGTGAGACCATGTGAAAACCATGAGACTTCGGTAAAGACAAACTATTGCATTCTCCATTTATTATGTAGCAGTGCCTTAAGACAACTCCTTTCAACTCTGTCCCGTGTTGTAAATACATTCATAGACGCAATTCTTCCTCTGCCCATTCAATCCATAACTATGTATAACTACGTTGCGGCTACCAAGGAAAAATGAGCCACCTAACAAAAAATGCGTTAAATAGGCTATTGGCATGCCAATGAGATATGGTCTTAAAATGCCCCGACCATGTTATAATAAACACACACACTCACATTAAATGTTACCATTTACCAATATTTGAAATCGACCGGAGTTGGATAATTTTTATATTTTTGATATTGGAACTTTGGATAAGAAAAAAAATAAGTCAAAGACAAAACTAATAGATAATAAAAATACTGTGCCACTCTCTCTCTTTTCCATCATTAGAGTATCGTGTATAAATAAAACCCCACATGAGCGCCAGCAGAGGACGACACACATCAACAATATATCATCACAATCAATACTCTCTTTATTTAGATGAAGAAGAAGAACTCGGGCGCCAGATTTTGCGTCCCTCGTGTAAAAACTAACTTATCAAGAACCACAGCGGGTGACCGGAACATCAGTGTCACCCCCATGACTCTCCTAGACCGTTTTCGTGAAGCCGTTCTCCGCATCATCATGATCTCTGCCCCCTCCATTCCTACTCCTCACCGTAGTAAGCCGACTAGAGTAAACTCCCAAAAGTACTATAACTCAACCGACACATATCACAATGAAGCCGTGGCCGACTGTATCGAGTTTATCAGGACCAGCAAGGGTAACGATGTTGAAAACGGCCGCTAAAGCCGTCACTCATTTAGCTATTTTCTATTTATTGAATGTTTCCTTTTGCTTTATAGTTTGGGTTCTTGGTCGATGTATAAATCATTTTGTAGGTTGATGGAATAAAAAAGGTATGGTGTGTCCAATGTCCTGCTTAGAGCATCTCCAAAAAGACTCTCTATTATAGAGTTTTGCAAACTCTATATTTGAAGTTTCAAGATGTTCTTCTCCAAAAGGAAAACTTCAAATTTAACTTCAAAACTATTTGTAATTTACATTATGCTCCTTATATTTGTCATAATTAATATAAATCCATAAAACTTTTGTAGATAACTAGCACATATATAAAAATATTATAGCAATATTAATTAATAAAATCTTACATTAAAATATAAAATTATAAATAGAAATACATAATTAAATATTAAACTACAAGAAAAATACCACATTATTACATAAAATTATTTTATTAGTGCTCCATTTTCGGTTATACAAAATTTCTTTGGACAATATTTTAGAAGTTCCGGAGAAAATTTACTAGACTATTAGTGTTGATGTAATATTTAAATTTGTATAACAATTATGTCTTCATGTATATATCTTCTTAAAAAAATTATTAAGTTTCTTTTGTAATATTCTTTTTTGTCTAAATCTAGTTTTAAAATATTATAAATCTTTATTTTGATTTTTAAAAAACTTTTACATGTAAAATTTTAATTTATAAAAATAAATTTGAAATATTTAAAATATACAAAAGTTTTAAAGATTAAAACCATGAATGAAAAATACTTAAAAATCATAAATGTGATATGTATAATTAATTATAAGGACCAAGATGCAAATAAAAAGATGAAACTTCAAATTTAGAGTTTTGAGTAGTGAAACTTCACTTCTTAAAACTCTAAATTTGAAGTTTTGAAGTTCTTTTTTGGAGAGCCAAAAACTCTATATTTGAAGTTATAGAGTTTTTTTTGGAGATGCTCTTAGGATTTTACAATTTGTAATAAGCAACACTTCATAATTTTCACAGAAAAAATCATTTTAATCAACTACATGCTAGTATATCGTGTAAAGTAAAATTGTTGAGTGTTGACGGTTGTGAAAAGAAACATAAGTTAATGTTTGCTACCGGTCAGAACTTACGGACGGACATTAACTACACCTTAACTTCAAATTCATATATATACTTAAAAAAGTATATATACATATACTTCAAATTTACACACATATATAAACTTATATATATATATATTAAAATATTTATAATTTAGCCAGTGATTATGTAGCTTATGGTTCAAAGTAGTAATAACTAAAAAGAAAAACTGACTATCCGTAAATATGATTTTTGAAGTGATTTTCTAAACCTTTCTTAAATGCAATGGTCACATTGATTTGGAAAAAAATGATTATGGTATTCTTAAATTAAATAATATTGGTATTGATTGGAATCTTATAACATAAAGAAGAGCTCCACTCTCTTTTCCTCCTGCCACGTCAGTAAATGAGGTGAGGGGACGCTGACACGTGTTGTCTATTTTGTTTGTGCAGGCTTCTGTTTTGTTGGGCCATGTCTTTCTACGTCGAGTCCATTGCATGCTTTAACCAATTCAACGTGATGAAACGCCGCGTTTTTCATTTGGGTTAACGAGACATCATACTCGCATCTCCAAAGCTAATGGGGACTTCGGTTGAGCAGCCGATTTTCGTCTCCTTCTTCGCGATGTCAGTAACCGATTTATCATCTTTAAGCACTCAATTAATTGATCACCCACGATCAAGATTTAATACGAGATTTTTCTTATGCAAGGCGGTGGAGTTCGACAATAAAAAGGTATGATTTCCTATCTTCAGAAACATCATCTCATTCATGGTGTATCTACATACTTCCACGGCGTCTCACATACTCCCAATCTCCACTTCCCAAACCACTCCCTCCGCCGCTCCTTCTTCCGTCGAATCTCAACCACCCATCGCAATCCCTTAATTCCCGTCTTCATCAACCGAGTCTCAGAAACTGTCACGATCGGATCTTTGTGCTTTTCCTCACCGATGTTTGATCTGTTTTTGTCTCGGCTGTGATGGTCGGAGTCGTGTTGATCTGTGCTCACCTAGCGTTTAGGGCTCCGAAAGATCTTTTCTTGGATGAGGAAGAGCAAGATCTTTCCTTTCGTTTATTTTTAAGTTTAAGATTCAGGAAATATCATTTCTGTTAAATTTTATTTGATTCCTCGATTGGTGATTTAAGCTGTGGATTGAATCTAGGGTTAGCGTTCCTTTAAAATTTTGGATTCTTTAGATAGTTTTTCATTATACTCCAATTAAATCCTCCTTAGACCTCTCATTGTTCTTATTCATTACCAAAACTGAGTTTCCCTCTCTTTTGCTACTTAGGTAATAACTTTGATGGCTACACGCTTATATCTGTTTGTTAAGTGTTAGTGTGAGTCGTCTGTTGATTGATTGTTAATTAATAAAAGCAATTGAACTTGATAACCTTCACGCCAAACAACTAAAATGGTTCTGTTTTTTTTTCTTACAGGTTAAAAATTAATTTTTAAACAAATTTTTGACGTTTGCAAGAGCTCAACCTGAAGCATGCAAGACGGATATGTTATTGCAGTAAGCTCGCCAAACTTGATGATATTTTTACTGGAATAGTCAGGTGTTGTCATAGATAATAATAGTTTGCATCTTGCTGAGGGGTTAACATGGTAAACACAAGCATCTTACTTAACTGTTTTTTGTCTTGCGGTGTGTGCCTGTTAGCAGGAGAGGATATGACTGTTCACTACAGGTTTGAATGTCAGGATAATCTTGACAAGGGTTTTGAGACCAACACACCTTTCTCTTGGATCACATCCAGTTTCAAGGAGGATGCTTAGTCTGGTGCTACAACTCAGTCTACTCTTTCTCATGAATCTGCTGAGTCGGATTCCCTTTGAAGACAAGTATCTTATCCACTCATGGGCCCTAGGTTGTGTAATTTTTAATAGGTGATCTGTACATCATCATACCGTGTCGTTTAATTAAAACATAACAAAGTTTACTGCCTCTTTGTTTGCGTTTGTTTTTGGCTTTCACCTTATATGCATGAGCTCTTCACATATTCATGATATTTGTTTAGTTATGTACAGATCTTTACTCTTTTGGTGTTATTGAGTCCTTCAAATATTTACCACAAACCTCTTTATTCAAACCTGAAATGAACTAAAAGGTCACCTACTCAGTCACTCATGGAAGCTTTCTATAAGGTATCAAACCATTTAATTAGAAAGAAAAGAGCAACAACTCTAATTGCTCTGGAGTAGTGTCCGATATAAACACAGATTCCATTCTACAAAGAAGCTATAAAAAATTCTCTAAAAAAAGAAGCTAAAAAATAAGAAAGAACCCTATTAAATATAAAACTGAGGAATGCTTTGGGGAATTCAAGTAACAAAATACATAGGCAAAAAATTTCAAAAGGATGAAAGCTTTGAGAGCTATTGCCTTCACTAAATCATTATGAACCATTTTTCTATCTATGAAGATCATGTCTTGAGATGGGCGCACATTCGACATTTAACTTTTAAATTGTTTGGCCTTCAGTAGATATATTGAAAAATTGTACGTACATCAATTACAATATTAATACATCAATTACAATATTAATGGTTAACTGTCTATATACTTAGGCTGTAAATAAGCTAAGCTTAACCATTTTAATAGAAAACCAAACATTTATATTCTACAGCCAAACAAAATACTGATCGAATTAAATCAATTTTTTTTTTAATATGCTTTAATCAATCCAAATTCGTTTAGAAACAAAAAAATATATATCCAAAACACATAATAGTTAATAAATAATATACATTAAATCCATGTTGTAAAATGTATATATGATATCTTATAAATTTTATAAGCCTTTATCACCACTAATATATATATATATATATAGAAATTTTTGGTGAAACTTCAAAAAAAAGAAAATTAATGTAAAAATATCAATAAAATATTTTAAGACTATAGAATTTTTCAGCTTAACTCGGTACAAATTAACCTAAACCATTCTAAAAATAAACATTATTTTGTAAAATATGTTAATATACTATATTTCCATTAAAAATATAACAAAAATGAATTCTGAAAATAATATAATATAATCTCATGCAAATGTAAAAAAAGAAAACTTATTTCCATTAAAAATATAACAAAAATGAATACTGGAAATAAAAAGTATAATACCGTAAAATATAGTTGATAAAATAAAATATAGTTGATAACAAATAAAAATCTAAATGCAAAAAAATTATAAATAAAGGTCAAATGTTAACAAAATAGATATAATATTTAAACAAAATTAACAAATCTACAATATGATCTTAGAAAAAACAATATGTACTATATTATAAAACTAAAATACATTTTATATAAAATAATTTTATATAAACACACCCTACCGAATATTTAGTCTTGAAACTATTTACTTTGTAAATATACAAAGTCATATAAATCTTTGGCGACAACTGAGGACTTTATTGCTGTCCACTTGCAAACTTCTTGCACATATCTTGAATTGTTGTATGCAGTCGGTGAAAATACTGTCAGATATGTGATAAGTGAGAGCTCCTCCGTTCTCTTTTGCTCTTTGATTTTTATAATCTTTTTTGTTGTTGTATCGTACATGAGAATATTACTGATTAAAAAAATGTTATCCTCCCTTTCAGTTGTTATGAGGCTAAACAGAGGCGTGAAGACATGAAGACATCCTGTTAATTTCAATGATACACGTACATTATAAACCGATGTCCAAATATATATAATTTTTTTTTGTAATGCTCAGGTTTAATTATTAGAATATGATATTTTTACTAATTAGAGCTACATTTTTCAAATATATTGTTTTAAATATAAACAAAAGTAGGTTAAATTTATATTTTCACGTACACATTATTATAAATTAGAGTTATAAACCCGCGCCTCAGTATAATTATATTTTTAAATATAATCCATTTGAGATTCAAAGTAATCCTTTGCTTTATGATCCATTAAATATAATCCTTGGGTTTATGATTCTTTAAAAATTCAAAGTAACAAAATAAATTCGCTTTTCAGTTTTGAAAAGATAATTATGAGTTAAAAATGAGATATTACTATCCAATATTCATATATGTATCTCTTTCCACAATGTAAAACATAATATCTAACTATTACAAAACATTTATATATAAAAAGATTAATATATTTTTTTTGTCAGAAGGTTAATATATTTTTATGAGATTATTAAATATCATCATATTTATTATACTTATGTTTTTAATGCCATGTAAAAAGGGTATTTTATTTATTAATTCCATAAAAAATATTAACAGTTAGCCATTAAACTAAATTACTTAAACAAAACAATTAACCAACCACAAAATGAAAGCTCACCGAGTTGTTATAATCAGTGGCAGATCTAGAATATTTTTATAGTGGGGACATATATTATTTAAATATAAAATAAAAATACTTATTACAATTATTTGTTTATATAAAACATATTCTGTTCAAATTTTTTAAATAATAACTATTATTACATAAACAAAATTTTGAGAATATATATATATAAGTTTAAAATTTATTTCTATTATAATATATTTTTTAATTTTAAATATCATTAAAGTAAATAAACATTCTGAGAAATATTTACATAATAGATAATTAAATAAAAATGATTAAAATAAAACTTGGTAAAAAGAATATGCGAGAAAAAAATGAAGAATATGCGAGCAATATATCATAGGACATAGATTCAAAATATGTTGAAATCATTAAAATAATGACATTTATGGGAGAGGTAAATTAGGAAATAGTTTATGATTTATGTTGGAAAGGAAAAAAAGTTTAAAACAAAACAAGATCGAATTAAAAACGTGACTAAACCATAAATGAACGGGGCTAAGACTTTTAGTTAATGGGGGGGGGGGGGAGTAGCAAATAACGTCAGCTTTAAAAATTTTATTCTGGTAAACAAAAAAAACTACACCAGTATTATATATAATATTCAACCTTTTCAGATTAGACGTCGTTCTAATTTTTTCACATTAATTAAGAAAAATGTTAAATGTTCCGTTTACTCCTATTTAGTTATTTAAAATTTATTGATTATTTTCTATTATTTTTTTTTGATGAAAAGCTATTATATTACTCAAACTTGAGGTGGTCTGGATAACTAAACCGGAATAGAACAACCAACAAAATGAAACTCTCTATAGAACGATTTTACCGTCAAAGATAAAAAATCAAAAGTCCGTTTATGTAAGAATTAAACAAATTAACACATATATTAATTCGAAAGCATACAACCTCACTCACACCACATCTAACTTTTCGTGCGGTTGATCTCCGGTAATCATTTCCTCGCACAGATCATTTAGTAAAGCAAACAACGCTAACACATATTAGTTCCAAAGCAAATCTAACACACTACCAATAAGAGCTAAACCATATTTTCTCCATGCCCAAACATCTTAACAACCATAAACATGATTATACATATTTTTTTTTCAATTCCTAACATAAAACACATGCAAAGAAAACATACAATAATATAGACATATACATCATATTGGTATTGATTGGAATCTTATTACATAAAGAAGAAAGCAACTCTATTTTCCTCTTGCCAGCGCAACAAATAGGTTGAGGAGGTACCGACACGTGTCAAATTATTAAAAGGCAGCGTTTGATTTATTCCGAGTTTGGGCCGTCTCATTTTGAAGCCCATGTCGTGATGTAATCAACATCTTCGTGTTGAAACGAGGCGTTTACTATTAGGGTTATCGTGAGTGTAGCTTCGCTTCTCCAGAGGTAAGGGCGACTTCCGTTGCTAGCGCAGCCGATCTTTCGTTTCTTTCGTCGCACGATGCCAGTAACCGATTAATCGTCTTTAAAACCCCATAAATCGATCACCCACGATGTAGATTTAATGCTAGATTTTGTTTTCCAAGGCGGTGGAGTCGACTACAAAAAGGTGTGGTTTCCTCTTTTCAGAAATTAGATCTCATTCGTTCTAGACTCATCAGAGAAAGAAAAAAACTATGGCTAACGTTTTAGTACTCCCCTCTGATCTGCAGACCGGTGTTATTATCGTTCTCCTCCTCCGCCATTGTTAATCTCATTTTCCTTCCTCCGCCATTGGCCATTTCCCCAGGTAATTTACATGAAACTCATCTTAAGCTTCAATTTTATTATTCCCTTCCAACACATTTAATCTTTATGTATGATCATGTTCTCAATTGTATATACACATTTGAATCGAAAAATATCAAACACGTTCGAATGAGGATGAATCTCTGATCTCTGTTTGATTTTTTTTTGGATATATGATCTTGTAGGAGCATCTCCGCAACCTGTTCGTTATAATTCCTCAAAGAGCTTAGAAAAGCCTTTTTTGGTGTTGTTGAGAGGACATGAGAATGGAGTTCCCTAGCAGATCCAATCAGTGGTTATGTAACGACACGACGACATGTGGAGAAACGTGGAGATCCAATCATCAGTTCTCAGACAGGAGAAGAGTTTTCAAATGAGTTTTTAAGGCTGCAGCAACAACATCAGATGTTTTCATGTCGGAGATCTTGAAGCTTCTTTGTAGTTTCGGTGGAAGGATCTTACAGACACCTGGTGATGGGAAGCTTAGATACATTGGAGGGGAGACTCATATCATCTCCATACGGAAACATGTTGGATTAAACGAACTGAAGCACAAGACTAATGCTCTGTGCAACCATCTGTGTATACGATCAAGTATCAGTTACCGACAGAAGATATTGATGTGCTTATATCTGTTTGATCGGATGAGGATCTTCTTCATATGATTGAAGAGTATCAAAAAGAAGAAAAAGGAAAAGAATTGATAAATTATGTTATTCGATTCACACAGTTTTTTATTTCTTTTGCAAGAATCTGGTTTTGGTTTTCTTCAGTTTCAACATTTGATTTTAATCATTTACTAGATTTTGACCCGCGCTTTGAAAGCGCGGGATAACATTTCGGTTAAATTTTTTGACTTAATAGTTACTAATTTTTGCTCTGAATTTTAGTTTTTGAGTTTTGACATATTTAACTGAAAGTAATTTATTTTAACTTCTCATAGTGATAGGCATTCGGGTTTAAGGTACGTGTCAGTTAGGGTTATTCAATTTTCAAGTTATTGGGGTTTTAGGACCCGTTTAGGAGAACCATGCATTTTCGAATCAGATCGATTCGGGTGATGTGCAGTTTGAGTCGGGTTTTTATTTTCTTATAAAACCGAAGTGAACCAAATTAAAAAAGTTTGGATTTAAAGCCAAAATTTATAAAAACACGTCCAAAACCTGAGTTAAACCTGGAAAACTGAAAAATCAAGTAATTCACGTAATTGGGGGGGGGGGTTAGATATTTTTATTGATAAATTATATTATATACGGATAGAAAGTAATACTTTATTATGTTTAAATAAGAACCATTCACATTTTTGTAAATCACTGTTACGAAGGGGATGATCTAACAATAAATATTTTCTCAATATATAGGATAGTTTATCATATAATATATATATATATATATATATATATATATCTGAAATAAAATATATTCGAATATAATTAAAATAATAATATTTTTTGGAAACTTTAAACTAAAAGTCTATTGAATAATACAATATTTTTTGGGTTATAGATAGTTTATTTACTAAAGTATGAAACTTTTTACAATTATTTGATGACATATATTTGAAGAATATAATTGATTATAATTCTGTAAACTTAGAAAGGGTTTAAGTATTTCATTGAAAGGGAAAAGAAATCAAGTAATATATAGTAAGGTACGTCATGGAATAATTTCAGTAATTAAAAAATATAGATTTTAAATAAGGCAAAGACATGGTTGTATAAAAGGGTCACTTTCTTTTTGGATAATTCGGTTTATAATTAGTATTTAGAATATTTTATAATTTTACATCTAAATATAATCAATATTTTTAGGTATACAAAATGTATTTTGGATATTTGGGTATCCATTCGATTATCGGTCTTATTTCGGTTTTTATGTTCGAGAGAAGTATAAGTTTGGACAAATTTATTAACCGTTTGTTTGTTCATTAATATGTTAAGGCATAGGCGTTTGGTTATAGTCTTTTTGGTTTTTGGTTCGATTCCGCTTTGGTTGTCGTTTTTTTTTGACTGGTTAATTATGCTATTAAAAATTATGAGAAATATTACATAGACGATATTACAGCCGACAATTCTACCTGCCTTATGAGGATTCACGCCTGACTGCATCACCCTGAGTAGCCCTATGAGATCCATTCTTGACGGTACTCCTTGCGCTATGCTGAAGATCTCTTGTAAGCATTTTCTCTAATTTTCTGCATAATTTGTCTTCTCCGGAAATTGAAACTCAGACCTCTTCCTGTAGAAATTGCGTTGTCTGGGGTTTGAACCCTAGACCTGGGTGTAGAAACCTTTAAACCTTGGTTGTCGTTTTTAGTTTTTAAATTTAAAAGATATATGAACTGTTAGAGTAGTTATGACTTTGGGTTTAGTTTGGTTAACTTAGTTAAAAAGTTTGGTTTGGATAACAATGTTAGAAATCTGATAAAATCTGACAAAACTTTTGTTGTGTATTTGATAAATAACTGATTTAAAAATTTTAGTGATAGATTATAAATAAATATTTATCATATTAAATCTGTTGTAAATATCCACCTATAATTATAGAATATTCTAAGTATTTTTTTTGAACTATTATTCTAAGTATTTTGATGTTTATAATTATGAATTTTTATTAGATTTCCCTGATAGTATATAAATCAATAAATTACTAAGTAAAACATAATTTTATATACTTGAAATATTTAGTAAATAATAAAAATTTGGAAGGATATTCTTAAAGTTATACCTGAAAATTATGATAATTTAAAATATTTCTGAACCTTGATTCAGTTTTGGTTTCATTTTTTTTTTGAATGGGTTCGATTGTTGATTTTTGATATGCCAAAGCTTAAATCTGTTTTTAAAATTTTGTCTTTACCGATTTAAATTTTTTAATGATTAAATATAAATAAACTATTTAAGATTGTTATCATACTAATTCTGTTGTAAATATCCACTTATAATTATAGAATATTCTAAGTATTTTTTGAACTAATATTCGAAGTATTTTGATGTTTATAATAATGAATTCTTATTTGATTACCCTTATAGTATATACATAAATAAATTACTATGTAAAACATAATTTTATATACTTGGAATATTTAGTAAATAATGAAAAATTGGAAGGATATTCTTAAAGTTGGTTAAATTTCTTTAATCTCTGCAAAAATAATATTTGAGTTTTAATATTAAAGATCTCACTCTCGATTTTCTCTCATAGTTGACCAAAAAAGAATTTTTTCCCATTTATTCTTAAATATTAGCTTTTGACATAACACCTAAGAAAGATCTGCCTTTTTAAAAGGACTGAAATGGTTTAGGGTTAGATTACAAAGTCACTGCTTTCAGATAATCTGCCTTTTTAAGAGGTCTGGATTTGTTATGAACAGAGAGTAGACACTCATATCAAAGTAATTTAATCAAAGAAAAAAGCTTTTTATTGTTGGTTGAATACGCACAAACCTTTTTTTTACGCATATACTGTTGAATTATCATCTCGTTGGAGCTGGAATCCTTTGCTTCATCATTTGTGACTGAAATTTCTCCCTCGGTAAACAAAAACAAAACAATTTCACCATCAAATCATGTACAGCGATTAACTAAACCTCAAAATTAGAAAATTAGAATCATTAAATTTTACAAAGAAAAAGAAAGGATACGGAGACTTGCAGAGTAGCCATCATGATATTTGATTGGATTTTGGCTTAAAGACCTCGTCTATGATCTGAAGCACCATTTTTATTAGACTCACTATTTTGATTCTTTTCAGTCAATTAAAACAAACACTTCTTCACATCCCTTTCGTTGCTTGAATACTGGAAAGACACTGAGTAAGTGTCGCCGCCGCAAGAACTCCATTTCACGATCTGCCCAATTATCCTACAATTGTTCTCGTCGAAAATAATCTTCTCTGGCAGTTGTCTAGATTGAGGAAGAGTGGGAGAGATTTAAGGTAACCAAAAATACGTTAAATATATTTCCTAACAAATTAAAAGCAGCGATTCCTTAAAAAAATAAAAGAATTTTATTGAAATCATAGTTTAAAAATAATTCAGTGGCATGAGGTTGTAAATACTTCAAAACTTCAAGGTTACCTCAAAAAAAGCCCTTCAGTTTTAATAGTATTGATGATTGATTGTTGGGAGTTGTAACGGAGTGTAACAGAGTGTACATACTTAGTCTTTATGAAAATAATTTTTTTTTTGCTAATAAAAACAAACTACATCATTAATCATATAGCCTTGAGTTTTGTAAATTTGCAAGATTCAGTTTGAACTTGGATCAACCACAGGAAACCGGAAATGCAAACTGATTGATTTGTCGATTTGGCCAGTCCCAAGAAGCATGAACTGGAAGATCACAGTCAAGGAAACACCTAGGAAGCAGTCCCATAGAAATCGGAATCTGGTTTGGTCAAGTGACACTGTAGGCTCTCTGTTATATGCATCTTCTCTACCAAACGATCTGTTTGAATGACTTTAATAATCATATCCTCACACTTCAGCAGGTGCAAGATTTCTCACCAATAACCGAAAGCCTCTGGAACTCAGAGCCAAGCCTAATCAAATTCATTGAGGTTTGCTCATTGTGACATTAAGAAATAAGAACATCCCAACAAATTTTACTAATTATTGAAATCTTATTTTATTAGAAATATTCAAACAAAACATTCTTTGTTTTCCTCTCTATCTCCAATCTCTCTCTCTTGACCTAACCAACCCACAAATTCTGAAACAGAACATCAGCACAAAGTACAAAAAAATAACCAACAAGAGCTCCAAACTTGCTCTAATGCAACCAAGAATCTCAACCTGTCTCTAAAGAGAACTAAAAAATTTAACCCATATGATCTGTGCACTCTGCGTCGCCTTTCTCGCAAATTCCTCATCCGCTTTCTCGCCTTTCGCCTTCCTTACAGATCCAAAATACTATTCGAAGGGCTCGGAAGCATCAACAAGAAGAAGAGAAAGACTTCCCACAATATCCTTAAACTTTACATCAACAGATTCTCTCTCAGTTTCAAGCTTTTCCAACAGTTTCTTGATCGCAAAGATTCTAACGTACAAAGCGTGTCCTCACGGTTCTCAAATAGAACGATAACGGTTCTAATAGAATATAAGTGTATTATCATTAAAAAAAACAACACCAAAAGAGATGCATACTAAAGATTTGTATGACAATGCTAACTATCTTTGTGGTATAATAAAAGAGAGCATGGAGTCGGTCAAGCAATGTAAGATTGCTTTGGAAAAAACTAAATAATATCTGGATGGCCAATTGTTGGAAGCGCATCAAAAATCCATCCATAAAATTAGTCATTAGACTTGATTGATACTTAACAAACTATCGGGGCATAAAAACAACAATAACATCTCACCATTACAGACCTATACAGTCGCTATGACACATGCTTTTATTACAAGCATTCGTTTTTTAATAATTTGAGTCTTGATTTTCTATTTCAGCTTTCATATAAATAAAACTAAAATACATCTTTTCCGAAAATTACAGAGACCAGAATTCAAGCTATAAATACGTGAGTCGGTAACTTTGGACTATCTCAAACAATTTGATCTCCAACAGCATCAACCTAATACAAATTCGTAATGACCCAAATAAACAAGAAGTGAACGCCAAAAAGATTAAAAGATTGATTTACTTCTTTTGATTTTAATCTTTGAAGAGAAAAACATATGGCAGAAAATATGTGTATGCAGTTTGGTTCGTCTTAGTTTTCAGATTATTAATCGTTGTTACACTACATTTAAGTTATTTTGGTTAAATTAAGGTTTGCTTCTCTCTAACTTATTCGAAATAAATTATCTGATATTATTTGGAATGAAACTCAAGTAAAATTCTGCTATAAATGTAATATTTTGTTACTTTATAAAACAAATCTATAAAAATATTTTCAAACAGCATAAAAAACATTCCCTACAAAATAATTTGTTATAAAAAAATTCAACAAAACCAAAATAATCTACAAAACATAATTAGTAAAACAAGTTAAATCAAATTTCATTATAAACTGAAAATCTAATATAAACTGAAACAAAGATATATTATAAAACATCATTTTAAATAAAATACATTATTTATTATCTATAAAGTTATTGAATAATTATATAGTACTTTGAAACATAAGTTCTTATAATTTTATCACATTACATTATATTTTAAATTTATTATCTTGGAAGTGGATTAATTTATAATCGTGAGAAAATTAATTAGTATACTAATATTATAATTTGAAACTCTAAACAAAAAAAATTGTGTTAACTATTCTTACTTTAGATTTCTTCAATTATATCAAAATAAAATAAAAATCAAACGAATAAAAATAAACCATTTCATTTTTTATTTAAAATATTGTGTTCCCTTAAGAAAAATACCGTTAGTAGTTCTTTCAACTCAAACCAATAAAAATTAATAAATTTTACAGTATGATGTTAGAAAAAGTTAACTTTTATGTTCAATTTAAATTAATTTTCAGATGTTTTATAAAATTTAAATATATTTTAATATAAAATAATTTTATTGTAAACTCACCCGTCCGTAGGACGGGTTAACCCCAAATAATATATATTTTAACTCAAATAAAATTCTCACTAAACGTACCGTAAAGACATGTTTGGTAAAAAGATATAACATAATCCAGTACTATATATAAAATAAATTAAATAAAAATATATGAATCTATTTACAAGTTTGTTTTTTTCTACTAACAAAAATGAGAAAAAATAATCTCACTGATTTGTTTTAGTCATGCAACCGAGGAAAATCACAAGAAATGATGTAAAACCACATCTAATTATAAATTATAATTAAAACATAAGTTACTAAACAAAAGAAAATCATTTTAACCTCTTAAAAAAAGGATCATATTTATAAAAATAATACGTAGTATTTATTTTTAAAGAAATCAAAGCCAGTTTGGTTTATTTAGAAAATCATATTCTAAAATATAATAGATAGTATTTATTTTGTAAAAACATAAATAATTATTCAGATAACATGGTTTATTTAGTTTTCAAATCCAATATCAAATAAAAATTAACAAATATGTATATTTTTAAATAATAACAATTAATATTAAATATTTATTCCGATTAGTTGAATTATTTGTGTATTTGCTTCCCGCCCGTAGGGCGGGCTTATCCTAGTAAACTGTAATTTGCATATTTTGTTATAGAATTAAAGTTGTAGATATATTTGTTGTGGCTATATATATTGAGAAAATTGCAAAATATGACCTATAACTTGATTAAAATACAAAATTATACTCCAAATTTAATAAAATAAATATTAATCCAAGAGACTAGTGAAATTACATATATAAAAAATCTGTATGCACTTTTATGAACACAACCCCCTGAAAGTAATTATAAACATTTTTAAGTGATGTAAATTAGATTTACTAAAATTGAATTCTTTTCAACATAGATGATTGAATATATGTTATAAGACATGAATGTCTTTGGTATAGGGTTTTGTAACATATGTTATAGTATTATTTTTATTTTAGGGTTAATTTTAGAATCTTAATTTTTTTTTAAAGAAAATTCATTTGAACATATATGTGTTTAGTTTTGTATATATTAAACACTTTTAAGTTGATCATATGTTTAATGAAGTGTTTGTTGGTATTTAGTTAGTTATTTGATTTTATGGTTTAGAAGAATTCTTGGAAAGTTGTCTAACATATAATGTATTAGAAGACTTCTCGAACGAAGAGTAAAGATATGGTTTAGAGAACTTTTTTAGAAGTTTTCTAATGCATTTTATGCTAGAAGATTCCAAGAAGTATTCCGAACCAAAAATAATTAACCACTAAAAATAATTAACCTAATTGGAATTTTTGTCTCCTAATATAATTTTTTTTATACATTCTCTCTATTTTTTTTCAAATGGCTGCAACAAAAATGTGATGTTTCTCACTCTAAAACTCTTCAACCTGTTGACCTAAGCTTAACTTGAGTTATAAGTTAACTCCTAATGAGGTTAGGAGTAAAAGATATTGAGAGTTATCTACAAGATATATTACCTAATGAGTTTAGGATCTTATATGTGCTATATAAGGAGATGCTAATCTTGTGGCATAACTTGTGAGATTACAAGCTTTAGTTTTTTGAGAATTATTTTCTAGAGCTTTGAGATTAATAAAGAGTTTGAGTTCTTGAGTTCTTGAGTTTGAGTTACAACATCAAGTTTGGTTTCAATACGTGGTATCAGAGCTTCTATATTGAAATCAAACCGTTCAAGAAATCAAAGAGAGAAACATGGGAGATTTAACGGTGACTACGTTCAAACCAAAGACGAGTGGTCCCTCAGCCATCCAATGTCCCATGCTTACCACCACCAATTACACAGTATGGAGTATGCGTATGAATGTCCTGCTCAAGGTGCATAAGGTTTGGGAGTCGATTGATCCAGGAGCTGATAACAACGACAAGAGTGATATAGCTCGAGCGTTCCTGTTTCAATCAATTCCTGAATCACTAATCCTACAAGTTGGTAACTTAAAAACTGCAAAAGAAGTATGGGATGCGATCAAATCAAGGAACATAGGAGCTGATAGGGTCCGAGAGGCAAGACTTCAAACACTGATGGATGAGTTCAATCGTATGAGGATGAAGGATACAGAAACCATAGATGAGTTCTCTGGTAAGCTTGCGGAAATATCCTCAAAATCTGAAGCTTTAGGGGAAGTTATTGAAGAATCGAAACTTGTGAAGAAGTTTCTAAGCAGTCTTCCAAAGAAGAATTACATTCATATCATAGCTGCGTTAGAACAAGTTCTTAACCTCAATACAACAAGCTTTGAGGATATTGTGGGAAGGTTAAAAGCTTATGAAGAGAGAACTAAGGTTGAAGAGGAAACAGAGGATCAAGGAAAACTTTTATATGCTAATAGTGAAAATAGAGGACCACAAGATAGCTATGGAAGAGAAAGAGGAGGTCAAGATGGTCGTTATAACGGAAGAGGAAGAGGAAGAGGACGCTATAATGGTTGTGGTAACTGGACTCAAGGAAGAGATGCATCTCGCATCGTGTGTTATCGTTGCGACAAGACCGGTCATTATGTATATGATTGTCCCGACAGGTTACTTAAGCTTCAAGAAACACAGGAGAATGAGAGTGATAGCACACACGAAGCTGAGGAGCTGATGATGCATGAGCTAGTCTATCTTAATGAAGATAAAGTAATGCCAAGCAAGTTTGAGACACAATCCGGAGCTGATAATATCTGGTACTTAGACAATGGGGCTAGTAATCACATGACTGGCAATCGAAACTACTTCACGAAGCTGAACGAGAAGATAAGTGGAAAAGTACGGTTTGGTGATGATTCAAGGATCGACATCAAAGGAAAGGGCTCAATTCTATTCATCAGAAAAGACGGGAAACGGAAAACATTGGCTGATGTGTACTTTATACCGGAATTAAGAAGTAATATAATCAGCCTTGGTCAGGCTACGGAATCAGGTTGTGATGTTAGGATGAGAGATGACTATCTAACCATTCGTGATAAAGAAGGGAATCTGTTAGTCAAGTCTGTAAGATCAAGAAACCGATTATATAAAGTCACAATGGAGGTTGAGAGAACAGAGTGTTTTCATGTAGAGAAAGTAAGCGACTCGAGCTTATGGCACTCCCGTCTTGGACATGTGGGAATAGACTCTATAAAGACAATGATGACAAAGAGATGGTTACCGGTATGCCAAATTTTGGCGTTGAGAAACAAACATGTGCGTCGTGCCTTATGGGGAAGCAAACGAGAGCGTCTTTTCCAAAATCAACAGCCTACCGCGCCACGAATATTCTTGAACTACTACACGGTGATCTCTGTGGACCTATCTCACCATCAACTGCGGGAGGAAGCAGGTATATATTTGTTTTGATTGATGATCATTCGAGATACATGTGGACGATTCTTTTGAAGGAAAAGAGCGAAGCCTTTGATCGCTTTAGACGTTTTAAATGGTTGATTGAGCAAGAAACCAAGGCCTCGATACAGACTCTACGCACAGACAGGAGAGGAGAGTTCACGTCTCAAGAGTTTCAAGTTTTCTGTGATAATAATGGAGTAAAACGTCACTTAACAGCTCCATACTCACCACAACAGAATGGGGTTGTGGAGAGACGAAATAGGACGCTAATGGAGATGACCAGGAGCATCATGAAGCATATGAAGATACCAAACTATATGTGGGGAGAAGCTGTGAGACACTCAACCTATTTGATAAATAGGGTTGCTACATGAACGCTGAAAGATATTAGTCCATATGAAAGCTTTAAGAAGAAGAAGCCTAATGTGGGACACTTAAGAGTATTTGGTATCTGAACTGCATTGCACTCATGCATCCCTGCCTCCTCTAAGATCTTGGCCCCATATCTCTCTTGTTTAAATGGGACACTTAAGAGTATTTAGTTTCAATGTGGGACACTTAAGAGTATTTGGTTGCATTTGTTATGCAAAGAAGGATACACCACATCTCAAGAAGCTAGAAGATAGGTCACGGGAACTAGTACATCTCGGAGTCGAACCAGGCTCTAAAGCCTACCGCTTATATGATCCTGTGAAACGTAAAATAGTAATCAGCCGAGACGTAATATTCACTGAGGATAAAGCTTGGAGATGGAATAAAACTACAGATAATGTGTCTGAGGTAAGCTTTGATGTCATGTTACCTGATCTTGGTAAAGAAATAGAGGCTAAGGCTAAAGAAGAAGAAAGCGATAAAGATAAGAAAGAAGAAAACGGTGAAGCAGAGGAAACAGAGGAGGAAACAGAGGAAGAAACAGAGAGCTTACCGAGAAGATCGACAAGAGTCAGTTCAAAACCGGTCTATTTGGATGATTATGTGCTAATGTCTGAAGTTGTTGAGACAGAAAGACTTCTACTAGCTATTAATGAAGAACCTTGGGACTGGAATGAGGCAAAAGGAGAGAAAGTGTGGAGAGATGCGTGTGAGGATGAGATCATATCCATAAAGAAAAATAAGACATGGACGCTTGTAGAGCTTCCTATGGGATGTAAAGCTATAGGATTGAAATGGGTGTTCAAAATAAAACGTAATGCAGATGGGAGTATAAGTAAATACAAGGCTAGACTTGTAGCCAAGGGTTATGTGCAACGATATGGTGTGGACTTTGAAGAGGTATTTGCTCCGGTTGCAAGAATAGAAACCGTGCGTGTGATCATAGCTTTGGCAGCAACAAATGGTTGGGAGATTCATCACCTTGATGTAAAAACAGCTTTTCTTCATGGAGACTTGATTGAAGAAGTTTATGTTTCACAACCTGAGGGTTTCAAAGTAAAGGGAAGTGAAGAGAAGGTTTATAGGTTACATAAAGCTCTTTACGGTTTGAAACAAGCACCAAGGGCTTGGAATATTAAGCTAAAGACGATATTAAAGGAGCTAAACTTCAGTAAATGTTCTAAGGAGCCGTCATTGTTTAGAAAAGAAACAAACGCGCATCAACTTCTGGTGGCAGTGTATGTGGATGATCTCTTAGTCACTGGTTCGAGTATGAATGTTATACAAGACTTCAAAGCAGAGATGGCAACTAAGTTTGAAATGACTGATCTTGGCCAACTCTCCTACTATCTCGGGATTGAAGTGATTCAATCTAGTGACGGTATTACATTGAAACAAGAGAGATATGCGGCCAAGATCTTAGAGGAGGCAGGGATGCATGAGTGCAATGCAGTTCAGATACCAATGGATCCAGGTTTAAAACTATCTAAAGCAGAAGAAGAAAGCGATGCTAATGAGAAAGAGTTTAGAAGAAATATCGGGTGTCTACGGTATTTAATTCATACACGCCCTGATATAGCTTATTGCGTAGGAGTTTTGAGTCGATATATGCATCAGCCTAAGGAGACACATGCGTTGGCATTAAAACAAGTGCTCAGGTACTTGCGAGGAAGCTGCTCATTTGGCCTATATTACAAACGTAAGAGTGAGAGAGGGCTTGTGGGATACAGTGACAGCAGCTACAATGTAGATCCTGATGATGGTAGAAGCACAACGGGACACATATTTTATCTAAATGAGTGTCCGGTCTCTTGGTGTTCAACAAAACAAGAGATTGTAGCTCTCTCGTCTTGTGAGGCTGAGTTCATGGCAGCGACAGAGGCTGCAAAGCAAGGCATCTGGTTACAAGAGCTCCTAGGCGAGATAACAAGTGATTCGAAGAAAGCATTGATCCGTATTGATAACAAGTCAGCAATTTCTTTGACAAAGAACCCGGTCTTTCATGGGAGAAGCAAGCATATACAAAAGCGATTTCATTTCATTAGAGAATGTGTAGAAGAGGGACTTGTAGCCGTGAATCATGTAGCCGGCAAGGAGCAGAAGGCTGATATCTTAACCAAAGCGCTTGGAAGGTTAAAGTTTAAAGAGATGAGAAGCTTCATTGGAGTTCATGATATGAGAGATAGAGATGTTAAGCTTAAGGGGGAGATTGTTGACCTAAGCTTAACTTGAGTTATAAGTTAACTCCTAATGAGGTTAGGAGTAAAAGATATTGAGAGTTATCTACAAGATATATTACCTAATGAGTTTAGGATCTTATATGTGCTATATAAGGAGATGCTAATCTTATGGCATAACTTGTGAGATTACAAGCTTTAGTTTTTTTAGAATTATTTTCTAGAGCTTTGAGATTAATAAAGAGTTTGAGTTCTTGAGTTCTTGAGTTTGAGTTACAACATCAAGTTTGGTTTCAATACAACCTCTCTCTAATCTCTTTGAACTTGAAAACACCAAACTTTGTATCAATTTCTCATTTGTTATCTCATGTTTTTCCCACTAATTTATCTTGTTTTTACAGGTTTTTCATTACATGGTTCTCATATTTCACTTCTTTCATAGTAGATCTATAAATTTTGAATACGTATTTTTATGTGTATTATATTTTAGATTCTAAAAGTTACATATCAAATATTTACACCTCAAAAACAAAAAGAAAACATAGCCCCCTAAAACAATCTCAATAACTGTATTAATATTTTTAGTTAACCACATTGAAACTGAAACTGAATAAAGAAGAGCAATAACAAAATTATTCTTTACACATAATATATAACAAAATATTGCAAAATAGAAACAAATATTAAACCAAGTATTTTATGAAGATAGATATACCTTAATTTTTTTTTTGTCATCAACTTATACAGACTCATACAGACTCTGTAAACCAAATCGGAGTATATTGATCCATGTGAACAACAAAAGACGGTTGTCTCCTGGCACTGCGTGCTAGGCTGTCCGCCCTTGAGTTTTGCGTTCGTGATACATGAACGATCTCTGATTGGAGGAAACTTTCTTTCAGGACTTTAATGTCTTCCAAATAACTTGCAAATGCTGGCCATTCTTCTGGTTCCGAAACCATCTTCACCAATTGAGAACAATCCGTAGCAAACGTGACCTGAAATTGACGTAAGTTCCTCATACATTCCATTGCCCAAAGTAGTGCTTCCATCTCTGCATGGAGAGGCGAAAGACTAGTCCGAACATTCCTTGCCCCCATCAACCCGGCAAACCCTTCTAAAGTACTGAACCAGCCCTGTCCAGAAAAATTATCATTTTCCTTCCAAGAACCATCTGTGAAACACCATCTACCTGGAATCTCCGGCAAAGAGATGACATCGACTTGTGATACCGTTCTCTGTTCTTTTACTAGCTGTGCTTCCGCCCAGAGTGCAGATTCCGTTTCTGCCAATTTAAGCGTATCCCGAGGATCAATATCCAAATTGCTAAAAACTTTATTATTCCGTCCTTTCCAAATATACCAGAGTATCCATGCAAACTGATGATCCTCTAATTGCGGAAGAACTCTCCAGAAAAGATAATCCATATTTGTAAATAGAGACTCTGTTGGAAAAATAGCTGGATTAGATGGTATCTGCGAGAGAGCCCAAACCTGAACTGCTGGAGGACATTCAAAAAACACATGGTTTATAGACTCCTCGTTAGCACCACATCTTGCACAACATATATCCCCAGTTAACCCCCGTGCTTGCAGATTTTTCTTTACTGCAACACACCCCGTTACCAATTGCCAAAGGAAATGTTTTAACTTTGGTGGACACCGTATTTTCCAACAAAAAGACTTCAAAATATCTACTGTGGGTCCAAACATTACTGGTGGTCTTTCCCGATCTGGGTAAACTCGCTCTACCTGATAACCTGATTTTACCGTATATTTTCCATTGTTTGTGAAATGCCATCCAGTTCTATCTACCATCTGAGTCTTGCTCAGTGGTATGCTTTCTATTAGTTTCACATCCTGTGGGTCCACAAGAGTCCGAAGTGCCTGCAAATTCCAAGTCCGCGTAGTAGGATCAATGAAATAATCCACCGTGAGATCTGGATAATGATTGTGTTGGTTTTTGTTGGCTGGTCTCGGGCGAGTGGTTGGGAGCCAGAGATCATTCCATACAGAGATAGATGATCCTGATCCCACCCGTTTGATTAGTCCTTTGCTTACCAGAGATCTAGCAGATGTGATACTCCGCCATCCATATGACGGAGAGTATGAGCGAATCGGTTCCAGGGGTGAGGCATTCTGTTGGGGTCAAAAACGGTTACGACGGAATTACCACCCGAAAATCCTCGGAGATCGTATTCCCGAAAGAGTTAGTAAAAGAAGAGATGTAATTTTCGTAAAAATAACCTATACGAGGTTTTTACGAAGAAGTATCCTTTGGGATTCAAACCAAGCAAACCAAGCTCGGTCGCTACGTATACACGCCGTCCGGTCGCTACGTAGCAACCAAACCCGAGCCAAGCTCGGTCGCTACGCAGCGACCGAGCGCTCGTCCCGCTCGGTCGCTACGTAGCGACCGAGTAAACCTAGGTCTTGCCCTAAACCCAATGCTCTGGTCTCAAACATCTCAAGGCATGATATCTAAAAGATACGAGATCATAAACCATGTCTCTCCGTTCGTATCTCAATGTTCTCGAAAATCGTAAAGATAAGTAAATTTTTACGAAAATCACGAACGAACCAACAGATTGAACGTCTAATAAGAACTACATACGAGACGACAACTCGTATTTACTTCAACCCTACTCAGGAAAACTCGAAACAAAACATTTATCATATAAATAAACCGCGTAAAGCGGCAAGGGATTCAAAGCCACCAACGGCCAGTCCCGGAAATACAAATACGGCCATCTAGGCCTAAACGAAATCCAGATTCAAAGGGCCACACTCGGCCGAAAACAAGCATAACTGATCCATCCCTCATGATCCAAAGTCAAAGTCCCCGGACAACGAAGCACCAAACGCATCCGCGGGACGATCCACTTCCTCGCCACCATCGGGAAAACCGGTCGGAACCTCCTCGGTATCAGGGGAAACCGGGATGGAATCCCAGAACCCTTGAATCCTCTCGTCAATCGGAGGGATAAGCGCCTCAGCGTGGGCACGGTCACTCATCCCACTCCTCATCAAGCTTATTTCCTCTTCAAACACATAGTCATCGGCTCGCGTCCTCCAAAGACTTCCGACCGAACCACGGCACTCGCGAAAGTCACCCACCGAGGTAAAGGCATTCTTGAGGTTCCCGTACTCAACCTGGAAATGAGATTCACGAGTCTTCATCACCTCGACGATTTCTCTTTTGCCTTTCCTCTCCGCTTTATGAACAGCCCGCGCATGATCACGAGTAAGCTGCGCCTCTCGCTCCAGCATCTCGCCTTGCACGCGAGCAAGATCCCGCTCCGCTTTCTCCGCCTTGAAGCGGTAGAACATGGCTTCTCTATGGCCCGCCTCAATGGCCAAGCCCAGCAAGCTCAGGCCCTGCAAAATCGATAGGCATGTTATAAATATATACATACGACAATCACCAAAAAATTCTCAAAAAAAAACTAACCCCATTGATGATGCGAGATCCTTCCGCAACGACTCTCGGCCTCGCCGATTCTTTCGTAGGAGGAGGAGCATCGAAACCCGATGGCAGCCCAGCAAAGAAATCATCGAAATCCGGAATAGGGGCCTCGCTCGAACCGCTCCCGTCGCCGTAAGCAAGGTTCGGATCCCATCCTGGAAGCATAGAGTCATCCATCGAAAACTCTATGTCGCTAAGATCGACATCTTTTCCCTTCCAAGAGCTCGACTCCGGCGCAGCTGTCGGAGCTTCGACGGGATTCTGGTCGTCGGGTTCGGAGTCGCTTCCCGTGTCCGCATCCAAAGCAGGACCGGGTTGCACGAATCTCAGTGCCTTCCGAACCCTCTTCGGCGTAAAAGAAGTCCAGAAGAAGGGACCATTCCTGAGAAGATCCCTCACCGAAATGATGTCCTCGGGGAACGGAGCAAAAGGGTTGATGAAGGGACGATCATTCGGCAACCTCCGGAACAATGGAATGCAACTCTCTTCGACGGATGCAGCGTCTATACGAACAAAGAAAAAGAACTTCTTCCACGAGTTGAAGTTCGAAATAAACTTCTTAACCACTGACATAAATTTCCGAGGGACTAACCTATGCTTATCCGTACCCCTGACAAGTTGAAGCCTCAAAAGCGCTTCATAATGATCGACGGAAAGGGAAAGGCCATGCTCGTAGCTTAGGATCAGGATCCCAATAAGGTGCTGAATGGCAAGGGGTGTCAACTGACTTATCGCAACTTCGAAACGGTCCAACACTCGGACGAGAATTTCGGGTATGGGGAACCAGAGGCGACAACGCACTACGAACGCCTCATAACAAGTAAAGTAACCCTCCGGGGGGTTGTTAGCACATTCCCCGCGGCAGGGAACCCGGAACTCCACAGCATCCGGGATGTGGTAGAACGATCGCATCGTCGCGAGAAACTCGTCAGTAGTCCTGCTTGCATCCTCTTCCTCGACTCCACGATGGACCAGGACCGGGAACGGCTTCTCCTTGGGAGGGGTCAACGAGCCATAATGAGCAACCCACCATGCCTCGTTCTCGGCAGGATGCACCGAGTGAGGCACGAACTCCATCTTCGGAACGACGAGCTCTTCATAAGGACTCGCGGACGAAGACCCTTTTTTGGCAATCTTTTTCTTGCTCGACATCTTTACACTTCTCTTGAGAGAATAGAGAAAAAGGGTGGAGAGAAAGATAGAAAGTTTTTTTGAAAGATCTTAGAGAAAAACAAGAAAGTGAAAAAATTATGGAACAAGTTACCTCTCTTCTTATAAGACATGAGGATTTACTATTCAAGCTCGGACTTTTGGATATTAATTCCATCCATCACGCCTAACTTGCCAAACATGCCTAACCGCACGCTAGGATCCTACGATGCATGATCCTAACGGGCTGGGGGGCTAACTGTTGGGGTCAAAAACGGTTACGACGGAATTACCACCCGAAAATCCTCGGAGATCGTATTTCCGAAAGAGTTAGTAAAAGAAGAGATGTAATTTTCGTAAAAATAACCTATACGAGGTTTTTACGAAGAAGTATCCTTTGGGATTCAAACCAAGCAAACCAAGCTCGGTCGCTACGTATACACGCCGTCCGGTCGCTACGTAGCAACCAAACCCGAGCCAAGCTCGGTCGCTACGCAGCGACCGAGCGATCGTCCCGCTCGGTCGCTACGTAGCGACCGAGCTCGAGCCAAAGCTTGGTCGCTACGTAGCGACCGAGCTCGATCGTCCCGCTCGGTCGCTACGTAGCGACCGAGCTCGAGCCAAAGCTCGGTCGCTACGTAGCGACCGAGCGATCGTCCCGCTCGGTCGCTACGTAGCGACCGAGCTCAGCCAAGCTCGGTCGCTACGTAGCGACCGAGCGATCGTCCCGCTCGGTCGCTATGTAGCGACCGAGCTCGAGCCAAAGCTCGGTCGCTACGTAGCGACCGAGCGATCGTCCCGCTCGGTCGCTACGTAGCGACCAAGCTCGAGCCAAAGCTCGGTCGCTACGTAGCGACCGAGCTCGAGCCAAAGCTCGGTCGCTACGTAGCGACCGAGCGATCGTCCCGCTCGGTCGCTACGTAGCGACCGAGCGATCGTCCCGCTTGGTTGCTACGTAGCGACCAAGCTCAGCCAAGCTCGGTCGCTACGTAGCGACCGAGCGATCATCCCGCTCGGTCGCTACGTAGCGACCGAGCGATCGTCCCGCTCGGTCGCTACGTAGCGACCGAGCTCGAGCCAAAGCTCGGTCGCTACGTAGCGACCGAGCGATCGTCCCGCTCGGTCGCTACGTAGCGACCGAGCTCAGCCAAGCTCAGTCGCTATGTAGCGACCGAGCAATCGTCCCGCTCGGTCGCTACGTAGCGACCGAGCTCAAGCCAAAGCTCGGTCGCTACGTAGCGACCGAGCACTTGTCTCGCTCGGTCGCTACGTAGCGACCGGGCTCGAGCCAAAGTTCGGTCGTCGTGTAGCGATTGAACCTTTCCGAACATCGATATGATACCAGTCCTTGCATTCTCGTCAAACCTTCGAATGCTATCTCCCAAAGACCGTAGCGAGCTCAGTCCATGTTTCCCGCTATTCTAATTCATCGATCAAACTTTGCGGATTAGAAACCGCGGAAAACTCGTAGTAAACGTGTCGAGTCAGAAGACGGCCCAAAGGGACCTAAAACACGACTCGAGGCCCATCCTACGATTTTTCCTAACCAAAAGCCCGTGAACCACAGCAAGGTTCACGCTTGGCCCACGAAGAAGGATAAATGTCAAGTTTCCGCGGATAAATACGGAAGTTTCGAAGATAATTGTGAAGATCGGGAAAAATGGAATATCTCCATTTTTATGCTATGACGGCTTAAGGGCAGAAGAGTAAAAGCGTAAACCGACCTTGGAGCTAGTATATAAGGAGTCCTAGGCGAGGAGCAAGGGAGAGAACTTTTTGAGAGCAAACTTAGCACTTAGAGCAATTTAGGCAATTTTCCGTTTTTGTTATTTCGAGCTGCGACTCAATTAGGTTTAGCCGTCTTAGGGTTGCTAGAACTAGGAATCTCGCCGACAGCTCTCGAGCCCAGGCTTATACCTTGTTGTAACGCTCATACGCAGATTCGGAATAAGATCTACTTTGCTCTCTTTTCGATTTCTTATTTTTATCGTTGTTATTCTCGTGTTCTGATTGCTTGACGTGTGGTAATTAACAGATATTCGGGTCCTCTGGGAAATTAGGGTTTTCCTAGTTTCCTTATTTAAACGGAAATCGACAGTGTGAATTTCGGTTCCCACACATTCCTGTAATACCGACCTTTGAAAACTCGAGAAAATAGAGTATTCGGCTTTTCAATCAGTCTCCATAACTGTTTACCAAGCATCGCCGTATTGAAATCAGTGATGTCCTTAAATCCCAATCCACCTTCCTCTTTACTAATGCATACTTTGTCCCATGATTTCCAATGCAAACCTTTTGTACTACCCCCTGGACTCCACCAGAATTGTGCTACCGCGCTTGTCAATTTCTTCGCGGTTGCCTTGGGTAATCGATAAACCGACATCACATGATTTGGTAATGCCGTTACCACTGATTTTATGATCACTTCCTTTCCTCCTTTCGTGAAAAACTTAAAAGTCCATCCATTGACCCTTTTATTTAACCTATCTTGCACAAAGCTAAAAACTTGAATCTTCGAACCCCCAAGATTTTCTGGTAATCCTAAATAAGTTCCCATGCCTCCAAGATTCTGGATGCCCAGAATATCTCTCAATTCCTGCCTGATGGATTCCTCAATCTTATGCCCAAATTGAATCGAAGATTTATCAAAATTAATAAGTTGACCTGATACCATCTCATATTCCTTTAATATCCGGAGAATAGTTTGACATTCATCCCTTTGAGCTTTACAAAAGAACAGACTATCATCCGCAAAGAGCAGATGAGAAATCGAAGGACATGCTCTGGCTACCTTCATGCCTGTTAGTTCTTTTCCATGCTCTGCCTTTTTAATGTTTGCAATCAAAGCCTCAGTACACAATATAAATAAATAAGGTGATAGAGGATCGCCTTGCCGTAATCCTCGGTGGGGAATAATTAAACCTCGTGGTTGACCATTTAGGAGAACCTGATATTGGACCGATGATATACACCCCATCATTAACTTAATCCAATGAAGATCAAAACCCATCTTTGCTAGTAAAGCCTGAATAAAATCCCATTCTACCCTATCATACGCTTTACTCATATCTGTTTTAATTGCCATATACTTTCCTTGACATGCCTTATTAGTCCGTAACCCATGGAACATCTCCTGAGCTATAAGAATATTATCCGTTATCAACCTCCCAGCCACAAATGCTAACTGTGTTTCTGAAATGAGAGACGGAAGACATAACCTCAACCGTTGACATAGAACCTTCGAAATAATTTTATACCCCACATTACATAGGCTAATTGGCCTCAACTCCGTCATCCTTGTGGGTCTCTCCGTCTTTGGAATCATTCAAATATTAGTAATATTTAATCTTGAATCCATTTCTCCGGAAACTAAAAAATTGTTCACCATTTCAACCAGATCATTCTTAATAATATGCCAGGAATGTTGAAAGAAAAGAGCCGTCATGCCATCCGGACCTGGTGCCTTTTCTGGATGCATCATAAACAAAGCCGCTTTAACCTCCTCCTCGGTTGCTAACCTCAACAAACGTTGATTCATCTGAGGCGTGATCCCCATCGGTACCTCTGTAAGAAAGCTGTCAAAACCTGTAGGTGAAGTAGTAGTAAATAATTCTTCGAAATAGTCTACAGCCACTTTTTCCACCCCATTATCCTCTGTAATCCAGTTTCCAGCGGTATCATATAATCCTACTATTCTATTACGAACTCGTCGTTGCTTAGTCAAGGCATGATAGAATTTTGTATTAAGATCCCCAGAAGAATACCACATATTCCTACTTTTCTGATGCCAATAATCTTCTTCATCTTTATATGCCTCTTGAAGCTTTCTAGTCACCTCCATAACATCCTCTTGAGATCTAGTATCATCTGTTTGTACCTCCTCAAGAGCTTTCTGCAAATCACTAATCTTGTCCTTTCCATAAGGTGGATTATTTTTCCGCCAACTTGCAATTTCATGTCGACAATTGCTTATTTTTTCCACTATATCATCCTCTCTCCCTTCACGATGATTTAACCAGCCCAAGGAAATTGATTCCATAAGGCCCTCTTGTCCAACCCACCTCTTATCAAAACGAAATTTCCCCTTCCTTCGAGGCACTTTATTCTCTAAATACGCCACCACTGGTCGGTGATCAGATGCCACCATTGCTAAATATTCTGTATAAGAACATGGAAATAGAGTATGCCACTCCTCATTTGCGAGGGCCCTATCTAACCGACATCTAACCGTCACTGCCCCCTTTCCTTTTCCCCTTCTCCCTCGCCAGGACATTTTGTTTCCTCGGGCCGGAAATTCCAACAAACCGCTGTTCCTTATCATATTATTGAAAGGAATAAATGAATCCGCACTTCTCACAACACCTCCCTCTTTTTCGTGATTTCCAGTAATTTCATTTAAATCGCCAATAATAAACCATGGTTCGGATCTTGAAAGTCCATACCTAGTTAAACGTTCCCAAACTTGTTCCCTCATTTTTTGGACCGGATCTCCATAGACAAATGTTAGAAAAACTCTTTTCCCCAAGGCCACTGCCTCCACATCTATCATCCGATTACTTGAGTATAAGATCTCAACCTGATACTCATTATTATAAAACAGTGCTAATCCACCACTTCTCCCATTTGGATCCACTGTAACTAGATTATCGAAACCAGAATGAAGTTGAAATCTTTGTACAAAGTCAAATTCCTGCTTCGTTTCCGATAGAAACAAAAAATCTGGTTTATGTTTATGCCATATCTCTCTCAGATAACTCATAGTCCACTTACTTCCCATTCCTCGACAATTCCAACTTAAAACTTTCATTAAAAAAAATTAAGGATTTGCACCCAAGAAAAAACAAGCGGGTATAAAGAGACCCATATTTTACCTTGTACCATAATTAATTCCATTCCTAATTCCGAAAATTCCATTTTACCGGCATAACAAGACAAAATGCTAATACAAACAAACATTCTAATACATTCACTGCCCACTGTGTATGTCCTCTTCACACTTAATACATTGTCTCCAAACCAAAATATATATCGAGAAACCAAACAAAACCGCTTTGCCTTTACGTGACCAGCCCATTTAATTATTTGGAGTGCTCTCCTCGTCACTTCATTTACTCGGTCTAATGAAACCAAGTATTGTAGCTTCTGCAGTGAACATATAATAGCCAAACATTGCCTCCAAATACCATTCATAATCCAGTACCACCTAAAGAAATGAAACCATAAACCGCTTTCGGAATGCCTAGCTATATACTTAAACAATACATTCTCCAATAGTCTTACACTTACACCCAGAGATGATGCCAACAAGACCAAGCGAAAGAAACCCTATTATTCCATAATAAAACCATAAAGAACGACCAACACATAGCCCACAATAACAAGAACCAAACGGAAAACAATACCAAATCAAGCAAAAAATAAATAAAAAAGCTCAAATATCTTATTGAAGCAATAAAAAAACCATAACCCATACGATGCCCATGCCACATATAACTTGCGGTTTCTTGATTCATGGATCTTTCAGGTACTTGGCAGGATCATGCTTAGGGGCTAAAGGTCCCTTCTCCTCTCCCTGCTTGGAGGAATCTCCATGCCGCATACCTGCTTTGACTACCGTTCGTTTCGCAGCCACCAACTGAGCCAGCTTCATTTTGTTGGAGGCTACTGCAGCTAACGACGGCTTGAGCGCCTTTCTACGGGCGCCTTGCCTCTTCTCCACCTCACCATTGACCCGATCATTCACTTCTGAATTGTCAATCTTTTTCTTCTCTTCAGGATCATCTGCTACTACCTCCTGCATTGGATCATCGTCCTCAAACTCCTCCTCATTTAGCGCAGAAAAAACATTCGCCAGAGTCTCCCCAGTCCCGTTACCAATATGACCACTATGCTGCTCTTCTAACCCCAAACCCACATCAGAAGCTAGACTATTAACTTCCATTAAATCCAAACCCATTTGTTCCAAGACTAATCCCTGATCTCCATCCTTACGTTCCAAGGTTACCTTAGAGTGACCTTCTTGAGTCTCCAGTAGCTCAGCGAGAAAGGCTTGGGAAGGCTTAGCCGGCACCTGTATCTTCTCCTCCTTTTGACGTGACTGCTCCATCCCAACAATCTCACCTTCTTCGCAACCGTCCGTTCGAGCCTCGCTACCTGCACTTGTTGCACCACGCAAGCCTGCAGGAGCTCGTACACGGTCATCTTGATGTGTCCGTGATTGGTCCCTTCTATAGCTCCTGTGACGGGAGTTTTCATCACCACCACGATGGCCACTACGGTGATTGTTGTTGTGAGTTTTACGCTCCCTGTCCGAAGCCTTGACCCACTTTGTGTCTCCTTCCTCAAACATTTTCCCTTTTCCTTTTCCTTGGTACTCACGTTTCTCTCTTACCCTATCTTGTTGCCCTCCATTCCCGTTGATAACCACCCCCTTGTAGCTTCGAGCTTTATCATCGTAATGGCTTTCGTCTTCATCTCTTATCTCCTTCGGCTTATCCGTGCTCTGTATAGTCTGCGGGCACTTCTCCATCTTGTGGCAAAGACTGAAACAAGTTTTACAGTAACCAAACAGCTTTTCATACCGCAATGTTACCGGAGCCTCTTCTTCTTCATAATACTCGCCTCCCTTAAAATCCACAGTCGTCTCGAATATTAACTCCTTGTACCCATCAACCGTGACTTGCACTCTACCATAGTCCAGATCCACATCTTTTGTCACACCATGCGCATCACCAATGCTCCGGAAGGTTGGTGCTTCCCAAAACTCCAATGGCACTCCCAAAACCTTAATCCAAAAGGTGATTTCCGACGGATAATTCTTTGTCTTCCTTGGTTGCCACCGTACTAACGAGATCATCCAGTAGTCAAAGTGAAATGGTTGCATCTTCAGCACCGTTTCGATATCTTCCTCTGCGTCAAAGTCGAACTGGAACCTCCCTAGCCCCAAGTCCGTGCCTACCACCTTGTCTTCCAGGTTCCAAATCTTAGGAAGCGTCACCACCAAGAACTTGACGTTCTGCTCCTCTGGATTCATGCATCTTCCAATTAAAGTTTTGGAATAGCCCTTGATAAGATCTGAATTGTTGAAGTGAGGGACCGAAATCTTCAGCCTCTTACGAGCACCATCATCGTTTTTCATCTCACCAGATCCTCCAATAAGTTGACTCTGAGACATTGTAAACAAAAAGCCAAACAAGAAAATGAGAAGTAGTGATTTGTATGAAAGTAAGCTTTCGAATGCGGTATTGAAGTTGAATCGAAAGTCATCTTTATAGTACTCTTCCAAATCCATGCCTCTCTGCCAAAGATCTAATCCATTAATACCAAATCTTTCATAAACACCCGTAGCAATTGAAATACGAGAATCAATTAAGCAATTTGAAATCTTTTTAATCACTCGTACAACCTTCAAGAAAAAAGAGAAAATCCTTATTTTCCAAAATCCAACTTTCCTCGATCGTAGCTGATATGAATTCACCATCGAGACAATCGGAAAGGATTCTGTATTGATGATTACAGAGATCGTACCTTCGATAAGAAAAGATTTTGGTTTTAAAAAATCTGAGAGCCCGATCCTTTTTCCATATCGTGATGATTCGCCCACCAACCCTTGATCCGATCGAGATTGTCCTCCCCAATCTCGTCTACAGATCCCACTCTTCCCCTCATACCTCATCCAATCGAATACCGTCTTGAGCAGATTTTCCCGGATTCCGGGATTCCACCGTCGCTGACCCATGATACCCTAGTAAATCGTCATCGCAGTCGCCGCAGAGCGTTTTGTTTTGTTTTTTGACGATATACCTTAATATCTTCGATAAATATTGTATTTTAAAGATTTTATTAATAAATATCTTAATCTCACCAAAATATATATTAGAAGCCAATTTTTTTTGGTCAACTAATCTTTTTATAGACTGATAGATAACTCTCCAACGAGAGAAACAATGTTTATAATAGGAAATAACAAAGTCAAACTTTCACAAAGAGCAAGTGCTAAAGTAACATATCGATAGGCAAGAAATTGTTAGATATCTAATCTATTAAAATAAAAGTACAAATAAAAATTACTCCTTAAACTTACAATTTAATTACACTAAAATGCCACTGAGTTAATTATTAAACATATATTTAAGTTTTCTGTTTTTTCCCTTTTTAGTAATACAGATTTCCTAAATTAATCTAACATACTCGGCAATTAAATCAAGTTCTAGAAATCAAATACAATCAATGCAACATTCCTATTTAATGCCTTGCCAATGTCTACGGATGAAATTTATCAAACCATAATCTTTAATATTCTCCTAACCATTTTCATCTTTACGTATAGCTAAAGATTAAGCCAAAGCAAAGCAATGAAATGTTGAATTAATGGAATTCTTTATATTAATCAACAATTCTCTATATTATATCATACAAGTTTAATTCATTTATATTACCACAAGATCGATATATGCAATATTTGAACAAAATATACAAATAAAATCCGTTTAACCAAATTTAAATCCATTCGTTTAGTAACAATAAAATCTTTTAATAACAATAAAATTAATGATTTAAACAAACGATTTCAACTATACCAAAATCTACCGTATAAGAAAACTGGTTAACTATACCAAAATCTCCCGTATAATAACAATAAACTATCACATTAATCAAAACAATTAAATTTAGATTTTAGTGATTTATAGTCGTTTTAAAAAATTCAAAAGATAACATATAAGAAAAAATCTATATTTTTTTATTTTTGATTAATGTGATATTTTAGTTTCTTTTAATAATATAAAATTGAACTAAAAGTATGGAGGATAAAAAATTGTTATCAAATATTTATTATTTATAATCATTAATTGCGATATATATCAATCATATTAGGTAATTTCGTAGTTTTTATTTAAAGAAATAATAGAGAATATTTTTTTGTACACTATTAATTAATTCGATGGTTAGTTTAATAAAAACTATTTCTTCCGTTCTAAAATAGATGATATTTTGGAGAGTTTTGGTGTTTCAAAATATATGATGTTTTGATATTTTATATTAATCTTAGTTTTATTAAAAACTGTGTGACCAATGATGTTTTATACTTATTTTTAAGGATTGGCTAAATTAATTGTAGTTTATATTTTTAATGTCACTTTTTAGGAAAGAGTGTATATCTTAATTCTTGTGCATACACCCAAAACATCAAGTATTTTGAAACAGAGGGAGTATAATATATGATAAGATGAACCAACATATTTCTCTAAGAATTCAAAAAATTATTCTCATGGTGTCACGTGACTACAAAAAATGTTTAATGCTCCAGAATTAATATATTGGGGATAATATCAGAAGTTAAATTTTTATTTAAAATAATTATTGTAAAATAAAAGGTAGACATATATAAAATTAAACTAACTATTCGAAACAACTAAAATACCATCAAATAAAATACGAGTTACATCTATATTATTAAAGTTGAAGTACACATTGAGATTGTTTGGCAATATGGATAGTAGTTAAAAATAGTACTGTTTGGAAACATGGATAGCAGTAAGTTAGGAAAAAAAATAATGGGTTTATGCTACTAAAAATTTGAAAGTCTATTACATTATATTAAAAAATAATGGGTCTATGTTACTTGATATATATATATTCAAATCAAAATAATAATTTAAAATTGATTTATATCAAAAATTTATTCAAAAATATACATATATTTAAAATTTGATTTTTGCTAACATATTTTTCAATAACTATTATAAAAATGTTTTCAATATATATAATAAAAATACAATACAAAGCCCAATTTCAAATACCAACTTAAATTATGGTTTTTATATTTCATATTAAATTTAAAAATATAATATATGTGATTATTTATATGATTGTACGTATAAAATATTATGAACTATAAGAAAACTTAATTGATGGTACATATAAAATACGATTAATTATAAGATAACACATATATTGTAACCTATGATGACACATATATATAATAGTGATTAGGAGTGGGTGTTCGTGTTCATTTTCGGGTCTTTTTGGGATTTCATGCCCAGTTCAGATCTTTGAGGATTTGGTTCGGAATTGGATAACCAATTTAAATAGGTTTGGTTTAAATATTTGGATAGAGAATTAATAATTATTTACGTATTTTTGGAGTTTTGAGTATTTTTTAACTATTTAAAATATTTACGTTTCATTATTTATATATATTTTCAAGTATTTATGCGAACTTAAAAGTATCATATATATTTAGGATGTCTTTAAATATATTAAATCTAAAAATAATTAATATATATAAGTATATAAATCTATTTTGGATACCCAAAATACTTTGGTTTGGATCGGATTAGGTTTCAGTTCTTCAAATACCAAAATTTTGAATAATTCAGATATTTAATCAATTCCGGTTCGGATTTAGTACTACTTATTCGGATTGGGATCGGTTCGATTTTTCGAGTTCGAGTTTTTTGCCCAACCCTAAATAGTGACATAAAAATCAAATAGCATCATATTTTTTTTTAAAATACACCCGCACGGGCGTGCGGGTCAAAATCTAGTACGATATTATTTTACTTGCTTGAATGTCTATCGACAATCAATATGTGTTGGTTTGTTAACCAACACCATATGAAAAATATTTTAAAAGATAAATAATCTTATATTTGACCCATAAAAACGAAAAAAATACCCATGCGGGACGTACACGTCAACAACCAAATATCTGAATTACATTTTACGCAAAAATGTTTTAATATAAAATTACTTGATGTAATTTGACTACAATTTACAAATATAACATTAAATACAAATACGAATCAAAATGTAAAATTAAATACCTGCGCGGTCGCGCGGATCAAAGTCTAGTAAGCCATTATACTTAAATAACCAAAGACATGAAGAAGTCCTCTAAACTCGATGTCTATAAGCTAGAAAGTGAGATGAAGCTACGCCAGACAAATAGCACATATGAAGCTCCAATGACTGAAGTTGATACCAAAACTGTGACAGGAGTAACAATCAAGATAACCACTAGGGATTGATCAGTTTCATTAGTAGGAACAACAGAGTCCCAAACTACTGGAAAGTTTGACCACACATACATTGAGCAGTTGATATCATCTTCCATAAGGTTCCTGCTATAAAACTACTTAAACAAATGAAATACAACCTAATAGCAAGGTGAAGACAGAAATTTGAAAACAAATTTTATCGTTAACAAGGGGGAGTTTTAAGAATGTTTATGAAGCTCCAAAGACTGAAGTTGATACCACAACTGAGACATGAGTAACAATCAAGATAACCACCAAGGATTGATCAGTTTCATTAGTAGGAACGACAAAGTCCCAAACTACTGGAAAGTTTGACCACACATACATTGAGAAGTTGATATCGTCCTCCATAAGGTTCCTGCCATAAAACTACTTAAAACAAATGAAATACAACCTACTAGCAAGGTGAAGACAGAAATTTGAAAACAAACTTTATCATTAACAAGGGGGAACTTTAAGAACGTTTATAAAGCACTAACCCATGACATAAAGAGATGAGAAATAGATTTTAGTAAAAAAGTATTAGAAACCAACTCATATATTAAATCATTATGTAAAAACTGGTTAGCGCCAGAAACTTCAAAATCATTTTCTCACTCAAATCACAACAGAAGTACTCCTCGCTGCACTAAGAGAGAAAGAGATATACTGAATGAGGGATAATTAAAGATAGCGTCTGGAAAAATGGAACAAGAGAGAGATACATGCATCAACCGAGTAGTTTAGAATATACAAACATCATGCGCGTAACGCGGACAGACTACTAGTATAAAATATAAACAAATAAAAATAAAAGCAAATGACGTAACCGTTTTTTATGGTTTATAACATTTTATCTCAGCCACTAGATCACATTCATTTAATCGTTTAGATAGCTACAAGAACAAACACTTTCAACGCAACATAGCTTTTCTTTTTAAATATTAACTAAATTTCTCCAATTAGTTTGAAACTCAACAAATTGGCTACCTTTTTGCTGACTCATTTTCTTCAAACCAAGGGTAATTTAGACACATATATTCCACTTTATAAGCACAAAGTACACTACATGCACAAAATAACTAAAATGGTAAAGGTACATGTCCATAGTATGCTAATATGTAAAGCTCTCCAAATTGTGTAATTGACTCTATATATATAATCTAAATGGGCTTAAAGCCCACAAGTTATATGATTGTATAGGAACCTGACCGGGAAATTGCCCTAAACTGCTCAGGCAAGTGTTCAGCCCCCGATACCATAAACCGGCAAAACCCCCTCCCAAGTTTTCGATTGAAGGCGATTTGTTTGTTAGCGATGCAATCAGTGAGGGAAGAAGAATCGTCATCGATTGATCAGGGGCCTAGAAGCTGCGGTGATAACTCTGTCTGGGCCCATGTATCGCCTCTCCTTTCCGCCGCTTGCAGTGGTACTCTCTCCCTCTCCTCAATCGATTCTTTTGGTTTAGACTCTGTGCCTATTTTCTTTCTCATGCAGATCTTCATGAGGGCGAGCTCATTCATGGAGATAATTTCAATCTTTTTGCTGCTATGTCTGCGTTGGAGGTTCCTGCTCTTCTTTATTTCCACAACACATAGATAGTTTCTTTTCTTCTTTTTACATTCTAGATTGAAACCTGGTGCCACTAGTTATGAAAGCTTTATAACCCTAGTGTCCTAGAAAATGCATATATATATATATTGTTACTTAATAAAAGACATATTAAGGTTCCGAATGGTGAATGGTGACTGCGGTTTGAGCGGTGCAGGACAAGCTGTTCAACTGCTGTGTAGTTCTAACAGTTATAAAAATGTATAGATATATAGTATATATAAACATTTTTGTTACTGTTAACTTCGGGACGGGACGATAGTCACGATTCGAAGCCTAAGTGTGCATAGCTGCTCCATATGACTAGTTAATTGATTTCATCTTGCCAATCTAATAGATAATGGACCCAAAGATGGATTCCGGGATGGTGTCTACATTTTATTCTATTGACGAAGCCATTGAAAGTGGCTTTGCCCCCGTCCCTATCAGTTCTGATAGGACTGTCGATGTGCAATGCATCATTGACATTATGGACCATCTCTTGGCCTGCGAGGTAATCTTTATTTAATTACCTCCGACTTGGAGTTTTCTTTTAATTTTTGCTTCAATGGTATTTACCTGATCTCTTGTCACTTCCTTATAAGCTTTCTTCTCTTTCGCAGGCAACGTGGCACATGGGTCACTCATTGGCACAAACTGTGTTTTCATGCATCTATGTTCTGAGACCTGACAGGACATCTTCACATGCTCTATTGCATTCCTTTTGTAGGGTCATCCGAGCAACTTGCAGGGCTCTTGTTTCTGTTCTTTCGGATGCACGTACAAACGAAGTAAATTAACTTTAGCAAATTTTTTATTCCTCTTTATTATTATTATTTTGGTCCATTGCTAATGTTCCGCTTTTCATTAGTGGTGTAGTGTGTGTTAAATGTTTGCTTCTTAAATCTGATGTATCCCCCATGTTTTTTGCTGGTTTAAAGAAAAAATCTGTTGCATTCCCTTTCTGAATTTCATTTTTCTCAATATACTTAAGCTTATCTATGTTAAAATGTTAATGCTCCCACTATAGCTTAGAAGCCATATTTCCCTGCTTGGAGACACTGGATTCACTTTACTCTTTTTTGAATGAATACTCTCCTCTTCTAATTAAGTCTTTACATTCGTTTTAGTCTAGCTTAAGATGCTACAACTTTGTTGTTTATATTAAATTTCACTATAGCGTTGGTAAATGCATAAAAGCGCTGGATAAGATTTGTTGTTATATTTTCTAAGTTTTCGCATTGGACTATACTAAACAGATGCTCCTGCTGTAATGAATTTTTACAGTGAATGATTCACCTGTTGCCTGTTTGATAACAGGAAGAGGATCTTTTTACCATGACATATGGTCTTCCTTTTAATGGAGATGAAGATGGGAAGGGCTTGTTACTCTTAAATGCGGTCGAAGAAACAATCTGTCGTCAGCTGCGTGCTTGCAAGGCTACATCATCAAAGAGGAGAGTATTGGAAGGTACTTTCTTTGTTTCCATTACTTTCTTTGTTATTTTGCATGCACATGCTTCATGCTTGCTAGATAGAGATGCAAAGAGAGTATTCATATGGTGGAATCGAAGAGTCTTTCATTTCGTCTTTTCCTTGATATGCTCTTGACAATGTATAATGGTGATTTGGATTATGAATTGGAATAAGATATTGTGCAGCTGCTCCCTAAACATATAACAACATGCCCTCTCTGGCCTATATATGATTATTTTGAGTCTTCTACTGAGTATTGATATATGTAAAGTCTGCTGATCATTTCTATTGAAGAATTACCATCTCTGGAGTTATATGATTCTTTGTTTAATTGTAACACTGCTTCATAACAGCACGAAGAAAGGCCAATGACTTTCTTTTTCTTGTATGTCGAATGATGCAGAATTGGAACCTCTACAAACTAATCCGCAATTGGAAGAGGGCTTTTGCAAAGCTCTGTTATGCAGGATACGTTTTCGTAAGGTCTCATGCTTTTATAATTACTTCTTTGAAAAGTTTTGTTACATTTTATTTGTTGTTTACAGATTTTCTCAACTTAACATTTGGAGGTCACATTAACTAGTGTATAATATAGTACTGAGTCTGCTCGTTTTATGATAAAGTTTGTTTCATTTATGGTTAGAAATACTTGTCAAACATATGAGTTACGAATTGTTATTTTGTTTCCGTAATTGTCTTTTACGTCTTAGTAGAGCTGTAATGGAGTTGTTGCATTGCTAGTCCTCTTAACTTTTTCTCAATAACTTTCAGCATTTTCTACACGCTCTTAATTGTATGAGAAGACCACAAGGACGAGGCCTAGAATTGGCAAGGAAACACATAGCGTATTGCATAGCCGAGCTAGAGTCTGTTCTGAGCTCTGTGGAATTTCTAAGTTTAGAGACTGTCGAAAATGGCAAAAACGAGATGGAAGAAAGTACAACTGGATCGGGTCGTCACCCAATTGGATTTGATCCTAATTTAAACAAACGATTATCAGCTCCAACTCCCCCGCGTGCCATTAAACTTCTTTCTTGGAAAAAGGTTGGGACATCCAAGTTCTCTGTATGCATAATATATTGTGTGTATCTATATATTTGTTTGATAACATCTTTCTTACAACTTTTTTTGTTCTCCAGGCTATCGACTATTATGTGAAACTTCTTCACAATCTGGATCAGATCTGTGCATTCAAATTGGAACCAGATTTAGATGCCGTCTTGCAGTTTGTGGTTCAATTTCAGAAATCTCGTCCTGATTTAGTTGCTAGAGCTCATCTTCAGGTGCTGATCTATAACTTAATACATCGATGTCTCGCAGCTCTATGCTTTCGGCTTCCTATACCAATACATTCACATTTTATTGTTTTGCGCAAATATTGTGGCTGTGATTGTACTGAAGTTGTTCGCATGCATCCTTTGGGTTATGTTTGCGTAGTCCAATATATTGTCTCTTTTTTTCCCCTTACCTTGCTCGCAGGTCTTTTGTTTTAATATCTCATTTTCTGAGTAAGAGTTGAATGATTGAACAATGTAGATATGCCAGCAATCTCACTAATTTGTAAAGTAGATTTCTATGAACCTAGAATATACAACTCTAAAGTCCCCTTCCTCAAGAGACCTGTTGAATCTTCTCCACGCTGTTGATCTTTTACTATTTCTTAATGACTAGATGTTAGTTATGGCGACGTGGGATTATGATCTGATATACATAACTGTGGTTGATTCTAGACTCTGATTGTAGTATCGGTTGAGCACTGATACGGTAGTCTTTTTTGTTATGATGTAAGCAATACTTGTAAAATACATTACGTATTAAGCTAGAATAATGCCTTTCCTTTTAAACTCAATGAAAGATTTTGTTCTACAGCTTCTCCTTGTGCAAGATGGGAAGCTTTATGGCCGTGATACCTTTTTGACTATTTGCGCAAGATCTCTTGCATTGGACGTCACAAAGAACCATGGACTTCATTTGAATGAGTACATTCTTCAACTTAATCAGGTACCTAGTATTTAAAAATACTGTGGAGTCACTTATTTTGTATAAAGATATGAAAAAGGATACACTTATTCACCTACAAACAAGTATAAGGTGGTTTTTTATTTTTTTTTCCTGGTGAGGCACTCTGTTTTAAGTCAGCTTTGGACTTTGATTTTTGGTAGTTATTCATTTGTTTGAGAAAAATGGATGGCAAATTAATTTGGAAAAGGGTTTTAAACCTTCATAAAACCTTGAAGATTTTCTTATGTATATAAACAATGGCCATAAATATAGACAATTTTGTGGAAACTTTGGCCATAATGTTTTTGATAGCCTCTGGAAAGATGTATCAAATGGATGAAGTAATCAACAGGTTTCTAACATAGAAAGCTCTGTCTGATCTCTGTTCTGATTTTGATGTGCAGTTGATGATTAATCTGCTTAAGATACTATGTGCTAATACCCCATGGCAGAGGCGTAAGCTTGGGAAAATATTAAACGACTGGAGTATATTCAATGTGCAGGTGATACCATTTACGATTATGATATAACAGTATAACGTTTTTTTGTCTCTTAATGTTTTTGCTTACCCTAAAAATTGTGTGCCTACTGATTTATGTTTTTGTGTTAACATCTCAATTCATTTTGGGTCCTGTATTTGGCAGATGGGGATCACTGTTGGTAATATGATGCAGCAAGTTACAACACCGCGCACTCCGAAAAATGGGGTATGTTAACTACCATTACTGTGCCATCGATGCCAGGTCCATTGAAAACATCTATCTGTAAATTTCTTGCTTTGGCAGATGGGGATTACTATTGTACTTTTGTTTTTAGCAGAAACTAACGAGTAGTCTAACCTCTAAATTTCTTGCTTTTCTCTTTTTGAATTTAGTTTGCGCTAGTGAAAAGTAGAGATGGAATAGTGTTAACATGCATATTTTGTACCTTTTCAGGATAAGTCTCTGCTCATTTTAAATCATATTTATGGTTGGTTAGAGGAGCAAATTCATTGGGTGGCACTTCGCTTTCTTGTGCTGGGGTTTGATCTAGAGCTCTACTCTCCAAGTGAATATTGTATGGTATACTGGTATATGTACATTATACTCTGGAAGCTTGCTGAAAAAGCACACTTCAGGGTGTTAATTATTGTTCACACTGGTAAGCATTGGTAAATTCTTTTGTTCCTTTTGTATCCTTGGCGTAATTGGATACTGTATTTGTATGTCTCTGTTTACTCACGTACGCGTCATCACTTGGATCAGAGGAACGGAAGGCAAAGAAGAAGGAGGATTATTCCAGGGATATGGCTCGGGAAGATAGGATTAGTCTATGGGTATTACTTCTCAAGTGTCAGACTAGCCTTGCACAAGGGCTCACAGTGGTACTTTTTTTTTCTCTTTCAGTCTCTTGCTTTCAAGCTCGTTTGATTAAAATGTCATCAGATACTTTTTTTCCCAACCTAACCAAACCTTGTGTACGTAAACCATAGATGATTGCTGCTTTAAGAAATGAAGGAATGTGTTTAAAGAGTCAAGGACCTTTTAATACCGAAAATGAGGTAAAGTGTAAATCTGTTTTCTGTTGCATATTTATCGATGTTTTAATATGCAAACTTCCAGTTTCTGTAATAGATTTGTGGTTTCTATTTCTTACCGTGTATGACAGTCGAGTTCCCATTTCCCTTGTCTTGCAGAAATTTGTTCAGCATTTTGGACTTCTCCAGAAGGCTTCGCTTCCCAAATATGATGCTTATGAGTCATTCTCTGAATCCACTTGTCATGCTCGTCTCGATGTAAGTTTGATCTTTACAACTTTTTTATAGTCAATCTCATTGGAAGTTGAATTATGATTTTTGTAAGACAATCATGAAGTTTTAGTAATGTGTATATGGGGTATGAATTGAAAAGTTGTATCCATTACTCTTTTGTTTTTGTTTACTGCAGTACCTTCCTGTGTACGAGTGCTTCCGAGACGCACAAAAGATGGCTAAAGAGATAAAGGTGGGTTACGCGAACGACCCTGATAAATTGGCAGAAGTAGTTGGATTAGAACAAGTAGCGGAACACAATATTATTGCCGTAAACCTCCTCTGTCAAGACCGTTCTCTTAAGGTCTCGTTTGAGTTCATCCATCATCCTCATTTCGCCACTGCTGTTGTTCGCCGATCATGAATATCTACCGACCCTATTTAGTTTTTTTAATCATGTGTTTTTCCCTATTCTATGATACCACCCTCCGTCTTTTACTGTAAAATTTTGTTGCTTTCTGAACTTTTTTACAATATTATTATTTGTATTATGTAAACTTTAAACCAATAATATTCGCTATAATTTTTATTTCTATAATATTAGTTGAAAAGTCAATTTTTTTAGAACAGTTAATTAGAGCAGTATCTGTAATAAATCAAATATATTTATTTGTTATTATTAAAAAAATTATTTTATTTTCTCTGTTTTTTAAATTGCGTTTTGCAACAATGATTCCCCATCAAACAAAACCCGACCGACCTATAAACACTAGACCCGAATCAATTAAGACAAAAAAAAGTTGATTTGGAGAAAAAGTTAAATTAGGGTTTAGTTCTCCTCTGTTTTCCACGATATAACGATGGTTGGCAATGGTACCTTTCTCCCAATAACACATATGTAGGATGCACTACGCTCACCACTTTTTCAGGTAACCTTCAATGAAATAAGGTTTTTATCTGTCCGGATATAAAGAAATTGTTATTATCAGTGTCTAAAATATGTGATGATCATCCTTGGGAGTGTATTTTTGATGCTAACAAAGTCTGTATTATCGATATCTCTAATCAGAAAGTGGTGGCCAAAGATCCTAACGATCTCTATATGTTGGAAAGCAGAGAGTTTAGCACTTTCTTCTCAAAAAGGCAATGTTCAAAGTGAAGATGTCTGGCATAGCCGGTTAGGACACGCAAAAAATTTATCCAACATTTTTAAGCCTGCAAGGAAATACACATCAGTAGAGCAGATCCACCTCCATTTGTGCGCTTTTCCATATGGCGAAAAGTAATAAAATTCAGTTTTTTTCTTCTGATTCTAGAGTAGAGAAGCCCCTAAAAAGAGTAAACCGTGATGTATGGAATCCTTCACCAGTTGTATCAAACCAAGAGTTCAAATATTATGCAATTTTTGTTGATGAACACTACCGTTGGTTTTATCTTATTAAACTCAAGTCAGGATTCTACTATATCTTCATTATGTTTCAACAACTTGTTGAGAATCAGTTGGGTACAAAGATTAAATATTTTCAGAGTGATGGAAAAGGATAGTTTACAAGCAATTAGATGAAAATTAACTTACAGCAGCATGGTATAAAACATCAGATGCCATGTTCGTACATCCCTCAACAAAATAGAACTGCTGAAAAGAAACATAGACACATCATTGAGCTTGGTCTGTCTATGATGTTTGAGAGTCATCTTCCTCGTCATCATTGGATAGAAGCAATTTACTCCTCGGTCTACTTGGCAAACCTACATCCTTCCAATATTATGCAGTTTAAGAGTCCAAAAGAAATGTTATTTGGTACTAAACTAGAACTGTCAGCGTTGAGAGTCTTCGGTTCGGCATGTTATCCCTATCTCAGATCTCTCTCAGATCACAAGATGGAACTAAGATCTCTGCAGTGTGTGTTCTTGGGATATTCACCAAATCAGAAATGTTACAGATGTCACCACCCTCCTTATGGAAAAGTTTACACCATAATGTTGATTTTAAAGTAAAAAAATAATGTTCCCTTTAAAAGATAAACACAAACAACATAATATATATTCTAAAGGTAGTAAATATTTTTTTTAAATAAATCTATTTCTAAAATTATTGCAAAATCATTTAAAATAACATAAACTAAGATATGTTTATGAATTTTTATTTATTTATTTAAGTAATTTTTATAATTTTTTCCAAATAAAATATATAATAAAGAATTTTTTATAAAAATTAAAACATAAATACTATCCATATAAAATGTAACTTCATTGAAAAAAAAGTTTACAAAATAATTTTGATAATAAAGTAAAGAAATAATCCCAGTTTAAAAATTTACCGGTTATGTTTTTATGCAACTTTGTACGGATCATCACTCAATTTTTCTAATTTTATTTTTGAATATTAACATATGCCAAATCATTTTTAAAAATCAAATATATATACCAATACATCTAAGATGAAGAACTAAACTAATAGAATGAATACAATTAATTTGATTTAGCTGAATGAGATTAAAATAGTCTTACTTTAATTTGAAAGAATATATGTAACACAATATACCCATAAGATGAGTAATTGGACCAATCCAACTCTTTTATCTAAAATAAAATATTAAATAACAATAATATATTATTATTTATAGTAATATTTTATACATATAAATTGTAGAACGACTCAACATATCAAACTGTTTTAAATTGGTTTTAATTCGTTTAAATAAATCTAAATTGGTATAAATTTGTTTAATCAAACAATAGTGTTAGTGCAAATCTATAAATTTGCGTAATTTTTTTTTATATATAGTTTTTATAATTCATCAAAATAATTTTATAATTATAAAAAAATATCTAATAAAAATATAAAACTAGATTTTTAGCCGCACTTTAAAAGCGCGTGATATTTTTTTGGTTCAGTTATTTTGGTCTAAAAACAATAACAATTTTTTGTTCAAATTTTAACATCTGAGTTCTTATGTCTATTAGTTATTTTATTTATCTAGTACTATATATACATATCTTCAGTCAAAAGTGTGTGATTTTTTCTTTTTCTATATTCTAATATAAAAGAAATTTTAAGATAATATGCGTATATAATGAGTATTGATATTTTAAAGTATAGAACTGAACGATTAATGTTGATACCAAATGTACATTTTCCAATTCTCCACATTCTGGATATTTTGGAAAGCTAAGAGATCCATCTTAAAGCTCTGGTCAGATGGCCATAATCTTATTCATAAGGCTGATACCCGCAGATGGATAGGCTGGCCAACCTCCGGTTTGTAAAATTCATATCTTCCTGGTCCGAGTAGCTTTGAGGATTATTCTAATTAGGCTTGACACCTTCTTGAGTTTAGAATCTCCATGAAAATTGGTTTCATGGCAAAAGTCTTCAGGGTTGGTGAGATATGAAGTTTTGACTGAACACATATCTAGGCTGGTACTTTGATTCGTTGATTGGTTCATTTGATTGGCCTTTGATTCAGGTACCGTTCCTGTTCCCACAACACTCATGGATTCAACCACTTTCAAATAAATTTATGGCGACTAGAAAAGACATCTGAGCACTCGTAACATACACTAACAGTCAAGGGAGGCAGTTATTACCCTTGGTTTTCTTGATGCGTTCACACATGCAAGCTTTAAAAGCTGATGGATATATTATCGTATGTTTAGAAGTATCTTCTTCCTTTTTTGAATAATAGGAGATTCAGAGCTAAAGTCTGAAATTTTCAACGTCCGAAACTACAATATGTAATATTAGTTTTGTTCCAACGGTCTTTCGAACTGGGGATTTCTAACACAATGACCAAGAGTCCTTTCCAGCTAAGTTAGTGACCTCTGGTGTCTAGAACACAAGAACTCTCGAACTCTTTGGTAATAACTCCCAAATAAGAACTCTTCTTATTAATCTCTTGAGGAAACTGTTAGGGGATTTTTGTGTAGGATCTTTGTGAGTACCACAGAACGATGGACAAGGTTGATATTGGTATCGATTTCTAATACTTGAAGTGTGAGTGCTTCCGGTATTGATTGAAATAATAGAGCCAAAGCTAGGTGGTTTTATCGCCAGTCTCTGTTTATATTGCTTCGCATACCTTATGAACTTTCAATGTTATCTTCATACGCATAACCCACACAGTATAGTTGGTTGAGTTAAGCATGGGGCATTTATTGAAAAAAACCCTCCTCCTTCCTTTACTTTTCCAGTCACTGATATGATATCAATTATGATCTTGTTTGCTCTGATACCAAATCTGGAACACAAGAACTCTCAAACTCTTTGGTAATAACTCACAAATAAGAACTCTTTTTATTAATGTCTTAGGAAACTATCTCAAAACCTCAGGCTCTCAATCACACAAACTCTCTTAAGTTATGCTACACATTTGCATCTCCTTATATAATACTTTAACTATCCTAACCTCATTAAGATTAACACAACTAGATATTTCATATTCTCTTATAGATAAACATAACAACATAAGAATAGGAAACTTATAACTCAAGCTTATCCAACATGGTGTTCGAAGATCTTCATAATTGTAAACTTGCCTGCACACTTCAAAGCTTTTAAGGATCTTTTATTATGATCACAACCACTACATTCTGTAGACATTCCCAATGGACGTGAATAAAGACACCATACTTTCGCCATAAAACTCTTAAGACTAAAATAATCATCACCTTCTATATTTTTGGCTAAAAGAGCCATGTAAGGCTAACTGTTCTTTTCATTTAGTTTATGTGATTTATTTTTAATTCTTAGCTTATTTATCATTGTTTAGGAGCCTATAAAAGATTTTGGTTGACAATTTGTAATATTAAGCTTTTAATCCCTTATATATTAATTGATGAGCATTATAACATTGGTTGTAGCCACGTGTTTTTACTAAGATGATTCTTACAAATCTTAGAAAAATGAGTTGGTATATTTAAACATATGTTATACTTTTTATTAAACTAAATATCAAATTGATTAATAGTATACAAAATAATATTTTCCTTTCATTTATTAAATAAAATCTATGAAATTACCTAATATGATTAACATATATATGACAATTAATAATTTTGAATAATAAAAATTAGATAACAATTTTTCGTATCCTTCATCATTTTTGTTTAATTTTATATTCTATAAATAAACTAAAAAATAAAATTAATCTTAAAGTACAAAAATTTAAATTTTTTTCCTATATGTTATATTTTTAATTTTTTAAAGCGACTATAAATTATTAATTTTGTTAAAAATCTCACATTAAAACATTGGTGATCAATGGTTTAATTTTTTTTGTTATAACAAGATACAAATAATCATAAAATCACAAAAATAAAAAAAATTAATTTAATAGATATTCGTATTAAATATATATATATATATATATATATATATATATATATATATATATATATATATGTGTGTGTGTGTGTGTCTATTTTGATATTCTTAAAATTAAATTCTGTACCATATAAAAATACATAAATTATTTAATTTCACATTTTAAATTGAAAACAAAAATTGAGACCTTAATATTTTAATTTTAAAATTTGAATTGAATTTTTTAACCGATTATAAATTACTAAAATTATTTAATATCTCACATTAATATTTTTGTGATTAATGTTGTTTTTAGGTACAACAAATATACAAATATTAATAAATTTATATGAATATGAGCCTCAATTAATAAATATTGATATTAAAATATACTATATATCTATGTCAATATCATTGAAATTTAATTATATTACATATAAAATAAATAAAATGATTTTTTTATTTATTTACCAATAAAAATTATTATAAATAAACAAGAGGGATTGTTTTGATTTATATGTTTACTCCAATTTAATTGTATACATAATAATTACTTGTTTCTCAATTATTCAATATATTTATTATTTCATAATACGTAAATGAATACAAAATAAATAATAATATGTAAAAGTAATTTGTATATAATATTCATTTCACGCCTTCATCGGATCTTCACCTAGTCTACAAGTAAAACATAAATTATTTTGTTTCAAAGGAAGTTTTATTTTTAGTTTCTTAAGTGAGAGATTCACTTCTGTCTCTATTGACCCTTTAAATCTGGATTGTTTGTATGGTTTACTACTCATTGAGAGAGTCAATTATACTCAGAGATTGAGAGAGTTGATCAAAAGTTTTGACCATTATATGTACACTGAGTTAAATTTTGCATAGATTACTGATCATTTTGTTCACCTTTTGAGAACTTGATTTTGATTCCTCAACTGTGTATCATGCACATTAATTTGACTGATTTATACTTCACTTGTATATTCATTGTAATCCTTCTTAATTATTTTAAGATACTCGTACTGAGTAGAAAACTATGTAATCACCATTACTGAAAGTTCTTCAGAGTATCAAGAAGTAACGATAAAGAATTTTAAAATTCGAAACTCAATACAATCTTTGATCCTAGGATCAAAGAAAGAGCAACGATAAGAAAAATGGGAGAAACGTCCAGAATGCAGATGGAAAACTGTTTCATCAGATACCTCGAATAGAGAGCCTTGAAAGGAGTTAAGAAAAGCTCGAATAAATACAGTCATCAACGTATATGAATTGAAGTTCATCTAAGAAACCTAAATCCATTACTCAAACGAGAATATGCATTAACTAGCCGAGCTTAGAAGCGGTACTCGCTACACCAAAATTGTTCTCTGATGTCCGTCAGCACAAAGCCAAACAGCTTCACCACACACTAGCCTATTACATCTTTCGAGTGCAAGATAAATAAGACACACAACATTTCCCCAGCTACTCTTTGTTTCTTTTTTTTTGGTAAAATGTTAAATAAATCCTCTTCGTTTCAGGTTATATCGTGAGCAGCAGCTACTAGTGCTATAGAATTGAGCTGAAAGAAGGGCGGTAGCAAAAGCGAAGCATACAGCTAGGAACAGGAATGCAGTGCGACTCGGAATTTGCGGGTTTCTGTCGGATAATTTCTTTCTCATGTTGTTTTGCATTCTTTGTCTTCTTCTTCTTTGTCTTCTTCTTCTTGTTAGTTGCGCATTTCCGAAGTTTACTGAGAACAAGAAACGATGGAAAAGAGTAGTTGGTTTCCTCTTTGAAAAAGAAAAATCAAAAAATAAATAGGGTATTTACAAAAGGGAAACAAAACACATAATAGATTTAAAATATTTTACAACGACTAGCATAGTAGTAGGGAAAAGATTACGAGTCAATGACTAGGATAGTAGTGAGTAATCTTTCTTTTTACAACGGATATAGAGTAAGTTTAGATGTGAAATTTATTAAAATATTTTACAAGTATAATTTTATTATTTCATTAATAAATTTAACTTATATACTAAAACTTCATTTACCATAAAATAATATAAAATTTGACAAAATACTTGAAACTGTACGAACATAAAACCTACAAACTAATAAAAATAGTTATATAATATACACAAAATTTTAAATTATTAAAAAGAGTAAAACTTACGGATAATTTAACATAGGCAAGAAAACCTAAAAGATAAGCCATGATATTTATAGGAACGGTCAACACTTTATCTCATCATAGATCCAAATATCAAATTTTAATGTACAAATACAGTGAAACTTCTATAAATTAATAATGTTCGGACTAAACCAAAACTATAATTTTTTATTAATTTATAAAGATATTAATTTATCAATATACTAATTGAACTAAAAATTCAATTTGAAACTATAAAATTATATTATTTTATAGATATATTTAGTGTATATTAATTTATATAGTATTAATTTAAAGAGGTTATCCGTAAAAAAAAAATGTTAACACACTTGTTTTGTTTTTGTTTTAAATATAAGAAAATACCCTCAAAATGACACAGAAGAAAAAGAATTCAAAATATCATTCTTAAAATATAAAAAATGTTTTTATTTATACTTTAAATAATGAATCAAATATTATTTATATATGTATATTGACTTTAGTGATTAGGATTATTTTAAAGGGTGGGCTAAAATTAAAATTTAGGTTTAGAGTTTAAGCTAATCTTGTTTTTTTTTTCTGTTTAATGAATATTATTATTTTTAAAAAAGTTCTCATTTTTGTTAAAAAGGTTTTATAGTAATATCTATGAATTTAACCTTCAAAAGATCTTAGGGTCAGTGCTTCTGGGATGAGGCAACACAGCCTTGTTAACTAGAATATCACTCATACCTTTAAGTGAATTTTTGAAAGTCACAAATGTTATTTTGAGCGGTAAAGGTTTTTGGTAAAGAACGTTGTGTTAAGCGGTGAACTTGAAGTGGTTTTCGTTTGTGTATGGTAAGATCTCAGCGAGGCACGGTAGGAAGGTCGCAAACAAAAAAACGAAAGGGAGTAACCAAATAATAAAAGCAAAGCAAACGAAGGTCAGAATCAAGAAAACAAAACAAGGAAGCAAATCTGTACTTGTTTTTCAGTTTAGAGAGATTGAAGAAAAAAAAAAAAGAGTCTCACTTTGCCATCATAACTTTGACGAACTCATCATAGTTGATCTGGCCATCACCATCGACGTCAGCCTCTCGGACCATCTCATCAACTTCTTCGTCAGTGAGCTTCTCACCAAGATTAGTCATGACGTGACGGAGCTCAGCGGCGGAGATGAAACCGTTCTGGTCCTTGTCAAAAACCCTGAAGGCTTCCTTAAGCTCTTCCTCAGAATCAGTGTCTTTCATCTTGCGGGCCATGAGGTTCAAGAACTCAGGGAAATCAATTGTTCCGTTGCCGTCAGCGTCAACCTCGTTGATCATATCCTGGAGCTCAGCTTCAGTTGGGTTCTGACCAAGTGATCTCATGACAGTGCCGAGCTCTTTTGTGGTGATGCAGCCTAAAAGAAGAACAAACACCCAGGTCATATGTCAAGATCGCAATGATCAAGAAACAGTTTGATTTCTTATTCAAAAAAGAAGTCTACCAAAGTTGCATACAAACGTATAAAAGTCTCTTTTTAAGGCTAAGAATGAACGCAATAAGGTAAGCAACAATGCTCCACTAATCGTAGATAAGAAAACATCTACAAAATCAATCTGAATGCTAATAATATTCGCGAGGATCTGACAGAGAGTTGGTTCAGAATTCAAATCAGGTAAACAGCCAAAGAAAAAGAGACTGAAAGCAATCAAATAGATCTTCCTGGAAATAAACACAAACTGAATAGAAAATTAGGAGATCAGAGACCATCTCCGTCCTTGTCGAATAGGCTAAAGGCTTCCTTAAACTCGGAGATCTGGTCATCGGTTAGCTGATCCGCCATTTTTCTTTTTGTTTCTTTCCCTAATCGCGTGATGAGTGAATTCTAGTTTATAAATGAGCGATCGATTCTATTTTGAGTTGACCATCTTACCCTCCCAACTTCTTTTTAGGGTTTTTTTCTTTCCTTTCCTCTCTTATTTTCATTCAGTTTTTTTACAGCCTCTAACTTTTCTAAACTTCTTTTCTAAACTTTATTTTAGACTAATGATAAAATTAACTAATCTATATTTGGAGGAATTTTTTTTTTTAACTTTTGGAAAATTTAAATGAATGGTTGTTCAAAATTTTTTTTAATGAAAACTCTAAAAAACTATTTGAAAATAATACTACTGTTTTAGTCGATGAATTTGCAAATCCTTTAAAATACAAGTCAATTGGCCAATAGAATTCTGATACATAAGTAATGTTTTCAAAAATTTAAAATAAAATCAATTAAAAATATAATATAAAAAATACATGTAGACAACAGTTTCTTAAATAATCCACTACACACGTTTTCTTTTTTCTTCACAATTTTTTTTTCTCAATTCCTATAAATCTCTAAAATTTAACAGATACTTAAAAGATATAGCCTATAATCACTCAAAAGAGGCGTGTGACTGATAGGTAACATTTTAAATTAATCAAAAGGATATAGCCTATAATTAAGTAAATCTGATAGTTATTTGTCTTATCAGGTATTTGCAATCTTTGTAATGGAGGCATGAAGTTTGTTCGAAACCATGATCAAAAAAGGCAAGTGTTTGATTTAGAGCTTGACTGGTTTTCCCGCTACCACCCGCAAACACAGCTTTTGCGGTTGGTAGCGGTTGACAGCGTTTCAAAACAATCATACAAACCGCTACAAATCGCTTCAAACCGCTCTGAACCTCTTAAAATCAAAAGCTGGTTTCAGCTAGCGTTTGCGGTTGCGGGCGGTTGCGGAAAGATAATTTTTTTTTCTCTTTTCTAAAAACCATATAAATACAAAAATAAAAGTATTCAATAAATTTTTTAAAATGGAATTATAAAAATACTAAAATATATCTATTATATTTTAATTAATATTATAAAATTTTAAAATAAAAATATTTTCTATAATTTTAAAAATTTAAAACTATAACTTTGAAAATATAATTTACATATTTATCATACTATTATGATTTTTGATATTTTTATAATTATATAAAATGTAAATATTGTTAATTTATTATTTAACCGCTGCTGTATTTGGTAGTTAACCAATCATAAATATCCCGTAAACGCAACAATTTCTAACCGCAGAACCAGTCGTACAAATCTCTTAAAACCGTTAGAAACCGCAACCACCCGTATCCGCAAACGTCCATAACCGCAACCGCTGCGTTTGAACCAGTCAGGCCCTTAGTCAACAATGTCAATAACGTTTGCTTTGTTATGATATTGTGTTACAGAAGCATTACAAAAACTGTTTCTGTGATTAGGAAGAGCTCATGATGATATATCTAGTGTCTTGTGGAGAAAGATAAGAAACATATTAAATCAATGTGAATTTAAAAGCAGAAAAAAAACTTTATAGGCTGTATTGTATATAAGCTCAAGGAGACGCCTCTGTTAATGTTGAAAAGGTGGCAAAATGGGTGCTGCCTGATTAATTTCGAAAACAAAACAGAGGTATGTACATGTTTATATTAAAATTTGTATTTTCTAAAGAAATTAATTGGTCCTCATTCTCTACAATACATAATATGGTGAACCTTACGAACAAAGAAACAGATGAGTTGGATATGGAAGTGTAAAGGATGATTCTTGTTGATGCGGTTAAGTACATATTTATACAATACAAATGAGCCATTATAGGGGAGTATATCTGTGATTGATATACAATGATTGTAAAGAATATACGGAAGTAATGAGAGTATCTTATTTCCTCAGGATGGAGGTGCTTGAGCAATACCAATCTCGGATGACACTTGAGTGAATGGAGCACGTGCAAGAGGCTTGGTTAGAGCATCGGCAAGTTGATCTTTTGAAGAAACATGAGCCACCCGCAGTATGCATGATGTGATTTGATTCCTTATGAAATGATAGTCAAGTGCCAAGTGCTTCATTCGGAAATGAAAAACAGGGTTAGCACACAAATAGGTTGCTCCAACATTGTCACAATAGATGACTAGAGGTCCATTTATGTTGATGCCAAGTTCCACTAGAAGAGATATATCCAGCGAAGCTCTGCTGATGTATTAGTCACTGACTGATATTCAGCTTCGGTTGATGAGTGGGCAACACCTTTCTGTTTCTTGGAAGACCATATCGGATGTTTTCCAAGATAAATAATGTATGCATTGGGGGAGATGAAGTCGTCAGCGTCTCCAGCCCAGTCAGCATCTGAGTAAGCGTGTAGAGAGGCGAAGTTGTTGCGACTGAAGTAGAGACCATGGGAGGCTGTTACAGCTAGATATCTCAAGACACGCTTAGCTGCTTGCTAGTGATCCAATGTAGGAGCATGCATAAACTGGGATAATTTGTTGACAGCATACGAGATATCCGAGCGTGTGAAAGCCAAATATTGTAGACTGCCAACTGCTGATTGATACTCTGTTGCATCAGAGAGTCTGGTCCCCGAATTGATAGAGATTTTAGGGTGTGTGGCCATCGGGGTTAAGACATGATGAGCGTTGAGGAGCTTGAAGCGGGAGAGAAGATCGAGAATATACTTCCTTTGAGTTAAATGTAAACCCAAAGCTGTCTGTGTGCTTCAATCCCTAAAAAATAGTTGAGGTCCTCGGGTTCTTTTACAGAGAATCGAGTGGCCAAAGAGTCCAGTGTCTGTTGCAGGAGAGCAGAGTCATTACCAGTTACGATGATGTCGTCTACGTAAATGAGCATGTAAATAAGACTCGTTCCTCTTTTGAGAATGAAAACCGAGGTGTCAGCGAGAGAGTTAACAAAACAAGACTGTATGAGGAAGTTGCTGAGTTCCAGATGTTAGGGTATTTTTGTGTAGGCTATTTGTGAGTACTACGGAACGATGGACAAGCTAGTAAACCAAGAGAATTCGTATGTATTAGCTAGAACAAAGCAAGAAAAAGAGAAGTATTGGGTAAGAACCCTAATTCTAGCCGTCTAATTCTAGTCTCTAAGCCTTGGAGAAGTCGATCCCTTGCTTTAGGGTTTTAGTAGCTCTTATATAGTCGTCTGGGAGTCGGTTCCATTAGGTTAAACTCTTCTATATTCGGAAATATGGAAGGTTCTCCTTATCGGAAGTTTTCCATTTTTTGGAAGGGAGCTCGGTTCCAGGGACCAAACTCGGAGTTCCTTCTAGAGGGGACCTGGAGTGTTCCCTTAATAGAAATCATGGTCCGGAGACCGTATAAGATATCGACTTGCGAGGTACCCCGGTGGTTAGGCCATGTTTTACCTCTTGTTGCTAGGTGATCCGCAGGGTTTGACTTGCTTTTGGGACGAGCGTCCTTGCTGGAGGGTTCCTCCTTCTTCTCCAGGGTTCTGCCTCTTTCTTGGGTCTAGGGACCGCGGTCGAGACTCGTTTCATGCCCCGGACGTTAGTGTTCGGGGACCACTATCTCTTGTTGATGAAGGTTTTCAGCACTTCCATGAAACGTGTAGTCACATTCATCCACCGGAGTGACCAGGTTCGGAGGCCTCCTGCCTGGCTAAGTGTCTCCATCCTGCGTTTGAGAGGCGCCCTTTGCTCCGGAGCCGTCCGATATACCCTCTGAGGAGGTCTCCTTGAAGTACTCGTGCCCCACTTGTTTATCCGCGAGACCACTGGCTGATACCTGATAAGGTTTTCGGTGATCTTGTCTATGTGAGGCAGGGGACGAGGGTTCTGCGAGGACCAGGTCTTGCAAGCAGATGCAACTTTGAAGGGCTTCGGGGGAGACCATGCGGAGCGGTCGACATAGGTACTCTGAGGTTTCCTCGGGTTCTTGGAATCTTTCAGGGTCCGCCTTCTCCAGAACGACCCCCAATTACTTGTATCATTGACCACTGATCCCTGGGTTTGCGGGGTCCGAGGTCTTCTATGTAATTGCTATAAGACCTTGGTCTTCCCCTTCAGGGTGGTCTGGTAGCAGGATCGAGAGTTTTCCTGGTCTCCCCTAATTATTCTGATGCCCCAGGGTGTAGGGAACTTCACCATCTGATGAAGGGTTGAAGGGACTGCTTCCATGGCGTGAATCCAGGGTCGTCCCAAGATCATGTTATATGCCGATTGGCAATCTACAACCAGGAATTTGGTAGACATGTTGACCCCTTCAGCGTATACTGGGAGGATAGCCTCTCCGGCGGTTTGCTTGACCTCGCCGCTGAATCTGATGAGTGGTGTTACCTTGCGCACCAAGGTGCTCTCCTCCAGCCCAAGGTCTTGGTACGCCATCTAGAAGATAATGTTGCTGGAGCTTCCGTTGTCTACTAGTATTCTTCTTTACCAAGCAGTTTGCTATGGTGAGAGAGATAACTAGAGCACCATGGTGGGGATCTAGGATCTACTCTTGATCCTTAGCTGTGAAGCTTATCTCGTTGGTGCCTAGAAGTAGGCGTTTCGGTTGGGTCGTTTCCAGACCATGCTTAGCGTTACGGTGCTTTTCTTTGCGGCTGCGTGGCTCACTCAGCTTACTTCTGAACCTCCGGATATGACATGGATCACCCGATCTTGGCGAGGTGGTGAGGTTGGTGCAGCTCCTTTAGATTTCCCTTATGTCTCTTTGCTGAGGTGGGCATGGGTTTTCTCTAAGAGGAATTCTCGGAGATGCCCCTTTTGGAGTAGTTCGTTGACCTCGATCCTCAGGGCGATGCAGTCCTCGGTTGTGTGGCCATGATTGCGATGGAAGTCGCACCAAAGTTCTGGGTTCCGGAACGAGTCAGGTGCTTTCATCTTCGGAGGCCACTTAACCTGTTGGCCCATCTGGCTCAGTGCGTTGACTACCTCTGGTGTTGATACTGAGAGATGGGAGATATCGGGCCAGGTAGATACCAACATCCCTTCTTCCGTTTCTTGATGCCGGTACTGGAACATGCCCATGTTCCTACTACCAGAGTCTTTGGATCCTTTCTGGGAGAATCTTTCTTCTCGGTCTCCTCAATCTGATCGGACTGACCTTTGGTCCTGCTTTGGCTGAGCCTTGGCACGGCTAGCAACATATTCTTCCCACTTCACCTGCGCCCAGGCTCGGGACAACACATCTTCCATGGTCTTGCAAGGGTACATGGTCAACTCTTTGTATAGCCCCCCCATCTGGAAGTAGACCTCTTTTGAAGGCAAAGATCACGGTAGGGATGCTGCATTCGGGGACTGCCACTTTCTCGTGGTTGAAGCGGGCTATGTAGTCTCGCAAGGGTTCCACTCGATGCTGGATGATCTCGTAGAGACCATCTGAAGTCTTCTCCAGGCTCTTACTGCTTGCGAATTGCTCCACAAATTTGTCGCTCAGGCCTGCGAAGGAAGATATGGACCTGGTAGGGAGATTGATGTACCATTGCAAGGCAGGTCCGATCAGAGTGGAGCCAAACCCTTTGCACATCGTGGCTTCACGAGACTCCTTAGGAGTGCAACCGCCAACATCCTTTGCTTGTACTGCGCGATGTGATCGTCGGGGTCGCCAGTACCGTCATACATCTTGATGCTGGGGAAGGAGAGCTTTATAGGCATCTCGACTGGGACGAATTCCTCCACGAAGGGGGTATCGGCGTAGGAATTTGGGTTGCTCCTCCGAATTGGGGGAGCTACTCCTGGTAGGCATTCTACCATGGACTGCATAGCATCGAATCTCTTAGAGAAAATCTGCTCCAGGTAGGCGGTTATGGAGGACCCTGTTGCCGCAGCCCTCTCGGGTGCTTCCTTCCCGGGTTCCGGCTCGGAATAGCTCTCTACCAGGTCGTGGATTTGAGGATTCTCGGTCCCTTCCTGAGTTGCCCTAACTACTCCCGACGTAGGAAGTGTATCAGTTGTGCCCTCTCCGGAGTTGGGAGTGTTCAGGTTTCCCATGGGCCCAATTCGGGTATTGAAACGATGCTTCTAGTGTCCTGTTGCGTTGAGGGATTGATTATGGTCCTGGAGGACAGTGTTCTCCGACTGAAGCTGGCTTAGCTTCTCGGCGCTTTGCTCCTGCTATTTGGAGTGTTCGTCAAGTTTCTCCTTCAGATTTTGAACTTCTGTAGAGAGATCGGGGTTCTCTCCGGTAGTCTCCCGAGCTCGGTGCATGTCGGTGATTTGGCTTTGCAAGCCGTCTATTTGCTTTTGAAGCAAGAAAAAGCGAGGTTACAAGGTATTGGGTAAGAACCCTAATTCTAGCCATCTAATTCTAGTCTCTAAGTCTTGGAGAAGTCGATCCCTTGCTTTAGGGTTTTAGTAGCTCTTATATAGTCGTCTGGGAGTCGGTTTCATTAGGTTAAACTCTTCCATATTCGAAAATATGGAAGGTTGTCCTTATTTGAAGTTTTTCATTTTTTGGAAGGGAGCTCGGTTCCAGGGACCGAACTCGGGGTTCCCTTTAGATGGGACATGGAGTGTTCCCTTATCGGAGACCCGAGGGTCTGGGTCCTGCCTGGAGGCTGGAGGAAATGATACCGGGTATTTTCCCCCAACACCAGATACCAGGCCCTGGGGACTTGTTTCAAACCATACATAGCCTTGTGAAGACGACATACATGAGTGGGATGATCTCTGTCGATGAAGCCAGGAGGTTGGATCTTGTAGACTTCCTCTATAAGAGTACCTTGTAGAAAGGCGTTATTTACGTCGAGTTGTTTGATAGGCCAGGAGCGACTCACAACAATATCTAACACCAACCGTATTGTTGTCGATTTGATCACATGACTGAAAGTTTTTGTGTAATCGATTTCCGGTAACTGTGTGTAGCCTCTTGCGTCTAAGCGTGCCTTGTACCTGCGAACAGAACCGTCAGGATTGTATTTGATTATAAAAATCCAACGACAGCTGACCGGGTTTTGATTTGCCGTAGGTGGAACCAAAGAAAAAGTTTCGTTTTTAACAATGGAGTTGAACTCATCGGTGACAGCTTGTCTCCATCTCAGGTCTGTGAGAGCTTGTGCAATGGTTTTTGGGATAAAGTGATGGGATTGGGAGAGTTTAGTGGCATAGGCATACTTGGAGTTGGGTTTCAATATTCCTTTCTTGGCTCGGGTAGTCATTGAATGACAGTTTGGTTTAGGTGGAGATACGGTGGTCGTCTGTTGAGATGTTTGGCTTGTGTTTGTCTGAAGAGAAGGAAGGTTTTGATTTGGTGGGCTTGAAGGAGTTGAGTTTTGTAGGTTGGCCGTAGTTTGGGTTTTTGGGTTTGGTATATTTGTATGGGCCTCATGGGGTGGGTAAGTTTTCATGGGCCTAATTGGGTATATTTGGATTTGTGGGGCCGGAGAAAGTTGTGGTTCTGCTTGTTCCATCAGTGACAATGGTGGTGAGGTAGAAGACGGTGATTGATCTGAAACCCGTGGGCTGTTGAGGCAGAGGCGAGACAAGTGGCCTTTGAATCGAAGGAACGCGAGTAGCAGGTTGAGTCCAATCTGTAATGGAAACAGCTGGAGAGGAAGAAGAAGAAGAGTTTGTGAGGGATAGAAAAGGGAAGTTATCTTCAACAAACCTGACATGTCGTGAGACATACAAGCATTTGGAAGTTGGATCATAACAATGGTATGCACTTTGGGTTAAGGAATAGCCTAGGAACACACATTGGGTTGAACGTGTTTCTAGATTATGATTGCGATAAGGTCTTAACCAGGGAAAGCAAAGAGAATCAAAAATCTTAAGCTTTGAGTAGTTTGGCTGGATTTGAAAGAGAAGGCTATAAGGAGAATTAAGAGAAAGAACTGGGGTAGGCATTCTGTTTATAAGGTAAACAGCAGAAGCAAAAGCATAGGTCCAGAATGTGTTTGGGAGTTTAGCTTGATGAAGAAGAGAGAGACCTGTTTCAACAATATGAAGAGAGAGACTAACCGTTATGTTCTGGAGTATTGGGAGGAGTATTTAAATGAGAGATTCATGTTCCTTAGAGGAAAGAGCGCAAGGCAGGGAATTCTTATTTGCTAGTATTTACTTTCGTTTTCATTCTTTCAGATTTATTGCAAGATCCAAGTATGATTATTACCAACATATCGACCGTGGACGAGACGTCGACATTGATCGATCTACAATCACATACGACGATCGATGCATACCGATGCACATCGATCGATTCCCACTCCGGTCAAGTTTATCTTCCTAACTTGTTACATTGAGTACTTATGATTTATTTCCACCATAACCCCGACTGCGTTACACTGGGAAAGTGTAATTTAAGTCTGGGGGAAGGTTTACTGATATAATTTATTCTGATTCTTATAAAAGTATTTTAATAAAATTATGCTTAGCTATGTTAAAGGGACTATGATCTTATTATTGATTTATACTTGAATGTCTAACCACTCTTTAGCACCACTCTAGATTTACTGATTGCAGATGGTACTAAAGATGCTAAAGTGGATCAACCTGTCAACTATACACACTTGCCTTGACTGTTTGAAGGAACCGAAGCTGATCTCCAACTCTAAACATGACATAATTGCTTGTCTTGGGCTTGGTATACATGGGATTCGATTCTTCAGACAAGTCTGGAAGGTAACGCCTTGTGTAGATTCATTTATCACATTTCCTCTCTCTATTTCGACCCTAAAGTAGTTAGTTTTTATCTATAAAAAAATCCGAAATTTATTACTTAATTAGGACTTACGATCTAGTTAAGAGAAGTCTGAACAGGACTTGGTGGCTAAAGCCATTAAGACTTGATTCATAAAGATTCCAATAAAAAGAATTCGAACGGGATTTGGAGGCGGCAATCTTCAAGGCTCGCATCACAAAAAATTCTTGGATATAGGTAAAAAAAAAGTGAACAGGGCTTGGTGGCAACCACCATTAAGTCTTGATTCATGGAAGCCTGTCCAATCTTGGTCACTGATCCTGCAATGGAAGCAGACTTTGACTCAAGAGAGAAATTAGAGAGAGAGAGAAATTAAGAACTAACTTTTACCTGCAGTTCCAGATACTTGTCTGAAAATCCTTGCATCCTGTGATCGACACTCCCAGTGGTAAAGCATGCACTTTTATATTTATGCTAGGAAATGAGGTTGGTAGAGGGGAATGTCAGACATGATTTGTTGAGTTGTAGACTAGTTGAAATTGGTTGCTAAGCTAGGATATTGCATAATGTGCTTTTGTGATTAGGATTTTTTTAGATGTGGTTTGCGAAATTGTAGAGGTGATGATTTCTATGTTTTAAATCTGTAAGTCCCTGCTGTTTTCAAACCTCTGTCAAAGAGACTGCCTATTTGTTTTGCTTGAGGACGAGCAAAAGGGTAAGTCTGGGAGAGTTGATATACCATGGATTTGACTCATTTTCATCCATGGTATATAAGTGTTTTACTATCTATATATTATATATTCTATCCTATTAGGTATGTTTTCAGGTTCAGAAGTATCTTGGAGTAATATGATGATTATGGAGCATTTAGGAGCTTAAAAGAGATTTCATCCGAGCTGCCCATTAGAGGTCGATACGAAGAAGAAGTAATCGATCGATGTACATCTTGTACCATCGATCGATGTCGAGACGCGGAATGCGCGACTTGGTTCCAGCCGACTTTAAATCCAAGGCTTCACCAAATTACAAGATTACCCCTGACGAGTTTTTAACATAATAGTTATATACTTGCCTAAGTGTTAGGAGGGAAGAGAGCTTTTAGCCACCATTGTATTCTTACTTTCAGCATAAGAGAAAATCATAGAGAGATTTGTGATTGGAATTCCATTGATTCATCTATTCTATTCTATGCAGTTTTATCTATATTTTGTGTCATGAATTGCTTAGCTATGTCTGAATAGTTTACTTGTTAGATTCAGAGTTCAAATAGGTTAGAGCGATTAGCCCCAACTATAAATTTGTTAAGTTGTGATATTCATTGATTGATTGTTCTTAATGCTTGTTTTAGCCTTGTTCACTAAAACATGAACCTAGGAATTTGAATGTGTCAAGCATCCTTGATCATCTTGTCGTGAATCTAATATGTCATGCTAGGACTGCTAGAGAGAGCTAACCACTGATCTAGGAGACTAGTGAGCATTATCAATCCACGCCTAGGGCTTAGCTAGAAGCATCGATTGATATTGTCTTCTGACAATCGATCGATATTTGCGAAAGTTGTATCGATCGATATCCATATAGGATCATCGATCGACACTTTCTTGTGATCAAAAGACGACAGTTGAGATCCAAGATCTAGTTAGTTAATCAGTGAAACGTTGTCATCGCTGATCACTGTGATTAAAGAGTTGAGCTCTAATATATCATGCATGAAAACTGTTTGGCATCTATAAGATTATAATCTCCAACACCAGAATAGAAACCCTCTATCTAATATCTTCCAGTAAAGTTACACCCCCGATCATCTTGTTAGTCGAGCAATAGACTTGCTCAATTAGGATTGCTATTTACTTTTAAACCCATAAAACAACAAACACCTAGAATTAGTAACCTTACTAGATTTAATAGGTTCCCTAGCTCCTTGTGGATTCAATCCCTAAGTACTGCAACTGAACCTCTTATTTGAGAGAGTAATTCACTCCTTATGGTAATTTGAGTGGTATCAGAATGCATGCTTCAACTATCAACATGTCAGGCATTTAGCACCAATTGTAAGGATTTAATCTCGATGATTCAAGACCCAGGAGCTTGGCCCAACTTCTCCACTGAATTGGAAGAGCTGCGGAAGCTAAATAGCAGATTTCCAGATTTTTCAATTGTTTTTATTCTTCGATCTGAAAATGTATCGTCTCACTCATTAGCTAAGATAGCAAGATCTTTTCATAGGGATATGTACTACATTGGTTGTTTTATTCCGGTCTGGTTCCTCAAACCACCTCAATCTTGAGTAATAAATCAACTGTTTGATGTCAAAAAAATCCACATAAATATTGCTATCTTCCACCTAATTATTTATCACTCACTTCAATTTTAACATCTATAATAGTTTTGTTTAATAAAATTCAACACATTACCCCACATTTTAATTCATATTTTATTTTTTTGCAATATGTAATTTATATATTTTACTTCTAAATGAATAGATAAACATAAATATAAATATAAAAAAAATATAAAAAATATGGATCTTATATATTAATAACAAAACTGAAAATTACCTATGGTATTTATATATAGGTTGGCTGCCTAAAACTTCATGTAAATACACCTTCCCAATCTATACACGCCCATGCTTATCACCTCATGATCAACCACCCCACCCCCCCATCTTCCTACTCCTGGCCAGATCCCCCTCTTACAAATTTGAAATCATAATTAAAATATGTAAATAGCGTTTAGTTAATACTGATTGTCCAATTAAAATGTGGCAAAACCCGACCCGGCTATAAAAAATATGGTTAAGATTTACAAAATCGTTTAACTTACAAAATCCATGGTTGTAGTTGTGAAATTAGGAAGTTAAGCTATATTTAGCATATCTTCATATAGTAGTATATCATATGGTACATATGTAAAAGTATGTATGTTTTTTCTTTTCACAATAATATGGTTAAGATTTACAAACTAACTATAAGAGTACAATATAAATGATGTAAGAATAAGACTTTATGTAACCTTTATGAATTTATTTGCTAAGAAGATGTCAAATATTCATAATAAATTTATGATTATTTGTATATATTAAATAGAATATGGTAAATATGTTGTTTTGTACATAGTTGAACTATATATTTTGAATTAGTTATATCAAGTTGTACCAAAATTTAAAAAAAAAAACAACAATGTGTCATATGATTATGATGTGTGTTTTTAGAAAAGTGAAACAACCTTATTTTTATCGGGTTTCATCAAATTTGAGTGATCTGATTTAATTTGAAAAAAATAATTAAAAAATAATAGTAATTAAACAAAAGATATAAATACCCATTCAGGTTTTTATTAAAAACGGCTAGTTCACATTTATAAGGGATAGTTCATAATTCTTTTACATTCTCAAAGTCATAAGATTTTGATCCCATCATTTCGTTTCAGAGATGGTAAAAATCTTGAGTTTTCACTTAATGGATTTGATGAGGCTATTAAATTTTAAATGTTCTCTTCTCATCAGACACCATCGATATCTTAACCCAACTCAATCATCGAATAAAATTCTAGAATATCTTTTGGTCTCTCCATCTCGAGTTAGCCCAATATAATAACCTTTTTTTAAGAGTAACTAGATTTTGACCCGCGCTTTCAAAACGCGGGATTGTTTTCGAAACATTTCATATTTATTTGATATAAATTTGTATTTTAATTGTATCTACACTTAGATATTACAAATAGAACATTATATTCAATGTTTTGAAACCCGACCCGACCCGCAGTAAAATTGGCAAATTCGGTGGCTCATATGTAATCCATTTTAGTTTTCAAAAAAAAAACTGTTATTTAATTCTATAAAACCCGTAACAATCGTTAAAACCCGAGATCTGGTTATCGGTTGAGCTGGTAGATGACCCAATATGTAATTCGGTTTGATTTATTATTATATTTAGAGTATTGTAATATATATTCATGAATGTTCAGATGAATAGTGAATATATTATGAAAGTGATATTCCAATTTAAATACAATTTTAGTCCAACTAAAATTCCATCTTGTTAATGGATCAATATTTGAGAGGATGCATACTAAAAATGAAATAGATTTGAGCATCAATAATGTGTATACGTCTATTACAAATTAATGATTTACGTTTGCAAAAAAAAATTGTTTATTTATTTAGTTATTTTACTTTTGTTATTCACATGTTATTAGATACTTTTTGATGTTTTGTCTATGGCTTATTTTAAATTTAAAAGTTAATTTCATTATTCGCATTAGAAATATAAATATTTATTATTTTATTTTGATATATAGTTTTATTATATTTAATTATTAATTTTTATAATTTTTATATATAATTATATATTTAAATAATTATAATATTAACCCCTTACTCTCTAGCATCGGTTCATGTTAATGTAATGTTTTATGATATATTTGTGTTAATATATTTGTTCAATTAGTTTATATTTGATATATATGTTACATGTCTCTTTGAGTAACCCGTAAAAATATATTCATAAACCTATCAACAATAACATGTTTCATCTTATAATTACTATTAATATTTATTTTATCATATATATATATATATATATATTTAATACTCTAACTATAAAAATTATATTTTTATGTATTTGGTGAAGGTTTTGAACAATTTGTTTTTTTTTTTGCATTTGGATTAATATATAGTTGTATATATACAAATGAATAGATATATATATATAAGTATTTATTACATTAATAACTAAAATATAATTGATTAGTTATTTAAATTTCGAATTAATATAAATTAAATTCATTAGTTTAAAAAATAACAGATTAATTAGTTAGTTCCTTAATTTTAGGTATGATGTATATTTAATAATTAAATTAGATATGAATAGAAATAATAGGAAATATAATTAAATATAATGGTTCAACCTAGACTATTTGTAAGTAGATAAAATTTGCTTCTGTTTTAATAGTATTGATTGGCGTAGATATACCTAGAAACCTATGTAATTTGACATATAACCTTGTTTCTTTTAAATATTTTTAATGACTATAATATTTTTATCTCTATCTCTCTCTTCTCCCTTTTATGTGTTATAATCTCTATTTATCTCTTGTACAAATTCTTCAAATCATCTTCTAATTTAACACAAATCTTTATTTTTTTATTCTGATTCTTTTGACACCCATAATGCTAATCTTATTATCTCACCCCAATTCCAATGTTTCTAATTTCGAATCACAATCAACTTTTAGATAATATATACGTTAGTAGGTATTTTATTATGCTATTATTTAGATTTTAATGGATTCTTAATTGATACATGAAGTGTTAGTTGTTACAAATAGATTTAGAGCTATTTAATAGATAACTAATTAACTGTTAATAGTTTCATTAACTGATATATGATTTGTTAGTCGATACATTTGTTTGATACATAGATTGTTAGATGATACTGAAAATATTAGCGGGATATGTTAGTTGGTATGTAGATTGTTACCTGCTATGTAAATATTTAGCTGATAGATCTAGAGTTACTTGTTTTCGACAAAGCATAAGGATATTTTCGTCCGCACAGTGTCAAAAAATTACTCCTTTTTGGATTATCCATAATTATGGGTATTCAGCAAATTTGGACCTTAACTGAGGATATTCCACACATTATCTCTTTTTTTAATTAATAAAGACACCTTTATCACCAATTCTTCTGTTTGGAGAGGTCACGTTTAGTATCTTCTTTTGTGTTCGATAAATAAAGAGATACTAGGTGACCGGTCCGCACCCTGTGCGGACATAAGAACATGATCGGTCTGCACCCTGTGTTCTCTCTCGGTCCGTACCTCACGAGAGGGAAAACAATAACGTCAGTATGAAGAAGCAGATATTGTGTGTATGTATAATTGCAACGTCACAAAATATTTTGTGTGTTTACGAAGATACTTTCATTCAAAAAATAGAATAAATAGTGTATAGTTTTAGAAGTAACATATTTTATATTATCATAAATTAGAATTTTATTGTATATGTTTCGTAATTCTTTATTTTAGGTGAATAATATTATTTTTCCATAAATAATAAACAAAAATTTATGTAGACATATTAAAGAAAATATAATAAAAATCAAAATATTATCCAGAAATAATATAAATTATGAAGTACATTTCTCGATAAAGAAAGCAAATTCAATTAGAAACGTGCAAAAAATTAAATAAATTTTGTAAGCAATTTGACGAGTTAACATTATTTGATAAATTTATAAATTTCTAAATTTTATTGAACATGAAATAATATTAAATTGACATACCGTCATCGGTCTCCTAACTCATCACAACCCATCTGGCAAAAACAAAAAATAAATAATTGTAACAGTTTATATATTTTAAAATTTGTATTTGAAAAAAAGTAGATTAAAATTACGTACCGTGACTACGGAATATTCTGAAAAATTTGTTTGTAGACAACATTCAACGTTTTTGTCTTCGGCTTCCCTTCTTTACCAGTTATTAGGATTTTTAATCCAGATCTCGACTTAACTCTTGAAAGTGCAACTTTGCCTTGCATTTTGTAAGCATTTTATAAATTATTTTAAAATTATGATATATTTATTCTTTAAACAACGATAAATAATTTAAAAATAATATTAATAAACATTTTTGGATTTTGTAATATTTAAAATAGTTATTATATAATTATATTCGAACACAGTTCATCAAGTAGAGGATAAAAATATTATAATTTTCTTATATAAAATTTCGTTCATTTTCTTTTATAGGTTATAAATATTAAAAGTAATAAATAAAACATTATTAGTCTTTCAATAATTTCGAGAATAGTTTCCATAAATTGTTATTTGTAATATTCGTTAGATTATACGGCAAGTGATGTTAAACGTCAATAAGTTAAACAATTCTTCCATATTTGAAAAACATATATATATATATATATATATATATATATATATATATATATATAACAATGACAAATTAAATGGTAGAGTATGTAAACACATGTTTTCTACCAGCGTGAGTTAGAACACCGCTGTATTTAAGAATCATAAGGGCCTCTACAGGTCTTTATTCTTCGCCTTCATCATTCCACTTCAGCGGCTTCAGTTGAACCTTCCTGTATATCCCTGAGAAATTTCCTCCCTACGCCATTCTAAAAAGTTCTCTGCTGTGAGAAAATGACCTCATGAATTAAATAAAAAATGCATAATGCTAGCTTACTTATAAGATAGTATATTCAACAAAAAAAAATGATATAAAATAGTATTACTAAATGATACTATGTAATACTTTCCCGGACAATATTCAACAAAGAGAGAGAAAGTACTAAAGAACCTCTTCAAGAACTGCTTTAACTTGTCGAAGCTTCTCAGCATGTTCAATCAAAGTTTTCTGGATCACTATCACTCTAACGACCTGGTCTACATATAAAAAAAAAAGAAGACCATATTGTCGTTACCAGTATTCAACACATGGAAAAGATAGACAAGACATGTTTTTTGGAGACAAGACACAAAGAGTTGAGTTCCGGGTTCTAAAAATGAGGAGCCTTTGCGTCTAAACACATTTTTCTTAGCACACAAGCAACATTGTCGTAATACCTTAATAGTATGAGAGGAGAGATTTGTGAATAATACTTTAAAGAATGAAAAGAGAATGTTTGTATTTTAAGACCTTGGGTGTCTCCTATATATATACAGTCGATTTATTCTCATATTAATGATTTTAATATTTTGCACAATAAATAATAAAATCGTTTAAAGAAAGATATTAAATGTGTATTGTCAAAAAATGATTTGCATATGATATGATTTTAACTTGCGCAAGTAATCCATATTAGAAATGTAAGTTATTAAAAACAAACAACATAATTAAAAACATTAAAATATTTTGTAAGCAATATAATAAATATGATATCAACATGCGCAAGTTTACCGTTTGAATAATAAGGAAAGTTTTTAATATTTGTCTTAATTCTAAATCTTGCCCAAGGGTAAACTAAATCGATAAAATTTAATGATTTCAACTTGCGCAAGTAATCCATATTGTGAATAAGTGATTTGCATATTTAATGATTTCAACTTGCGCAAGTAATATATATTAGAAAGGTAAGTTATTAAAAATAAATTTTGTCAATAAGTTATTTGCATATTTAATGATTTCAACTTAATCGATATTAAATGTGTATTGTCAAAAAATGATTTGCATATGATATGATTTTAACTTGCGCAAGTAATTCATATTAGAAAGGTAAGTTATTAAAAACAAACAATCTAAATAGAAACATTAAAATATTTTGTAAGCAATATAATAAATATGATATCAACATGCGCAAGTTTACCGTTTGAATAATAAGGAAAGTTTTTAATATTTGTCTTAATTCTAAATCTTGCCCAAAGGTAAACTAAATCGATAAAATTTAATGATTTCAACTTATGCAAGTAATCCATATTGTGAATAAGTGATTTGCATATTTAATGATTTCAACTTGCGCAAGTAATCTATATTAGAAAGGTAAGTTATTAAAAACAAATTTTGTCAATAAGTTATTTGCATATTTAATGATTTCAACTTAATCAATATTAAATGTGTATTGTCAAAAAATGATTTGCATATGATATGATTTTAACTTGCGCAAGTAATCCATATTAAAAATGTAAGTTATTAAAAACAAACAACCTAATTAGGAACATTAAAATATTTTGTAAGCAATATAATAAATATGATATCAACATGCGCAAGTTTACCGTTTGAATAATAAGGAAAGTTTTTAATATTTGTCTTCATTCTAAATCTTGCCCAGTGGTAAACTAAATCGATAAAATTTAATGATTTCAACTTGTGCAAGTAATCCATATTTTTAATAAGTGATTTGTATATTTAATGATTTCAACTTGCGCAAGTAATCTATATTAGAAAGGTAAGTTATTAAAAACAAATTTTGTCAATAAGTTATTTGCATATTGAATGATTTCAACTTGCGCAAGTAATTCATATTAGAAAGGTAAGTTATTAAAAACAAACAACCTAATTAGTAGGGGTGGACACTTTACCCGATATCCGAAGTGGCACCCGAACCCGATCCGAAAAACCCGAACTGAAATCCAAACCGAAGTAGCAAAATACCCGAACGGGTATTGAATAAGGAGAGATTGGATACCCGAACCCGAACGGATAATACCTGAACCCGAATGGATATCCGAAGATAACCGAACATATGTATGATTAACCTTATATTTTTAGTTTACATCTCTCATTTTATATAAAATATTTATATTGATACTACACATACTTTAAGTTCATATGATATACATACAATTACGAAAAAAATTATTTGCTACTCACTTAAAATGCATGTCAAGTTTTTTATTTAAAAAATTAACAAAAAGTTACATCTGAAATTTAAAAAAAAAAACTAAATTAATGCCTTTTTAGTTTTAAAATGTTATGTCCAAATCTATTAACTATTCAATCTATTAAAAATAAAAAAATTAGTTAACTGAGAGTTATATTTTTAAATATAAGAAACTTGAGAAATGAAAATTTTAATTTTTTTTTTTAAATCTAAATATCCGAACCAGATCCGAAATAACCGAATCCGAACTAAAAATACCCGAACCCGTCCCGAAGTACAGAAATACCCGAACGGGTTCTACACCTCTATACCGAAATGCCCAAAAATCTGAAATACCCGACCCGAACCCGAACGGATACCCAAGGCTAAACTAAATCGATAATTATTATCCCCTAGCTATATATGGGCTTAACGAAATCGATAATAGTTTTGGGCTTGTCTACATAAGCGATTGATTAAAATAAATGAAAAAGAAAAATTCAAAAAAATCAGCCAATAGAATTATAACGTTTTTCCTGAGAAGCTCTATATGAGTGCCACCTCAGCAGAAATCACTAAAGTGACTTCTCTTTTAATGTATAGGGGGATTGCATCGCACATACAAGAAACAAGTGCATATTAGCTATGTACCCTTTTTTGTCGTCTTGTGTAATTAGCGTTTACGTCTTTTACCTTTTTACTCCTATACGTTTTACACTTCGATTTTAACGATTTCCACTTCTTATTTGTGTATCTTTCTTTTTGACATACAAATCTACACGAAACATATTTTGTGTCAGACAAGTTGATAAATTTCATTTTATATAATAAATTAAAAAAAACCCCGTAACGTTGCGATCGAGGTAACTGAGAGACACATTTTCGTTTTCTACTTATAAGCAACTGTTCGTGCATTGGATTACAAATCAGACACTTATCATCTCTCTAACTCCAAATTATCTTCTTCTCTTTGTACTCTCAGAAATGGACAAAAATCACGGCGATCCACCTCCACTGTCCTTCCCTGACATAATGTTTGCGATAGGCGATGAACCATTGGGCATTAGGGTAACACCCTATCACAAACCCTCTTGCATTTCTAAGATTCTCAACGCTCTAGAAGAAGAAGAAGCACGGTTCGTTAGAGAATCTCCTTTCGGTAAACTCATAGAAATCGCCGAGAAACCTACCCTTTCTGGTCGTCTTGGGAGTTTCTTGTTTTCCCGTCTATTAAAGATTCGTAAGAAGCACGAAGTGTGGTTTCTTTTTGCCAGGAAACCAATTAGATTCTCAATCAGAGAATTCGCACTAGTCACCGGTCTCAATTGCCGTAGATACCCACCGCATAGCAAGAAGAGGAGCAAGAAGTTCTTATCTGAGAAGCCGTATTGGGGAGAGCTTGGGACTATGACTGAAGTCACGTCTCCTCTGTTGTAACAATGCTGAAAAGGAAGACGATGACCGACAGAGGAATGAGGATCAAGTACGCACTTCTTGCCTTGCTCTCAGCCGTAATCCTTCCAACCTCCCACAATCCCCGTATTTTACATGCGGCCGATGAGAAGATCAAAGATGTAGATCAGTTCCTGTCTTATCCTTGGGGACGCGAATCTTTTGATATGCTGATGAACAGTATCAAAGAGAGGAATGAATTATCTCTATCACAGAATACAATTGCGTTCAAAGGGTTTGTGATGTCGATTCAGCTTGTGCTAATCGAAGCCGTATCTTCCCTTATGGGGGTTGTAAGAGATGGAGCTTCGTCTGGATCCGAAGCAGAATCTGAAGAAGACGAAGAATCTGGTGTTGTTGAAAGGGAAGGGAAGAAAAGTATTAACACGGGGCACATTCGTTCAATCGATTCTGCTTGCAAGGTATTGTATCTCGATCACGTAATATTGTGCTCAAATTTTTTTGGTATTAATTTTTTTGATCTTTTTACAGGTAAACGTGGTTTCCATCATATCTGATGGCGCTGACCTACCGAACTTCGTGTCAGACGTGGGGTCAGACGACGAGGAAGATGTGCTTGTTGACAATCTTGTGAAGACAGCTCGACAATGATTCTCCTTTTCTAACTCAAATTTCAAGGGTGGTGCAACCAAAGCTGATGTTAGCCGTATGCATGACGAAGCCGTCAAGGAGAACAACAATCGGAAAACCGCAAGAGCTAATCGGAAACTACCTGCAACCGAAGGGATCGATGCTGAGTATGTCGCCTCTATTGTCAAAAACAGCTTATCGGCAGATCTATCCAACATGGGTGATCAAATAAAGGACATTGTCTGTCTCTATGCAACTCGCAAAACCTATTTCAGAAAAAGATGGAAGACCTTCTGAGAAACTCACAGAAGGAAATTTTGGACTCCATGACCAAGTATTGCACATGTACTCACGCTCGATTACCGGTCGATGCTCGACCCGATAACACCGGAAAATCAAATGTACCGGGGGGAGACACCACATCTTTTGTTGTGTCCGATATAATCCAGGAAGCTATGCGCTTTGCTAACAAGGAGTCAACTCATACACGTCAAGTAAGTATAAAGGACAATAGGTATCATGCAAACCATGTTTGTGTATCAAACATTGTTGCTAACTCCTACGTTTTTCAGGAAACTCGAGAAAATATGGTTGGTGTTCAAAGGGGACAACCCTCAGATGAGTTACAACCTTTCTTGTCTCTTTTTCTATCAAGAACTCTGTCCATGTAATATAACCATGAATTTGTACTGAGTTGCTGCGAATGCAATTCTGGTAGGATATTTTCTCCGAGTCTCTCAGGTCTGAAGACCAAGAAGCTATGGATCCAAACCTGAATCACGGTGTAGGGACGAGGTAACATGCCTATAAATTTTCTATATGTAATCTTTTGGTGAGTCAATACTTTATTGTTAGGAGGAAGGTTAGCGAAGCACATATAAACTACAACACAGTAACATTCAACCTAGTTGGTATAGTCAGTAACTTAAGACTAACCGTGTCTTTTTTGGCCGTACACTTGTATATATTAGACTGATACCAGATGCATAAACCCCGTTCTTTTTCTAATGATTGTGTCAGGACCCACTTGAAGCGTACATGTTCAACGAAGAGGCTGACGACATCGGGGAGGTTGTGGCTGGTCAAGATACCGTAACAAACCGCAACGCTGATGGGGAAGACACGGTACTTAAATTTTTTTTGCTTCTCATATCTTTAATGCTACGAACTACCATGGTAGCTTTTATTAACAAAACGTTGAAGCTATCTGTGAAAGTTGTACTGGCTAAGAAACGTTTGTGTAGCTACACGGCTAGCTCGTAGCAAACTAATCACCTTTTTATCCACCCGTTAATTCCAACCCAAATTTTGTTTTACAATGTGCAGGTGGAACATGTAATTGCTCCTCCTCTTAACAGCACTGAGACAAGCATGGAGGATCCCACTAACGTCGTTAATGCAAATCAGGTATTTATGGTTTGTTCTATTTAGTGTAGACGAACGTATTGTGGAAGAAGTAGAGGATATGAAGGTGTTGGTGAAGTCGAGGATATGAAGGTGTTGGTGAGTGATTTGAAAGAGGAGGTTTCGGAGATGAGATCTGATATGGTTGGCTTGGCGAAGCAACTGGACTATAGTCAGCACATGCTCCAGATGTCTGCTAAAGGGAGCTCTACCGGATGTTGTAGTATATTATAAGTCTCTGACAATTATCAGGTGACGACCTAGATTGCTGCCCGTATTTGTGAAATGTTGGTTATATTGCCGTTAATACTTCATCAAACTCTAATGGTATAATATACTTAATGCATTTTCCATGAATGTAATGTATCATGTACTAGGTAATCATAGGATTATGTCACTGTCACCTATGAATTCTAAACTTTGTAGAACTTAACAATTATGTATCCATGGTTGTTTTTTTTTTGTTTTTCAGTAGTAAAAGAAATATTATCTGATGAATTTGCGTATCATGGTGATGGTCCTATTAGTTTTAGCACTACTAACTACATGCATACCCCTAAAACGTCTAACACCTGAGCCTTGTTTTGTTATTCAGAATATAACCACATAATTTAATTTCATTGACCAGGCTAACAAAATTAATATCCCACATGCATCACAATTTAGTCTTGTTAAATCATCAACAATGTATAAGACAATTTACGTCTGTTCTGCCAAAGTAGAATTCCATTCCAATTCTACATAACCGTTAGAACAAAATCACCCACCCCCTCGATTGTTACATATTGAAACACTCTATACGGGGTTCTGGTTTAGTAACACAAATGTAGCCGTTAAACTATTGTCTGTTCATATTTTTCCAGCCCACCTTTGCTAAACCGTTTCCATGTCGGGCTTTTTTATTAGCAATGGCAAACATGTTTATAGCAAATATGTAGCATACATTAGCAGGCTATACTGAATCCACTCCACGCCATTTTATGTTTGAATTATGCTAGTCCTGTTTTTTTCATTCTAACTAGTTTTGTAACAAACATATCTATAAAAAAAACTCTGAAGTTATAGATTTCGAGCTGTTATTTATTTTTTGTGTGAATGCTTCATATCTCCATGTAGATACGTAGATATTTTTTGTTAGCAATACAATATCCAACACTGACAGTTCATATTTAGATATAGACCGGTCAAATAAACGGATGGAGTTTTTATTTATAGTCACAATGCAATACATCATAATTCCTACACACCTTTATATTGGGACTTTTCGTACTAGTACTCATAAACATACGATTATCCATGAGCTAAGCCGCAAAATGATTTCACCTCTTTCCGAACAACCGTCCCTTCGCATCAAACTCCCTCCTACATACTCTTCCAACTTCTTATATTGCTTCCTTGCATGTCGCTTTGTTGTGTCCCACCCCCTTACAACGGCTGCACAAAGTCGTCATTCGAATTCGTTTCATCTGTAAAAAACTCAACATATATTGTTATTACGATCATACTATATGAATTGTAACTTTACAAATATGAGTAAGAGAAACTCACGATTTTTTCATCCCTCGAGAAGAACCATTGCTTCTTTGGCGTACCAGGTGGCCCTCTTGTTGTAGGAGGATATAAATTCATCCCACTCAAATCACCAGCCAACTCGGTCACCTCACTATTGTCTGGCACCGGGAGCACACTTCCTGTTTATACGGACCTCAGCTCTCCCACAGTATATGAAGCTAACACCAAAGACTCGACGCTAACTTTCCCTCTTATTGCCGCAGCAACAGCATGAGAACACGGCATAGCTAGCATTTGGAATTCGTAGCAGCTACAAAATTTTTTAGCAAGATCAACATGAAAACTCCCACCATTCTTGTTGCGCACTTCATACTCATCCTCCGCAATAAGGGTTACTTGGTAACCCCCACCAATTTCAAAATTTCTCGTCAGCATACTTGCAACCATGGGTGTGATAGAGCCTCTATTCTTGTTTGTGGCTTCTCGAGGGTAGCAAACCACTCCGTCAACTTGGTACGGATGAAGTCAATCAACGGTATTTCTGGGAATTCTCGAGCTTCACGCAGCACGGCATTCCAAGACTCTGCCAAGTTGCTCGTCATGATATTGTAACGGTTCCCAGGAAAATGTGCTCTTGCCCAATGCTCCAAACCGATTTCCAGAATATACTCTGCGCACCTTGCATCCATGTTCTTTTAATGTCGTTGAAAATGCTATAGAAGTCTTGCATCCTGAAAGTCCGCGCCGCCTTTGCAACGAGATACTCCAAGTGTCGTGCTCTGAAATTTGAACGTATGTTCCTCTTCAAATGCACTACGCAAATGCAATGCCCTGCTGTTGGATACACCTGTATTTCGACAACAATATAAATTTATCAGTGTTCAATGAACTTTTTATTCAATAATTATGTCTTCATTTTAACATGCTACGAATTATATTACTGGATAATATAAAAATTACCTTGCTAACCCCCTTGGATATCGATGGGTGCCTATCAGAGACAAACACCAACCCCTCGTAACCATTAACAAATGTTGTCATCTGCTGAATAAACCACTCCCAAGACGAGTCATTCTCACTATCCACGATTGCAAATGCTAGCGGGAATATTTGGTAGTTGCCATCCTGGGCAGATGCTGTAAGCAAGCAACCCGCGTATTTACCCTTCAAATGTGTACCATCAACGACGATAACCTTCCTCATATACTCATAACCCTGAATAGAAGCACCAAATGCCACAAACATGTACTTGAAACGTTCGCCTCCGCTGTCAATTGTTTCTGTAAAAAGGCTTGTGATGGTCCCTGGATTTGCAACAACTAGCCGCTTCAGATAGTTTGGGAGCTGAAGGTAAGATGAAGTCGTGGTGCCCTTGACCTTGCTAATGGCAACGTCCCTTGAACGCCACGCTTTCCAGTACGATATATCTACATGATGATCACCATTCATCATCTGTTTTATTTCTCGGGGTCTTGGTCCGGTGCAAGCTCCGCCAAACTTGGTCCTCAAGAGCTCGCCGATAACAGTTGTTGTTGCTTGCCTTTGATAGCCACCTCGGTCGTCAATGGAACAAGAGTGTTTCGCATCCTTCAGCTTAACGGCATATACTCTCAAAGGGCAACTCTCTCCGCAGCACTCAAGAACCATCAACCCTGGTTCTGATTTCCTACTCCTGAAACGAAATTTCTTGTTTATTGCGTGAACCGCCATGTACTGTCTGAACGCGTCCCGGTTCCTGAATATCATGCATGTTGCCACCTCGCCATCGTAGTCTCCAATTTCGCCTGCAAAAGATATTGTTAGACTCTTTTATTGGACGTTCATTAAATTCAGTGTCTATTTGCAAATGCAAATATAAAGCTCCACTGAATTTTAACATGACTACCCTTCCTATTCAAAAAACACGGGGTCTAAATGAAAAAACCAAAATGCTAAATTTTATGTTTAGATGCTAAATAAAAACTAACAACGATGCATACTATGATCAGTTAACAAGTTATATGATGACCAATAAATTTTTATTAGCAAGTTACACACGACTATCTTATACAATAATGGTCAATCTAGAGTACAAAATAAATGTAGTTACACCATAGCATAATGAAACAGCAGTCGGCAAAACATTGTAGGTGATACAAACGGACTGGTTTGATACATTTGATAAACTTTATTTTAGCAGTCTAGACCGGAGAAAAACTTGAACAACCCAGTGGAGCAAATGTTACATCATTCTAAAACTTGCCAAAACACGAAACCAGATGATAACCAAAATATTAGCAAGCTAACACAAATGCAAATATAAACATCCGACTTCTCCATACGGAAAACAATAGCATAATCAAACAGCAGCGCGCCAAACATTATAGTTGATACAAATTGACTGGTTTGGTACATTAGATAAATCTTAGGTTAGCCGTCTAGACCTTGGAAAAACTTGAACAACCCTGACATAGGAAGTGTTACATAATTATAAAACTTGCCAAAAGACAACCCCCCCCCCCCCCATGATAATCAAAATATTAGCAAACCAACACAAACGCAATTCCGAACATCCGACATATCCATATGAAAAAGAGGTACTTGATGTAATTGAATCGTATTCTGTGGGAACCGAAATTCGCACTGTCGATTTCCGTTTAAATAAGGAAACTAGGAAAACCCTAATTTCCCAGAGGTCCCGGATCTCTGCGAGAGCCAACGACAAGTGACCGAATATATGCGGAAGTCATGAAAAGTTAACAAACGAGTTTAGAGAAAACAGTAGATCTTATTTCGAGTCCGCGTAAGAGCGTTGCGATCATTACAAGAGATCATAAAAGCTTTGGCCGCAAAGGCTGTCAGCGATTTACTTAGTTCTAGCGGCCTAAAAGCTCAAACCTAGTTGAGTCGCAGCTCGATAAGAAAAGACAAAAAAGATACATAAAAGGTTTTTGATTGATTTCGGACTGAACCTTGTTAAAGGCTGCCTACATACCCCTTTCGAGGATCAAGCCGAACGTAGTTAAATTGATAGAGCTGGACAAGAGACCGAACTGCCTGGGCGAGTTCATATAGTAATTGAGTGCCAGTCATAGAAACCTAACTTGTCGAGAATAAAGCCTAAAGTTTCTAAGTGCAGAGAATTCCGAATCTAAAAAGCTCTCCTTCATGCTTCTCGACTAGGACTCCTTATATACTAGCTCCAAGGTCGGTTTACGCTTTTACTCTTCTGCCCTTAAGCCGTCATAGCATAAAAATGGAGATATTCCATTTTCCCGATTTTCACAATTATCTTCAAAACTTCCGTATTTATCCGCGGAAACTTGACATTTATCCTTCCTTGTGGACCAAACGTAAACCGTGCTGTGGTTTGCGGGCTTTTGGTTAAGAAATCGCAGGATGGGCCTCGAGTCGTGTTTTAGGTCCCTTTGGGCCGTCTTCCGACTCGAAGCGTTTACTACGATTTCTTTCGACAAAGAACAAACTTTCCGCGGTTTCTAATCCGCGAAGTTTGATCGATGATTTAGAATAGCGGAAAACATAGACTGAGCTCGCTACGGTCTTCGGGAGATAGCATTTGAAGGTTTGACGAAAATGCATGGACTGGTGTCGTACCGATGCTCGGAAGAGCTCGGTCGCTACGCAGCGACCAAACTTTGGCTCGAACCCGGTCGCTACGTAACGACCGAGCGGAACGAGCGCTCGGTCGCTACGTAGCGACCGATGGAAACGGACGCTCAGTCGCTACGTAGCGACCGAGCGCTTGTTGCGCCCTTCGATGTTCTCCCATTGCCGGCATGTCCATACCAACATCCCATAATATTGGTGGCGCATCCCCTTGACCAACAGGTCCAACGACTTCGGTACCAAGCCCGGTTACACCTTCAACCAAAAAATTATATATTGTCAATTAATTTCAGATAACCTGCTAAACATACAGACTTACATTACACTTAAAGCATTAACGGGCTAACTATGATACATAGATCCTTTTACTCACCAGGGGTCGCATTTCCTTGACCAACAGGTCCAACGCCTTCATTACCAAGCCCGGTTACACCTTCACCATCGGTGGGAGAGTTTCTCTTGCGATTGGCTCGGTCTCCATTGGATTATCCACCGCCACCGCCATTGGATTTCCTACTCCCCCCTTTTTTTACGAAAGAAAACGGTTGAACCGATACTTTGAAGGGTTGTGTACGTTTCTTCTTCTGATGTTTGGAATGATCGATAATTCGGGACGATTTATAGACGATGCTTGGACTGTGATTAGGTTGTTTCCAATTTGACGACTTGGGATATGTCGGTTCTGAGAAAATTGCCAGAAATGAATCGGTTTTAAGATGACGTTCATGTCTCTAACTTTTTCTCTCTTTAGGAAGCGAGCTTGATATGCGTGGCGATCGTTTCTCGACTTTCGGAGAGTTTAGATCGGTTTGCAAGATCTGGATGAACAATTATTAAACGATATATCGAGACAGGAAAAATCGCTTAAAACTTAGTTCGCTAGACTATCCACCTAGGTTTTACGTTCCCTAAAGTTCTATGGCAGCCTCAAAGTAATTTCCAACGAAAATTCCAAGTCTGATTTCAAAAATTTCAAGTCGGAAATACCTTAGTTCTCTCGAAGATGCAGTTTTGTTTCTCCTCAGTTTTGCTTGCTCATTTCCCTTTCCTCTTCTCGTGTATGTTCGTCATTTCCGATATTGGTGTTTATCCTTTGAAACTTGACATTTATTTTCCGAACTTGACTGTTATCTTCTCCTTAGATACGACGTCAAAAAAGGTTCAACGTAATTGTATAGTTAAGGCGGCTAAGGTGTTAAGTTAACCGTTGCCGTTTTATACGATTAATCTGAATCCATGCGAGAAAACAGGTCTTTGCGGTCTTTTTTATTTATATCATAAAGTCTCAATGGTAACTTCAATCGAGGCGAAACAAGAGACCTTTCGATCGAGATTCGAAAGTGAACGCAAAGATGGAGGTAGGGCGAGTAGGAACAAACCAAGGAGTTTAAGATGAGTTTTACTTGTTTTTGTCGTAAAATCTCAACGGAAACTCCGACTGAGACGAAACGAAAAGCGTTTCGATGAGGATTCAAAGGAGAACGCAAAGGAGGACCCCTTTGAGGCCTGACAGGTCGCTATAGCGAGTGAGGATGTCATCTCGGTCGCTATAGCGAGTGGAAGGGAGCCAAGACGAGTCCAACTTGTTTTCGTCGTAAATTCTCGACGGAAACTCCGATTGAGACAAAACGAAAAGCGTTTCGATGAGGATTCAAAGGAGAACGTAAAGGAGGACCCCTTTGAGGCCTGACGGGTCGCTATAGTGAGTGAGGATGTCATCTCGGTCGCTATAGCGAGTGAAAGAGTGCCGAGACGAGTCCAACTTGTTTTCGTCGTAAATTCTCGACGGAAACTCCGATTGAGACGAAACGAAAAGCGTTTCGATGAGGATTCAAAGGAGAACGTAAAGGAGGACCCCTTTGAGGCCTGACGGGTTGCTATAGCGAGTGAGGATGTCATCTCGGTCGCTATAGCGAGTGAAAGGGAGCCGAGATGAGTCCCACTTGTTTTCGTCGTAAAATCTCAACGGAAACTCCGATTGAGACGAAAGGAAAAGCGTTTCGATGAGGATTCAAAGGAGAACGTAAAGAAGGACCCCTTTGAGGCCTGACGGGTGGCTATAGCGTGTGAGGATGTCATCTCGGTCGCTATAGCAAGTGAAAGGGAGCCGAGATGAGTCCAACTTGTTTTCGTCGTAAATTCTCGACGGAAACTCCGATTGAGACGAAACGAAAAGCGTTTCGATGAGGATTCAAAGCAGAACGTAAAGGAGGACCCCTCTGAGGCTTTACAGGTCGCTATAGCGAGTGAGGATGTCATCTCGGTCGCTATAGCGAGTGAAAGGGAGCCGAGACGAGTCCAACTTGTTTTCGTCGTAAATTCTCGACGGAAACTCCGATTGAGACGAAACGAAAAGCGTTTCGATGAGGATTCAAAGGAGAACGCAAAGGAGGACCCCTTTGAGGCCTGACGGGTCGCTATAGCGAGTGAGGATGTCATCTCGGTCGCTATAGCGAGTAAAAGGGAGCCGAGACGAGTCCAACTTGTTTTCGTCTTAAATTTTCGGCGAAAACTTCGATTGAGACGAAACGAAAAGCGTTTCGATGAGGATTCAAGGGAGAACGTAAATGAGGACCCCTCTGAGGCTTTACAGGTCGCTACGTAGCTAGTGGAGAGTTGGCTTGAGCTCGGTCGCTACGTAGCTAGTGGAGAGTTGGCTTGAGCTCGGTCGCTACGTAGCGACCGAGCGGTGTGCGTGTTCGGTCGCTACGTAGCGACCGAGCAGTGTGTGTGCTCGGTCGCTACGTAGCGACCGAGCAGTGTGCGTGCTCGGTCGCTACGTAGCGACCGAGCAGTGTGCGTGCTCGGTCGCTACGTAGCGACCGAGCAGTATGCGTGCTCGGTCGCTACGTAACGACCGAGCCGTGTGCGTGCTCGGTCGCTACGTAGCGACCGAGCAGTGTGTGCATGCTCGGTCGCTACGTAGCGACCGAGCAGTGTGCGTGCTCGGTCGCTACGTAGCGACCGAGCAGCGTGTGCGTGCTCGGTCGCTACGTAGCGACCGAGCAGCGTGTGCGTGCTCGGTCGCTACGTAGCGACCGAGCAGTGTGTGTGCTCGGTCGCTAGCGACCGAGCCGTGTGCGTGCTCGGTCGCTACGTAGCGACCGAGTAGTGTGTATGCTCGGTCGCTACGTAGCGACCGAGTAGTGTGTATGCTCGGTCGCTACGTAGCGACTGAGCCGTGTGCGTGCTCGGTCACTACGTAGCGACCGAGCAGTGTGTGTGCTCGGTCGCTACATAGCGACTGAGCTGTGTAATCGTTTTGTTGTGTTTCCTTATTCCGCGATTAACGTAGGGGTTTTTCAGCTTTTTTTTTGGGAGAACAAGTTTTATCCTTCCGAAAGGTTTTCGGAAAACGTGTTTTGGTAAAACCCTTACGCATCGAGATTTCTTTTGTTCGGTAATGAGCCAAACTTACGGAGTTTTGATAAGATTTATCGTTTCCCTTCGTGTTTACAGGGAGAAATCGCGAGCTTGTTTTAGTGCTCTTCCTGTGGCGGAAGGTAGCGACTAAGTTTTCGATTTTGTTGAAAACTACGTCGTTTGCGTAAGCGTTGGCCATAGGAGCAGTCAGTGCTGCGAGTTTGTCTTTCATATATCCAGACATCGTTTCGATCAAGCGTTTTGTGGCCATGAGTAAGAGTAATCTGTTACCCCCCCCTCCTTCTAGCGCCAAACTGTGGGAATCGAAATTCGCACTGTCGATTTCCGTTTAAATAAGGAAACTAGGAAAACCCTAATTTCCCAGAGGTCCCGGATCTCTGCGAGAGCCAACGACAAGTGACCGAATATATGCGGAAGTCATGAAAAGTTAACAAACGAGTTTAGAGAAAACAGTAGATCTTATTTCGAGTCCGCGTAAGAGCGTTGCGATCATTACAAGAGATCATAAAAGCTTTGGCCGCAAAGGCTGTCAGCGAGTTACTTAGTTCTAGCGGCCTAAAAGCTCAAACCTAGTTGAGTCGCAGCTCGATAACAAAAGACGAAAAAGTTACATAAAAGGTTTTTGATTGATTTCGGACTGAACCTTGTTAAAGGCTGCCTACGTACCCCTTTCGAGGATCAAGCCGAACGCAGTTCAATTGATAGAGCTGGACAAGAGACCGAACTGCCTGGGCGAGTTCGTCTAGTAATTGAGTGCCAGTCATAGAAACCTAACTTGTCGAGAATAAAGCCTAAAGTTCCTAAGTGCAGAGAATTCTGAATCTAAAAAGCTCTCCTTCATGCTTCTCGACTAGGACTCCTTATATACTAGCTCCAAGGTTGGTTTACGCTTTTACTCTTCTGCCCTTAAGTCGTCATAGCATAAAAATGGAGATATTCCATTTTCCCGATTTTCACAATTATCTTCAAAACTTCCGTATTTATCCGTGGAAACTTGACATTTATCCTTCCTTGTGGACCAAACGTAAACCGTGCTGTGGTTTACGGGCTTTTGGTTAAGAAATCGCAGGATGGGCCTCGAGTCGTGTTTTAGGTCCCTTTGGGCCATCTTCCGACTCGAAGCGTTTACTACGATTTCTTTCGACAAAGAACGAACTTTCCGCGGTTTCTAATCCGCAAAGTTTGATCGATGATTTAGAATAGCGGAAAACATAGACTGAGCTTGCTACGGTCTTCGGGAGATAGCATTTGAAGGTTTGACGAGAATGCATGGACTGGTGTCGTACCGATGCTCGGAAGAGCTCGGTCGCTATGCAGCGACCAAACTTTGGCTCGAACCCGGTCGCTACATAACGACCGAGCGGAACTAGTGCTCGGTCTCTACGTAGCGACCGAGCGAAACAGACGCTCAGTCGCTACGTAGCGACCGAGCGCTCGTTGCGCCCTTCGATGTTCTCCCATTGCCGGCTTGTCCATACCAACATCCCATAATATTGGTGGCGCATCCCCTTGACCAACAGGTCCAACGACTTCGGTACCAAGCCCGGTTACACCTTCAACCAAAAAATTATATATTGTCAATTAATTTCAGATAACCTGCTAAACATACAGACTTACATTACACTTAAAGCATTAACGGGCTAACTATGATACATAGATCCTTTTACTCACCAGGGGTCGCATTTCCTTGACCAACAGGTCCAACGCCTTCATTACCAAGCCCGGTTACACCTTCAACTAAAAAATTAGAAATTGTCAATGAAGATCAGATAACCGGCTAATCTTAAAGCCTTACATTACAATAAAAATTATTAACGTGCTAACTAATATACATAGATCCACCACTCACCAGGTGTCGCATTTCCTTGAGCTCCTTCATCCATTTCAGTATCATCGTCGTCAAGTTTGATGATCTCTCTAACTGGTTGTGTGCCTCCGTGTTGGTTAGCCAGAAAATTGTCTGCGAAAGCCATCTCCAACGAAACTCGGTGGAAGAGCCGCAAGCTGTCTTGTGGAAATAAAGCATCCATGACCCGCTCGGTCTGTGCTGCACGATTTCCAAAGACTAAACCTGTTGCATTGTAAAACAAATATTATACATTCATCAAAATTTATTAGCAAGTCACTTGATATTATTCTCTCTAGGCTTTAGAAATTTACTTTCGTAAACGGCTCTCGAGTTCTCGTTTGCGGTGTGATCAAGGACATACGTTGTATTGCCTAAAAATTAGTACGGTAGTGAAACTCGTATTCAGCAATGTCTTTTGGACCCATCGTTATGAGCATAGGAAGCTCACTTATCCAGGTTCTCCCATGGAGAAGCCAAGACAACACAGCTGTGCTCGAGATCGTCATCGGCGGTGCCCGGTTACCTTGGGGGCCGAGCATCCAATTAGGAAGTCGGTGAGAAATGACAAGAGGTGTATACTGGCTGAGACCGTAGCGCTGTCTTATTATCTGGTCAATCGTATCGTAGCTCACAGTTTCGTAGACGACCACCCTATAGCCTATGTCTTCTGGATGGGTTATGAACTCCCACTCTTCTTCCATTGTCCTCGCCAAAATCGTACAGAGCGAACCATCTGAGATTGAAACACACAATCTACTTACAAACAAGAAATTGCATGCATCTATATTTTAACACAAGATATGTTATCAATCTACAAAGAATAAATTGCATGCATCGACATATCTACAAAGAATTAATTGCATGCATCGATATATCTACAAAGAATAAATGCATGCATAACTTTTTTATACAGAAGATATGTTATCAATTGCAAACAATTAGCGGGTTTTTTTTATGAATGATCAATGATGTCTGTAAAAGTTAATTTTAGCATGTACGGATGAAACTAGAGCAAGAAAAGAATGAAAACAAATTAATGCTGACAGAAGAACATGGTGATGATTAGATAGTAAATGCAGGACTAACGGCTTAAACATGAACGAAACAAAATAAATGCAGATATAATGGACTTCTTTTATATATACGATGACAACAAATTAAATACCGACATCAACGACAATCCAAAACAAAAGGAAACAAATTTATTGCAGGTGAGAAGGTGATTCTACAGTAATTGCATCACACACACCGAAGAAAACAAATTTAGTGCAGGTGAGAAGAACATTCTAACAACAGAGAGAAGAACATTTCTTTTGTGTCAGGAATAATCACCTTGATTTATTTCCTCAAGTGTGAGGAGAAGCTCATCGTTGAGCTCCCTTTTATACACAAACCTCGAGTACATGTTTTAGAAACCCTCCCCCAGAAAAACTTTTCGCATGCAACCCAATATCTTTTCTTCTGATCTTCCTGGCCATGCAGCCGCTGTGTCAGGTTTTCCTATGTTTCTACTGGTTCGTGATGCTCAAACAAACACACGTAAAAGAGGTAGGAAAAAAGGCAATCATTACTAACCCCCAATTAAAAGTTTAACCATTTTAGCTTGCTACCTAAATACAGCCTACCCTAAATCGCGAACACAAAACGTCATGAGGTTAGTTTGGTAATTGCTACATCACCCGGATTGAATCTGATCCCCACACATAATTATTTTGTGTAGTTACCTAATTATGTACTTCTTATCAGATATTGAACCATTCATGATTTAAAGCGTTCAACATACTTTCAATGTTCTGTTTTTTAATTATGTAAAAACTAGTTTATACTCATTGACAAAGAATCGGCCTGTATTTGTATATATCCTCTAATCGAAATTTAATTTAATACAATCATTTCACCAAGAAAGGATAATGTACCGAGTGATGTAGGAGCAAATCATCCCGACTGATGTAGTCTCGGTGACGAGTGATGGAGGAGCAATGTATGATTTATAAATTAATTGAGAAAACAAAAAATCTGAAAACTTTTTTAAGGATTACGAAAATTAGAAAAGAAAATGAAACAAAAAACACAAAATAGTGACCAATGGATATGAATACCTAAGTCAAGATTAGTAAATCTATACTTAACTTTCCAAGAAAATTCTATTTTAAGTCTCTAAATTTTGGGCAATCTGAAATCTAATATAAAACCTGAGGTAGAAGAAGCATAAAAATAAATAAATAAAGAAACAAAACAAGAAAAAACGGAAAGTCTGCAATTTCTTTTCGTTTTTTTGTTGTTGTTAAAAATAAATTTATAAAAAAGGGAAAATATTCTTTTTTTTTCTGTGATCACTTCTTATATAAAGAGTTTCTATTTTTATTACAAAAAGAAGCTTTTGAAAATATGGGTAGTCCTGGGGATAAAGCAAGAAGAAATGTTGTGATTAGGGCTATATTGTTGGGTCTCATAAGCATTGTATGTGTGAATGGTACTATCATTAATTACAAGGAAGCCTTAACCAAATCCCTAATCTTCTTGGAGGCTCAAAGATCAGGCAAACTTCCTCCTAACAATAGGGTTCCGTGGAGAGGTGATTCTGCTCTTGATGATGGCAAACTCGCAAATGTAAGTTTTTGTGCTATATTTATTAGATTCACTACCAACATAATCTAATAATATGAGTGTATCTGTATAGGTAGATTTGGCGGGAGGGTACTATGACGCAGGAGACAATGTGAAATATGGTCTTCCAATGGCGTTCACGATAACAACGCTGGCTTGGTCCACCATTAACTATGAAAAAGAACTCCATGCCGCTGGAGAGCTCGAAAACACTCGTGCAGCAATCCGTTGGGGAACGGATTATTTACTCAAATGTGCTTCTCGCGAGAACCGCCTCTATGTTCAGGTCCGAACCAAATATGTTTTTAAGAAACATGTAGACATTTTAAACCTATTTTTCTAAATATGATTCTAAGATATACCAAATTTTACGTCTGGAATGGAAAGACTCCATTGTTTCATCAATTTGCATCATGCAAGAAAGATGAAAGTGGAAGTTTTTCAAAAAAAAAAAACAAAGATGAAAGTGCTCATTTCCTAGTTATAATATGGCTATGCGCCTATGAATATATGATCATATAGGTTGGTGATCCAAACGCGGATCACAAGTGTTGGGCGAGGCCTGAGAACATGCAAACGCCAAGGACGGTGTTGGAGATAAGTGATAAAGATCCTGGCACAGAAATCGCGGCCGAAACTGCCGCTGCACTGGCTGCTTCCTCCATCGTTTTCCGCCACATAGACCACATGTACTCCCGCCAGCTCCTCAACAAAGCCAAATTGGTATGCTTATCAATATATACATATTTTCACACATACACATTAATAAATAAACTAAAGATAGATAAATATTTCAATATGTAGCTCTTCAAGCTAGCCAAGAGCCACAAGGGTACATACGATGGAGCATGCCCTTTCTACTGTTCTAACTCTGGTTACAACGTAAATCTCAAAACAATAACTTCCAAAGCATTTTCTCTTCCAAATATCAATTTTCTCCCTGTTTTTAATATGTTTTTGTTCACACTGTAACTGATATCAATTTTGACACAAATCTGAAGGACGAGTTACTATGGGCGGCAACATGGTTATACAAAGCAACAAGGATTGAGGTGTACCTTAGCTATCTCAAATTTGAAGCCATAAGTGCTTACGTCGCTGAGTTTAGCTGGGATCTAAAATACGCCGGTGCGCAGATCCTGATTCTTGAGGTAATACATGGCTACAATTAAAGTTTGTTTTGGTGAAACAAGTTCATGCATAAATATGGGTATTTATGTATATATATGCAGATGATATTCGAAGGCGCAAAAGGACTTGATCTATACAAACAACAAGCTGATAGTTTCATCTGCTCAAATATCCCGGAGAGTCAGTACCACCAAGTGTTCACTACCCCAGGTACTGCCTACATATATTAACATACATTATAAACATATTTATGTTTTGATTCACAGCGTGATCTTATTGATTAATAATAGGTGGTCTGATTCACTTAAGGGATGGAGCGAACACTCAATATGTCACGGCGACAGCCTTCTTGTTCTCGGCCTACGCCGATATTCTCCAGAAACACAACCAAAAGATCACTTGCGGAAGCAAACAATTTGATTCAACAAATCTCATGGCCTTCGCGAAAAAACAAGTAATATTTTTTTCTTTTAAATATGCTTTACTCTTTCGTTTGTTTTTTTATTTCCTTACAAGTAAACAATAATACTTTGTACAAAGATTTATACGTTTGACCACTATACGGGCACACCTATTTGGGAACTGGAAGTTTCAAATGTTTTTTTCACTTATGAAGTGATTCGTAATATATATATATATATATATACTACAACGTAGCTGCAAGGAAATGCTTGTAGTTCGCACGAAACAATAGAAAATGGCCTGAATTTCTTTATGCCTTTGCACGTTTCAGATTGACTACATATTAGGGCATAACCCAAAAGGAAGATCGTACATGGTTGGATTCGGACCAAACCCGCCAATGCAAGCCCACCACAGAGGAGCCTCGGTTCCAGTGGCTGAAGGCAACGAGCCATTAAGCTGCCCAATGAGCTTTGTGAAATGGTTCAACAAGAACCAGCCTAATGCTAACGAGTTGACAGGAGCCATCGTGGGAGGACCCGACCGTCAAGATAATTTCCAAGATTTCCGGTGGACCTCTGCTTACACGGAGCCTTGCACTTACATCAACTCTATCGCCGTGGGTGTTCTCGCTAAGCTTGCCGCCACGGCTTAGAATCATATATACCACATTTCATAACAAGTATTATTCTAGGGTTTCCTTTGACTAATATATTTGCATACGCGTGTGGCTATTTATTGTGAATCTATTTTCATTCTTTTTACCTTTGTAGGTAGATTTCTGGAAATATGGTTTCCCGAAAATATAAAATTGTCATGGGTATAATAATAAGCCCTAATGTTAAAACAATAATTAAGTGAAATTAATGAATAGCCGGAATGGTAAATTCCTACCATTTCATGAATATTTTTTTGAACTTTATTTTGTTTTGTATGAAACAACGTTCTACTGTTAATTTCAATGTAATTTCTATGGAAATTTCAATTTAAGTAAACAGATGATCGTTGCCAGGTGTGTGGTGGAGGTGAATCTGTCGACCAAGTATTATTTGTTGGTTATATAATTTAGTAATTTGGAAGATAAGAACTACAAATTCCATCGTCGTTGTGCTCTTGATCTACAAATTCCATCATAGGTATTGAATCTATTCATCTGTGTCTCGTGCTCTTAATCTGTCACAAGCCACCATGCAACTAGCAAGTCACGGTTCACAATTCACAATGGGAAGCGAGTATATATAGAAAAATACTTCACATGATCATTAATTTATCTTTTAACCTTATAAATATTCTATCACTCAGTGGTTGGTAATGAAGATCACCAAATTCGGCACAAACCTCAATGAATATATGTTTCATAATATTCAGTGTGTTCAAGCAAGTTAAACACATCATAATTCATTGGATACGCGTGAGTCTTTACATAAACACTCAAATGAATATTCACAACAATTTAATGATGCAATCGCAAACAACCATAAATCATCAATCTGAACACTAGACTCATCTTAGACTCTTAGGAGATTGGCTAAGGAAGACTAGACCGAGTTTAAGCTTACATAACTTGCTGGAAACTCAAGATTTAGAACGGCCACTGAACGGCCACTGAGATGGTTACAAGGCATGGAACCTATAACCAAGCTCACCAAGGAGTCTAGCGTCCAAAGAGGTCAAATAGGCTTACCCCCCTCCCCCCGCCCCCCCCCCCCCCCCCCCCCCGATTTCTCTCAACCAACTGAACCAAGACAAAATAGATGGAACATAAGAGTCAATAAATCAGTTCGCCCCCACGGAAAAATAATCCATCATAACGGTATAGAGAAAAATAGAAATAACCAAATAGCATAATTTTTTTCCAGGACAACAATCAGCAAAGAGAGGGTAACCAGATTGATCCCACAATTCTCCTTGACCAACTAAACTAAGCAAACCCGATTGGAAAAATTAAATCAATCAGTCAAGAAAAATGCATATGTAAAGTAGTTTTAACAATTTAGTTCACTTAAAAAATATTAATAATTCTCTTTTTTTTTAAAGAAAATTTTAGCCACAAGAATAATACAAGTAGACATGATCATACATATGAACAAAATAATGTATTGAAAACTATATAAATTAGGGAAAATTTCCATAATAGAATGAAAAAACCATATTATTTATCCTCTTAGTATAAAACCAACATTAGTTCGTCCCTATAGTATAATAATTGTGTTAAATCAAAAACTACCCATTGATTAATCAAACAAAATTAAATTTAAACTAGTTTTATATATTAAAAACTTAATTAGAAAAAAAAGAAAAAAAAAACAAAAACCCAAATTTTGACCAAAAATAAGATTATGTTCTCTCCGCCTCTTTCTCTCTCTTTCCAAACGCGACTCCAAAGGTGATTTAGAGATTCTCGGTGAAATCAGCGGAGAGACTAGTGGCCGTGATATCAAGTCTCTCTTCAAGTGGAACACCCTTCATCTTGTTCATTCTGTTTTTTTTTTCATGTCTCTGTATTTGTGTTCTCAGTTGAGTCTGTGTTCTTCAATCGGGTTCTTCTTTACATGTTCCTCAATTGACTGATTGATTACAGTTTCTTATATGTGTTGTCGGCTTGGTTAGTTGATAGCGTGAACTACAAATGAATTAGGTTTGTGTTCTTCAATCGGGTTTCTCTTTACATGTTCCTTTTTTTGAATGAATGTTAAATTTTATTCATAAAAAAACTTTGTACAACAAGCGCAACCTTTATCTTATGAAGTACAACTTTCAAAATCAATTACTACCATAACTACGAAAGCTTTAGAAATATTCACATTCTAGTACATAACCGAAATTGCATAAGCTCATCCATTCCTTTAACTCCCTTTGCTCTCATCAGGCTAATCTTGTTTCGAATCACCTTATCAATCATTCTCTTCAGTGCTGACAACGGCAACATCTTGTCTCCATGTTTAATCTTGTTTCGTTCCATCCAAAACACATACAAAACCGCCTGAAATGCATATCTAACACAGAACATACTCTTCTTTTCCATTGTCTCATCAGTTATAAGAATCATAGTCTCAAACCAGACATTTGTATAGGAGCTTCGCAATATTCCTTTGGTAATATGCTCCCAAACCTGAGAGGAGTAGGAACACTCAAACAAAAAGTGGTCTCTCGATTCTGGAGCATTCTTGCAGAGGACACACGTTGTGTCAATACGATGGTTCCACCTAGCAACTCTATCCAAAGTGGACATTCTATCCATCGTCGACAGCCAAGCCATGAAACCAAACTTTGGCGTAGCTTGAGAGAACCAAATACCAAGAACCCAAGAACAATGCGTCTTAGTCTCCCTCAGCAACATCCAAGTCTCATGAGGCGAGAATTTCTGCTTAAATCCCGACTTACTTCTCAATAAACTGACATCATCCTTAACAGAGATTAGCTTCCTTTCAATTATGTTCAGATCTGATTCAATGTCATTAGTAACCCTGTTTGATTTCTTCTTCTTCTCCGAGTGTTTGAGACTGCTTCCTCAATCGTAGCTCCCCTTTTAACACATATATCAATAATCTCTCTCTCTCCCAACAAATCAGAGAGCACACCTTTGTCTGACCATCTATCATACCAGAAGGAGGTATGCCTACCATTTCCCAATTCTTTCCTATAAAAAGACTTATTCACATCTTTCAATTTCAACATCTTTCTCCACTTTCAAGAACCAACTTGCATTTTTGAGCTCACTTCCCAGAAACTTTTGCCCTTAAGCAGGTTGAATCTAATCCATTTACCCCACAACGACTCACCTGATAACATTCTCCAAATAAGCTTAAGCCTATACACCTTATTAACTTCTTTTGATATCTTAGCCCCAGCCCACCTTCATTTTTGATCATACATACATCTTTCCACGCTACTTTAGCACATGTGATTTTGAGCTCGGGCCCTGTCCATAGAAATGCAGAGCAAATTTGTTCCACCTCCTTTATGCATTTGCTTGGGATACGAAAAACAGCTGACCAGAAGTTGACAATTCTCATAAAAACTACTTTGATCAATTGAAGGCGTCCTGCATAGGACAAAAATCTGCACGTCCAAGAACTTATCATGTATCTGATTTTTTACAAAAGAGGAAAATAATCTTGCTTTCTCATCGCCTGAGTCATGAGAGCGAGACCCAGATAACGAAAGGTAGTTCACCCTCAGCAAACGAGAAGTTTGTCAATATACTCCTCTTCTCTGCCTCTGGAACACCAGCCATATAAATCATAGATTTCTCTAGGCTTAATTGTAGTCCCGACCACACCTCAAACTCATCAAACATAGTTAGAGCTCCTTCTATAGACTCCTTCAACCCTTCCAAAAGGACCATTAGATCATCCGCAAAAGAAAGATGCGTGAGAGAGAGTGATTGACATCTTGGGTGGAACTTGAACTTCCTCTCTTCCACAGCTCTATCAATTTTGTGGGACAGAACATTCATACACATCACGAACAAATACGAAGAAAGTGAGCACCCCTGTCAAAGACCTTCTGAGCTTTGAAAATAACCCACAAGGTCTCCATTCACTTGCACCGAGAAAGAGGGACTGGTGTTACACAATTTGATCCAGTGGATAAACTTCTCATGAATACCTAAAGCTCTCAAACTCTTCAACACAAACATCCATTGAACATAGTCAAAGGCCTTGGAGATATCAATTTTCATCACGCATCTAGGAGTAACCGAGTCTCCGCGATAGTCCTTGACTAGTTCCGAAACTAAGAGCACATTCTCCAGGAGTAACCATCCTTTCAAAAATGCAAAATGATTTTCTGAAATGATTCTTGGAAGTAACTCCTTCAACCGATTAGCATTGATTTTTGATACTACCTTGTATAGGATGTTGCAGCATACTATCAGACGATAATCTCTCATCTCTAGGGAATCCAGTTTTTTTTGGAATTAGTACTACAATTGTGGAATTGACTTCTTTAGGTAGAAACCCAAATATGAATACTGACTGAACAACAACAGTGAAATCTTGAGCAAGCACAGACCAGGTAGTTTTGAAAAACTCACAAGGGAAAACCGTTTGGTCCCATTGATTTATTATTTGGCATAGCAAAGAGCACCTTGCGTATCTCCTCATCGGTGACTTCTACTTCCAACATTCGGAAATCTTCTGAAGAGCATCTGAACTTAAGCAAATCTTGTAACTCTTCTTCTGAGGTACCCTGATAATTCTTCTGATTAAGAAATTATGAAAAGAACCTTTCTGCCTCATGTTTTATATCCGAGTGAGTAGTTACTAAGATTCCCTTCGAGCATCTGATTTCTCGAATCAGATTCTGATCTTGCCTTGTATTGATAGCTCTGTGGAACGTCTTGTTATTCTGATTACCAACATCTAACCAATGAAGTTTACCTCTCTTCTTCAAAAAATCCTCTTCAAGACTCGGAACATGCACACTTACCATAAGCTTCAGCTTCCTCTTGAATGGCAACTTCACTTGGCTGAGATAGAGTTACTTTATGCTTTTCACAGAGATAGCCAAACACCTCCTTTTCTCTTTTTGTTAAGTTACCTAACTTGTCTCTTCCCCACTCTCTTATTAACAGCTTCAAATTCTTGAGATTTTTTGAGAATCTGAACATAGCTGAGGTGGAATGAAACAGCCTTTCTGTTGACTCCCAATACTCCTTAACCATAGGTAGAAAGCTTTGTATACTTCCTATAGCATTAACGTACTTAAAAGGCTTCTTATTTTCTCACTAGGAGGAAACAGTTGAACCTTGCACCTCATGTAATCAGAGCATTCCCCTGGTTTAAATACTGAGTAAGCATTGTTGAACCGATGCAGAGTATCTTCATTCAGTAATACTCTATCTAGCTTCTTGCATATAACACCTTCTTCCTTTTTATTGCACCATGTGTACAGCAGTCCTTGATAAGCCATGTCAGTGAGATGGCAGTGAAGAACCAGTCTCTGAAAATCCCTCATTCCAATCGGAAGCCTTCCCAAATTCGCAAAAATCGAGTTCTCCTCACCCTCTAGAATCTCATTAAAGTCCCCATGATTCTCATCAGGCTAATCTTTACATGTTCCTCAGTTGACTGCTTATTTGATTATAGTTTTTTTATGACATGTCACCATCTTGTTTATTTTCTCTTCCGGCAGGTTAGAATTTGCTGTTGGAACATCTATTGTTTTTAGTAAGTACTCTCCATGAGGTACTTTTACATTGGTGAGTGTCTGGAGAAGACGAACCAAAGATTTTTTCGAAGGAGAATAACTTTTTTGAAATCTTGGAAGAAGGTCAGAAAGTCGATATAGTTAAGTACATTGATTACATGAGTGCCTTTCAAGCCGGTGGAAACTTTCTCATGCTCTACAAAAGACACGTTCGATGGCAAAACAGTCTCAGAGCTAAGGTATGAAGCATATGTGCCAATGGTCTTACGATACCTCATCTTAATTTGTACATCGGCTAGATCAAACTGGAACACCCATAAGATTTTTGTTGCGCACCATCTGTACATTTCTTCACCTTGGAGATGGTTTTGATGCTTGCAAGTTCTTGATCAACGAACTGAAGGCGTCCGTTCCAATACAAAAGAAAGAGGTGTACGCTAATGTAGAGATTTGGAAGAGAATTCTGAGGTTTTGGAAATCAGGTTTTTCTTATCTGTAGAATGTATTTTCTACATTGCGTAAAACCCATATAAGCAGATTATACCATATGTATCCTTTTGAGTAATCTCTAGATTTCATATTCTTAGAATTTTAGAATTGCTCATAAAATATAAGCTGCATTCAGAAAAAATGTAGCTATCTTTATAATGTGTAGACTTCGCATTCCTCATATTTAGATTTTTTTAAGTAGATTATTCGTTCTAGAGAAAGTAGATTAACTTCTTTAATCTGAAATTCAATTTCTACCCACCTATTTTACGTAGAAGATGAAATCTGCTTTCCATATAACATCATTTAAAATTTTAATTTAACAAGTTTTCAACCCAAAAAAAATATCAGTTTGTATATATGAGTATTTCATCAATTGTTTATATTTTTATAATTTTTGATTCATAAAACTATTTATTTCATTAAGTTTGAAAAATGGAAAGGATAATAAAGAAAAATGAACAAAAAAGTTTAATACTAAAGGGACAAAGATAGTAAATTTTCATTATATTTTGGCAAATTTCCCTATAAATTAAATTATATATATTATACAACAATATTACTGAACTAATATGTGCTATGTTTCTAACATCATAGAAAATTTTGATAACCGAAAAGTATGTTGGATCTGGAATTTGACATTAGCCGATGAAATGTACTTTGAAAACGAAACATAAAACATATTCAGATGATAAAATAAATTAACACATAGATCAAACATTCATAATGTAATGTTATATATACATAAAGAACATGTGATAATAACATGTTATAATATGTTATAATATCATTGCTGGTTACAAGTTTGATATACTTTTATAGCTATCAGAATTATGTTGATGGTGTTATCAATATAGCACATATTCATGAATATTTGTCATCTGATTCATATAATTCATGTAGTTTTTAATTTAATGTTCTGTATAAGTGTCTGGTCATATAATAGTATAAATATTTGTATGGACCGTTTCAGTTGTAAATGGAGCCCTGTGCTGAAAAAAATAGAGCTTTTTAAAGAAAAGAAATAAAATTTGGATTTAAAAAAAAAATAATAATTTTAAAACATTTCGGACCCTAATGTAGATTAAAAGTTTTATAAACGGTTATGGATCATGTGCAAATGTGCTGGGAGCACATGCACAGGACCGGGACTTACGCTTAGTTGTTGTGGCTTATCAGTTTCGTCTGTTTGGTTTATCCGAATCAGTTTTCTCTTCTTTTTAGTTAGTATCATGTTGACAGAAAAAGAAAAAAAAACATAGCCGAATTTGACCAGGACGGAAGTAAACCCTGAGTTCTTTCCCTAACCAAATTGTACGACCACCACACTCTCAGACGCGTATTCACCAAGTACGAGCCAGTCAGACTTCAAGTACGAATTGTGGCTTTTTGTGTTGACTAATATTTATTATTCCTTAATTTAGTTTGTTGACTAACTAATTAATTAATTAATTAACTAGGTTTTGACCCGTGCGCCCGCATGGGTGTATATTTTGCATAATTATATATTTTTGTTAGTTGTAGACTTGTAAGTTAATGTTTCATAGGTTATTGAGTTCTGATATATAGTGTATCTTGTTCATTTTGCTTGGTATTGAATTTTAAACTATTAGTTGTTATTTATTTTCAATCGTACTTTTTTTTATTTTTACTTGGTAAATTAAACAATTAAGTGTAAAATATTGGAGTATTTTGTTTAGATTGGGTGTGTTTTATTAAACTATACTATAAAATTTGTGTGATCTTTAGAGATAAGCATTACTTGGTTGGCAAGTTTTTTTGGAAGATAATTACGTGATTGCGTTAATTCTTTGATCCCTTTTTTAAATGCTGACTGCGTACAATTAGGAAACAATATTCTTTGTTGATTTGTTTTTTAATAATCGTAAATTTATGAGTCGTTTTTGGAATATTTTCTCATATGGAAGGAAATAAGTTTGAGGGCAATTGTCAATAATAGCACCTTTGAAGTTTATGTCTCAAAAATAGCAGTAGAAGGAGAAAGTCACAAAAATGACATTCATTAAAGGGTAAAATATCCCTAATACCCTTGGTTTAAAATTAAATAAACAAACAAAAATAAATAAAAATAAATAAAATAAAAATAAAAAAATGAAAAAACGAATTTTTTTTTTATAGTTTCAGATTATATGTTTTCAGATTCGAAATTTTTATAATTTTTTTTTTCGAATTTTTTTTTTAAAATTTTTTTTTCAAATTTTCTTTTTATAATTTAAAAATACTTTTTGAAACTGTTTTTAAAATTTTTATTTTTTATTTTAGTATTTTTTTTTATAAAATTTTAAACCCTAATTCCAAAACCCCCACCCCTTAACTCTAAACCCTAAGGTTTGGATTAATTAACCCAAGGGGTATAAGTGTATATTTACCTCTTTAATGAAACCTATTTTTGTGACTTTGAGCCTTGAGTGCTACTTTGGGAACATAAACTTGGTTTAGTGCTATTCTAGTCTTTTTCTCTAAGTTTAATTAGGTACGCTTTTATATGCAAAATCTTAACTAATATGATATTTAAGGAGCATATTATATGCATATACAAAAAATACCAAATTGATAAACAATAAAAAATATTTGACTTTGGGAACCAAAATCTAAACCATAAAACAACCAGACCGTACCTTTATTATAAAATTAATATACTAAATGTTGGTAAGCATAGTCATAAAAAATATTATTCACTGTTTATATCATGCATATGTAATAGAAAACGTGAATATAATGGTGTAGATACGTTTTGATATGAAAGATATTTTGTAAATATATGTTCAATCGATTGGTTTGCAACGGGTTAACAGATTTTAAAACATTTGGTTATTGATTTTTTGTGTTCGGCTGATAAAATTCTAAATTTAGCATTGATTTGGGTAATTAACAATTTGTAAGCCCAAAACAATATTGTGGGTGAGTAAGAAAGATGAAAAGGCAAAAATGTTTCAGAAAAAAAGAAGTAAAATGACAGAATTTGATGGCAGTGGCATAAAGATGTAATTTTTGTGCAACTCTAAGGAGTAATTACTGTTTGTACTTCTGCCTTAATAGTTTAGATAATCAAAACCATCATGTAAAAAGGAAGAAGAGAGAGAGAGAAATAAAACCCTCATTCACAACTCTAACCCCCCTTGGATCAAACATAGTACACTTGCTAGTGGCAGGACGAAAGAAAGAGAATCGCCTTTTTATTGGTCTCTTCGAAGAAGAATCTCTCTACCCTTCTCTTTCTCCGTTTTCCATGGAAGGAGACGAACCTCGTGGAGGAGGAAGCGATTCTCTTTCTGTCAAGAGGAAATTCTATGAAATCGATGAAGATTCTTCTCCTATGAACGGGTATCTTCTCTCTTCCTAGTTGCTTTTGGGTCTTGTTCACTAAAGCCTTTTCCTTTGCAGCAGTTCCGAGTTGTACGAGGTTGCACAGACCAGGAACACTATTGCTCTTCTGGAAACAGGAGTTGATAAGTTTGGGGTAATCAACTTGCTTATAAAACCCATTCCTTCTTCTGATTCCCCCAAAAGATTCATCATTTGCTTGGCCCCTACTGTCAATCTCGTCAAACAGGCAACTCCCTTTCTCTACTCTTTATTTGATTGATTTCTTCTCTGTAACAAGATTGTTTGTTTTCTTTTTTCCCTATGGATTTAGCATTGCTGTGAGATTAGAGCACATTTAAATCTGAAGGTTGAAGACTACTATGGAGCTAAAGGAGTTGATAAGTGGACATCACACCGCTGGGAAGAGGAACTTTTTAAGAACGAGGCAAGTTATATGCTAACAACTGATCTCACTAACAGCTATCACATACACTTTGTCTGTTGCCTAACCCAGTTGATCTGTCTATTACCTTTTTTGTCTGGTTCAGGTTCTAGTTATGACTCCTCAAATATTTCTAGATGCCCTTAGAGGTGGATTCCTGAAAGTAGAGATGGTACGCCTTCTTGTAATAGATGAATGCCACCGCACCACTGGCAATCATCCTTATGCAATGATTATGAAGGTAGTGCTTTCTCATTTGTATTTTCGGTAACCAGAGTCAGTCAATAAACTATTATCTTCCTGCTTTGCGTGAAGGAGTTCTATCACAAAGCTACAGACAAACCGAGGATGTTTGGATTGACTACGACAGCCGCCATTAGAAAAGGCATGCTATTTCGAGTTTCCTCTTTACGTAACTGTTTTGTTAATGTTCCTCATTGAACTGTGCAGATCAAGTATCAGAACTGGAGAACCTCATGGACTCGCAGGTACTTTGTTTATTGTGTAAAAAAAGAAAAGAAATGTGTACTCGTTCACAAAATGCAAGATTTACTTTGGAAATTTCAGATTTTTAATCCTCAAGGGCAGAAAGGGGTGGACAAGTTTGTTACAAAAGTGAAAGAAGGTCCAGTATTTTATGACCCAGCACCTTTATGCCGTCTGGAACTGAAAGATAAGTTGCGAACTTCACACCTCAAGGTAATATTATATGCTCACTGATTATGAGCCAGAGCTTTGCTCTTTCCTATTATCTTTCACAAGGTTTGAAAAGGTTGTATCTTGTTCCACAGTTTGATGCTTCTCTGTTAAGTCTTCTTCAAGAACTGGAAAAAGGCAATTGTCAGGACGTGGAGGAGAATAAGTTTAAGGCATATCAAAAGCGACTGTCCGCTGACTACCACGATATTTTGCATTGCCTTGATAGTCTTGGCCTCATTTGCGCACATTTGGTATTCTTTCTGTCACATACGACCACGCCACATATAATATTCTGTGATGAATTAACATATATATTTTAAAAATCTTGCCTTCATTTAAAGGCGGCTGAAATCTGCTTGGAGAAAATCTCGGAAACCGAAACTTATAACGAATGCTCAATGGTGTGCAAGGAGTTTCTTAGTGATGTTTTATCCACACTTGGGCTGTTTTTGCAGAAAGGTACGGTATTAGAAGCTCTTTTTGCATTGAGGCTTCGAAATCACTAATTTAATCTTTTGTGTGATTTAAAAGAAGAAAAGAATTCGGTAGATTTGCCGCAAGACAATCCGTCAGCAGTGATTTCGGGACTTGTATCTCCCAAGTTACAAGAACTTTTCCATCTATTGGATTCATTGAGGTAACTTATATATTGTATTTTTTTTTCAATTCCCAAAATTGCAACAAAGGCTCATTCTGTTCTGACGATTTTAATTCGCTTACAGAGGTGAAATGCAAAAGCCATGCCTTATTATAGTTGAGAGAATCATAACTGCAGAAGTGATCGAAAGATACGTGAAGAAACAAGCCTCTTTAGGTTACCTTTACGTCTTATCTTTAATCGGAAACAACGCCTCTACCCAAGCATTGGCACAGAAAATGCAAGATTCATTTCATGTTGGCAAGGTTACATGTTCTTTATCACCGTAGACGGTTAACAGATTGAAGTTATATTATGTTTTCTCTGAAAGCTTTTTGTTTTTTTTAAATGGATGCAGGTAAATCTTGTATTTATCACTGACGTGGTCGAAGAAGGGTTTCACATGCCAGATTGCTCATGCATGGTATGTTTTGACCTGCCCAAAACAGTGTGTAGTTACTCGCAGTCTCAAGAACTGGCCAAACAGAGTAACTCTAAGTCTATCATGTTTCTTGAAAGGTAGGAGAGAGTCTTGGTTAACAGAACGTGTTTGCTGAAACCCAATGCCCTCTTTTGCATCTCAGTTTTTCCATACAAAAATTTTGTAGGGGGAACCCCAGCCAAAGAGATCATCTGTATGACCTTATGCGAAGACAAGTACCAAAAGAAACTCCAAACCAAGCGAATTGTCAGGACTTGAAAGAGAACGGAGCCACGGTTCATGATGAACCAGCGCCAAAAGAGCAGTCGGCTAATAAAAGGTTACGTCAACTGCAAGTGTTGGATAAGAATCTGCTACAATGCAGCGCCAAAGAGAAGGCCCCCTCTTCTAAAAGTAAATCATCTGCGTCGGCTGCAGGTATGTGTCACACATCAGCAGATGCACATCATACGAGGTCATGGCGTTTCTCTTGATGTTCTTATATAATTCTATTCTTTGGACAGGTTCCAAAAAGCGGAAGGAGTTGCACGGGACAACCCGTGCAAACGCATTGTCAGGAATCTGGGGAGAAAATCTTGATGGTGCCATCTTTCAGGCTTATAAGTTGGACTTCTGGAGTAATATCTCTGGGGACGCGTACTCTAGTTTCTCTCTTCTGATTGAGTCAACCCTTGCCGATGATGTTGGAAATGTCGAGATGAGCCTTTACTTGGTCAGGAAGTATATAAAGGCTTCTGTTTCACATTGTGGCCAGATACGTTTGAGTCACGAAGAGGTACCTCCCACACTCTGGTCTATGGGATATTTATACAGTTTCTTGTTTATATTCTTCAAATTTTATGTCTTGCGAAAACATGCAGATAGTCAAAGCAAAGTGTTTTCAGCAATTTTTCTTCAATGGCATGTTTGGAAAGTTGTTTGTTGGATCCAAGTCACTGGGAACAAAGAGAGAATTTTTGCTTCAAACTGACACAAGTTCTCTTTGGCATCCTTCCTTCATGTTTTTAATGCTACCGGTTGAGACCGGTGATCTAGTTTCGAGTGCGACGGTTGATTGGTCAGCGATCAACTCCTGTGCCTGTGTAGTTGATTTCTTGAAGAAAAATCCCCTTCTAGAACTTCAGGTTGGTGAAGAAAATCATTGCAACACCTCATCCGGTCAGGAAGGGACACAAAAGAAAGAAACGGAAACGAATCTGATTCATTTTGCCAACGCTTTGTCTGATAAAAATAGCATCGAAGAAATTGTGGTCATTGCGATTCACACCGGAAGGATATACTCTATAGTTGAAGCCGTCAAAGATTCTTCTGCTATGAGCCCGTTTGAGGACGAGGCCTCATTAGAATATGCTACTTATGCAGAATATTTTAATAAAAAGTAAGTCATATTCTTATCTATGGATCTTCTCTCAGTAAATCTTCCGTAACTTATAGCGTCATTTCTCTTCAATCAGGTATGGGATTGTATTGGCGCACCCGAACCAGCCATTGTTGAAGTTGAAGCAGAGTCACCATGCGCACAACCTCTTAGTCAACTTCAGTGACGAAGGTAAGTTGAGTCTTCCTCTAGATATTGTAATGTACAAGCTCTTAAAGATGTTGTTTCCTAAATGTAAATGGACAGTGATTGAGAAGAAAGAACCAAACGTTAGTAATGTTAGAAAAACAAAACCCAACATCCACGCTCATTTGCCTCCGGAGCTTTTGGTTAGAATTGACGTGCCACGTTCTGTGACAAAATCAATCTACTTACTACCATCAGTGATGCACCGCCTAGAGTCTCTAATGTTGGCCAGCCAACTTAGAGAAGAGATTGATTGTAGCATCGATAACTTCAGTATATCTAGTACATCGGTATGGTTTTCCACACTATTTATAATTTAGAGTGGAAACTAACTGTCAAACGAAATATTGTATTTGATTCAATGAATCAGGTTCTTGAAGCACTTACAACACTTACATCCGCTGAAGCGTTTTCCATGGAACGTTTGGAACTGCTTGGGGATTCAGTCTTGAAGTATGTTGTGAGTTGTTCTCTATACCTTAAGTATCCTAACAAAGACGAGGGACAACTTTCGCGTGAGAGGCAATCGATTATATCTAACTCGAATCTTCACCGCTTGGCTACAGATCGCAAACTGCAGGTATCTCTATGTAAGTAATGTAATTTGAATCATTCTGAAAACTAAAGATCTATTGGTTTTTACAGGGATACATAAGAAACGGCGCCTTTGAACCGCGTCGGTGGACCGCACCTGGTCAATGTTCTCTCTTTCCCGTTCCTTGCAAGTGTGGGATTGATAGTAGAGAAGTACCGTTGGAGCCAAGATTCTTTACAGAGAACATGACTATAAAAATTGGCAAGTCCTGTGACATGGGTCATAGATGGACGGTTTCAAAATCTGTATCAGATTGCGCTGAGGCCCTGATTGGTGCCTATTACGTCAGCGGTGGATTGACTGCGGCTCTTCACATGATGAAATGGCTTGGCTTTGACGTTGAATTTGACAGAGAACTAGTGAATGAAGCCATCAATAGAGTTTCTCTACGGTGTTACATCCCTAAAGACGATGAGCTTACGGAGTTGGAGACAAAGATCCGACGTGAATTCTCTTCAAAGTTTCTTTTGAAAGAGGCTATCACACACTCATCTGTTCATGAATCCTACTCCTACGAGGTCTGGCTTCATTCTTTCAATCCTGCATTTTTCTAATCTCATGCTTGCTATCAACTTGTTGTTCCTCAAACAGAGATTGGAGTTTCTTGGCGATTCCGTGCTTGATTTTCTAATCACCCGACATCTCTTTAACACCTACGAAAAGACAGGGCCTGGAGAGATGACTGATCTTCGATCTGCGTGTGTAAACAACGAAAATTTCGCGCAAGTTGCAGTGAAAAATAATCTGCATACCCACCTTCAGCGCTGTGCAACGGTTCTTGAGACTCAGATAAAAGAGTATCTGATGTCCTTTTCAGAGCCAGATGAGACTGGTAGAACAATCCCTTCAATGCAAGGCCCTAAGGTGCATGACCGTTTAAATATCCATGCTTGAGTGATTTCAGATATTAAAATAAAAAGAATAAGGTTGACAAACTTTGTCTGTTTCGGTTTAGGCTCTTGGGGACGTGGTGGAGAGTATCGCTGGAGCATTGCTGATCGATACAAGGTTAGATCTTGAAGAAGTGTGGAGAGTCTTTGAGCCGTTGCTTTCTCCACTTGTGACACCTGATAAACTTCAGCTTCCTCCATACCGAGAGCTCAATGAGCTGTGCGACTCTCTCGGGTATTTCTTCCGTGTGAAATGCGCAAATGATGGTGTGAAGGCACAAGCCACGATCCAGTTACAGCTGGACGATGTTCTTTTGACTGGAGATGGATCTGAACAGACAAATAAACTGGCACTGGGAAAAGCAGCTTCCCATCTGCTTAAGCAACTTGAGGTATATATGTCCTGATGTTTCCACTTGTATGTGTATTCATTTTCTATGCTTCTTTCAGATGAGAAACATTTCACGTAAAACTGGGAACGGGGATGATCAAAGCTCCATGGATATTAAACTTGCTTGCAATCTTAGCGACAGAGAAACTCCGTCTTCAGATTCTGTCGAAATGCAGGGCACAGTGGTTCCAGGTAAGAGTACTTCAAGATTCTTCTTCACTTCTTTATCGTCCAGAGTTGTGCTAATGATTTATTTTTACAGTTATTGGGCCTATAAACATGAAGAAAGGAGGGCCCCGTGGAACACTACATGAGTTCTGCAAGAAGCATCTCTGGCCAATGCCTACTTTCGACACTTTGGAAGACAAGTCTCGGTGAGCTCATCACTTTGATTTGTCCTAGTTTTTATTTGGCTCTCATGGGTCCTGACCAATGTTAAACTGATAACATATTTGTGTGCGGACAGAACTCCCTTTGAATTCACAGATGGCAATGAGAAGCGGACTAGCTTCAGCAGTTTCATATCGACCATAACCCTGAGGATACCTAATCGTGAGGCTGTGATGTATTCTGGAGAAGCCAGGCCTGACAAGAAGAGTTCCTTCGACTCTGCAGTTGTGGAACTGCTCTATGAGCTCGAGCGCCGCATGATCCTGACTATAAAAAAGTAAAATAATTGCGACTCTAAAATAAGTTAATTACTAAATGCTATACATTTGAGGCGATCTTGCAATCACCAAATAATCTAGTATGTTGACTAGGTTTAGATTGATTTGTATCTAAAATGTCTGATCTATCTTATGAATGTTATGCCTTAATGATAAGCTCTCAAACATTACTAGAGCTACAGCTACTAACAGGTTTCAACAGATCAAAGCCTTTGTGGGATCCGAGAATCTGAATCCGTTTTGAGTAGTCTTCCCGCCTATAATCACTGCTCGTAGCTTTTCACTATACCTCTGGGTTGGTGTGGATTGCGGCTTTGATTTCCTCCTCTGTCATGTGTTTCCTACGAGAGTAACGAGAGTATGTACAAAACACAATCTACTCTGAAACTAGTTAAAACAATGAGATCCTGACACTCAGATAACAGATTAGGACACTGCAGCTGCAAGAATACATAGATTTGTTGGAGAATCTGCTGACTTGAATAATCTCATTTAACCATACCATTCGATTGAAACATACAGAAACAATATCTGCTTTATAACCCTAAAATGATAGCTTGGATCCCAAAGATGAAGCAGAAAATGGGGGCATCTTTCTCTCATTGATTATTTTTTGAATAATATGTAAAATTTATTTGGTAAAACACTTTTGTACAGACTTAAGAGCATCGTTAACCCACAAACCCACTTAGGGTTTCTTAATAACTTTTTAAGTATTAAATGTTAGTTAAGTAGGGGTGTTCAATCCGGATGTCGGTTCGGTTTAGGTTCGGTTTTTTTTGGTTTTCGGTATTTCGGTTAGTAAAATATAACTACCATTCTAAATCCATATTTACTTCGGTTCGGTTCGGTTTATATACCGTCGGTTTTCGGTTTATTCGGTTTTATACTAAAACCATAATTATTTAGTTTGAGATCATATTATATGAATTTTAGAGTCATATTGTCAACATAATCGTTTATTAAAAATATATTACATGTTCAAATAAATGAACAAAAAAGTAAAAATACTTATACCATCAAATAAAATAATCAAATCTCTAACTAAAATGAAATCTTGAAATTTTGAAAATAAAAATATGAAACAAAACAGAAACATGAAAGAAAAGTTTTTCCACTCTTCCATATTTAGTGTTCATTAAAGTCATGTTTTTTCAATTGAACACGAAACTCTGTTTATTTACAGATAAAAAAAAAGTTGTAAAAATTTTCCATTAATTATTATCTATCAAAATAATTTTCATATTAATTTAGTGAAGACTAAAATAAAGCAAAAAGATCAAAAGAAGACTTAGAAACTAAAATGCCTAAATTGCGATGTATTGTTATTTAATTATAGTTCAAGTGTTTTACAAATTAAGGTTCTTTATTACTATAAAATTATGGTAGTAGTTGTTAACACAAATTTAACTTATGTAACAAATAGATTTTCATGTATTGTTATAAAATAGACACATTTTACATGTTTCTACTTTTAATCGGTTTTGTTCGGTTTATTTGGTTTAATCGGTTATATACCAAAACATATCCAAATCTTACGGTTTTTATAAAATTATATATATTCGGTTTATATGGTATATACCAAAACCAAACCATATTGTCTATTTCGGTTCGGTTCAGTTCGGTACAGTTCGGTTTTACCATATTGAACAGCCCTAGTTAAGAGACTTAGTTAAGAGACACCAGCTTTTTTATGTTCCAATGCTAATCTCTTAGAGCATGAATATCAGTGTCCTTGGACCGATATCTTAGCCATTTTGGGTTTTAATTTAAATGAAAAAGGCCTAATAATGGCTGGGACGAAAGCTGAAAGTCCCCGGTTAAGATATTTTTTGGTTGCGTCCTTAATTCCACGTGCCTTGTTGCGATTGAACAGGTCGAAACGGGGTAGAGGTTTGTCGTTTGGACTGGTGAAATCCATTTGCGTTTGAAAGCTATTCTCTCTAGGGCGAGGGCGAGAAATCACCACGGCGAACGGCTCCCTCGACTTCCTCGAATCCCACGGCGAACGGCTCCCTCGACTCCGATCGGTTATTCCCACGGCGAACGGCTCCCTCGACTCCCTCGAATCCCTCGACTCCCTCGAATCCGTCGACTCTCTCGGCTCTCTCGACTCCGATCTGCTGTCCGATCTACTGTCTCACGGCGAGTACCTTCAACTCTCTCTCTCGATTTCGGAATTGGCTAGGTTATTCCCATGGCGAACGGCTCCCTCAACTCCCTCGACACCGAAAAGGTATTGATTTGCATGTATTGAATGATATACTAGCGATTGAATGATAGATGTGTTGATAGATTGTATTGAATGATATACTAGCGAAATCTTTTAAAAAAATTTGATTGAGATCCACTTGTGTCCTTTGATAGATTGTATTGATGATAGAATCGTTGATTATAGCTTGAGTTGTTCTTGTTTTAAGTTCAATAATAGGTTAAATGTCCTAATATTTTCATGTTGGTATTGATACATAACATTGATTTGAGCTCGATTAAGAAGTTTTTGCGGTTGTATTGTTTAGAATCCACTAGTTCTTTGTTGTTATTGCTATATTTGGCGTTTGCCGTTGTATTACCACATTCATTAGAGCTCGAGTTGTTGTTATTACCACATTCATTAGAGGTCGTCATTTAGAGTAGTAGTTATTGCTATAGCTCCAGTAGTGGTTTAACTCTGCTAGTCGTAGTGTGAATGACACTGATTTGACTCTACTTGTTAATGCTAAAGTGAGTAGACAGGACAAGTGTGATTGTAACTAAAGTGAGTAGTGGTTTAATGGTACTGAAGTTTGGTTGTGGTAGATAGTTTGTTTAGTTGTGTTGACAAGGAAAGAAGTGTGGTTTGTTTTGTATGAGCGGGAAGTTAGGTTTGCGTATCGAAGTTCCAGTTAATGAAATTGATAAAAGTGTAATAACTTCTGATTAGACATAGGTAGATGGTAGTTAGTTGTTGTTACTTATTGCTTGTTAGCTTTCACATTCTAATAAATCCCTGCCATAGTTCATTCGTTCTGCTCATCCACACTCTTATTTTAAAAAACAACATCATTTGCCATTCCGTTTTTTTTTTTGAAAAATATTTGTGCTATGGATCCAAGGATTCCAACTACCCAGTATTCTAGTTATGTAGAGTTTCTTCAGAGTCGAAGTGAAAATGTCGTAAGTGGAAACTTTCCTTATGAAATTCCCCCTTTTAGTTCCCAACAATCCGAGGCTCCATCTCCAGCTGAAGACACTCCCACGGAGCGTCGGGAGAGAAAGAAGTGGACACCAGCTGATGACGAGGTACTCATCAGCGCCTGGCTTAACACATCTAAGGATGCTGTTGTGGGAATTGATCAGAAGTCAGGGACGTTTTGGAAACGAGTGGGAGAGTACTACGCAGCAAGTCCTCATATTTTAGCAGGAGGTGACAAAACTGAGCATAACCATTGTAAGCAACGGTGGCATAAGATCAATGACTGGACGAACAAGTTTTGTGGAGCATTCGCTGCTGCTGAGAGACAAATGACGAGTGGACAGAATGAGATCGACGTTCTCAAGTTGGCTCATGACATCTACTACGCGAACCACAAGCAGAAGTTTAGTGTTGAGCATGCGTGGTGTGTCCTCAGATATGAACAGAAGTGGATAAGCCTGAACCCAAGTAAAACAGATACCAGTTCGAAGAGAAAAACAACTGAGTCTGGTGACGTTGGTGACGTTGGTGAGCAAGGAGAAGTGGAGATCCGACCCGAAGGTGTGAAGGATGCTAAAGGAAGAAAGAATAATGGTAAAGGGAAGTCTTTTGAGGAGTATAAGAGTATCTGGGATCTGAAGATGGAAGACTTGGCGAGGAAAGAGACGTTATCCAAGCTTGCCATTCTTGACACTCTCCTTGCTAAGAAGGAACCACTTAGTGAGGCTGAAGAAGTTGTCAAGAATAAACTTTTAGCTCTGTATTTCTAACTCTGGTCGCAGTTGAACTTGTTGTTGGTGATGCTTGAAATTGTTGTTTTCTTTTAATTAGATGTAATAACTTTCTTGTGAACTTGCTCGTATACTTCGTTTATGAAATCTAAATGTTTTCTTTTGTGTGAATGCTTGCTTAAATGATTGCTTAACTTTCGTTTGAATGCTTGCTTAACTGATTGTGAACTTGATCGTGTACTGATGTTTCACCTTTCCTCAGGTTACAGCAGCAATGGGACTGGATTACAGCTATACGCAGCCGTCTGCTTCAGAGGACTACGATTTAGGAGACTCAGCAGACAGTGGCTACAGCCAGACCGATGCTGAGTTTGAAGCTGCTATATTGATGGACCAAGCTGAGATTGAAGCCTCGCGGGTTCATTACCCTCCGCAGCCTGAGGTCGAGTTCGACTTCCCGAGGGAATGCTACTGTGGTGGCGAACCGCTTTTAGCCACATCAGTCACAAGGAATGATCCGGGGAGAAGGTACTACACCTGTCGGAACGTCGAGGACGGAGACTGCCACGTTTGGAAGTGGTGGGACGTCGCGGTAATGGAGGAGGTGAGAGCCATGGGTACGCAAGTTTGCCAGCTCTCTGATAAGGTAGACCATCTAGCATCTTTGAGTGACTACGAGTCAGAAGTAAACCAGGTAAGAGATATCAAGTATGAGATGGTGCTGAAGTTGGCTCAGCATGAGAAGATTATAGTAGGTGTGATGTTCTTTGTAGTACTGATAATAGCCATGGTCTAAATGTTTAAGTAGGTAGTTGTATGTCCAATAAACGATTATGTAGTGCTGAAGTTGTATGACCCGTAAACGATTATGTTTAAGTAGCATTGCTTTGGCTATATTTTGAACGATGTTGTAATATCAATATCAAATTCTGAACTCGTACTAGACAATATTTTGAACGATGTTGTAATATATTTTCTATGACTTTGTTGGTTTGTTGGAGACATTTTTGAAATATCACATGTGTGAATTTTATTTCTAGCTTTCACCAACATTGTATCACATGTGTTTTGTTTGGTTCACCAACCACCAAACATTGTAACCAAAATATCAAAATATGACATGTGTTTTGTTTGGTTCACCAACCACCAAACATTGTAACCAAAATTACAACCACAACTTCATTTCTATAAATTATGAGATTGCTCTTGTGAAATCATAACCACTTCTTCCACATAGCAAAATAATCACCACTTCTTCCCCACATCAAAACCTTATTTATAATGGCATCTTCTTCCCATTATCATTACCACAATGATGATGATGAGATCGATCTTGAAACCCCATTTGAAGAATATTTCAACAGCTTTACCCCTTTTCCAGAACCAAAAGAGAGAAAAAAAACGAATTGTTATTGAGAGAAACCGGGAAGAAGGCCACTATCACCTTTGGAATGATTATTTTAGCGAAAATCCAACATACTCTCCCGCTCTTTTCTGACGACGGTTTCGAATGAACAAATCTTTGTTCCTGCGTATTGTGGATCGTCTTGCCACAGAGATACCGTATTTTCAACCATCACAAGATGCAACCGGACGGTCAAGTCTATCACCTCTACAAAAATATACTGCAGCAATTCGACAATTGGCATACAGTGGTGCGGCTGATGCAGTAGACGAATATATCCGTCTTGCTGAAACAACAGCTCGAAAATGTCTGCACCATTTTACCGCCAGAATAATCACCTTGTTCGGCGATGAATACCTACGACATCCCACACCGGAGGATCTGGAAAGACTACTACATATCGGAGAGGAACGTGGATTTCCGGGGATGATTGGAAGCATCGACTGTATGCATTGGGAGTGGAAAAATTGTCCCACCGCTTGGAAAGGAATGTATTCACAAGGAACCGGAAAACCCACAATTGTGTTGGAAGCGGTAGCTTCACAGGACCTCTGGATATGGCACGCGTTTTTTGGAGCTCCAGGTACTATGAACGATCTTAATATACTTGATCGATCTCCTGTTTTTGATGAAATAATTAACGGAAACGCTCCGGAAGTCAATTTCCATGTCAACGGAAGGGAGTACCATTTGGCTTACTATCTCGCCGATGGTATTTATCCGAAATGGGCTACTTTTATTCAATCTATCTGACTCCCACAAGGTCCAAAACATAGTTTATTTGCTAAAAACCAAGAATCCGTGCGAAAAGATGTTGAGCGTGCCTTCGGAGTCCTCCAAGCTAGATTTGCGGTTGTTAGAAATCCATCTAAATTATGGGATAAAAACAAAATAGGAAATATTATGAGAGCATGTCTCCATAATATGATTGTCGAAAATGAACGAGATTCCTACATTCACGCATCAAAATTTCAAAAAGAAGAAGATGAGGATCCCACTTTTGTAGTCAGACGGACTAAAAATCTCGGTACTACAATGGGACGTCGAGCAAAAGTTCGGGATACACAAAGCCATCTACAATTAAAAGAGGATTTGGTCGAAAATATATGGGCTAAATTTGGACATCTCCCAAATAATATGTAATTTTTAAGTTTCTATAAAATTAATAATATGTGTGTTTGCTTTTGTTTTTAAATAAAATGTAATAAAATGTTTGTAATTTTCTATTTTCTATTAAATTAATAAATTTGGGTTTTCTTAGGTGTTATTACTTTAAAAATGGAAATATGTTTTATCTTATATATCTTATTAGTTATTTCAAAAAAATAATGTTTTAACCTAAGGACCAACAAGAAGTCCCACCAATAATCATCAATTTTAACAAAATGTCCTTAACAAAGTCCTAATGTAAAAATAACAATAAAAAACTTAAGGACCTAAAATTAGGGACAATGGATAATCATGGTCTTAATTTAGGGTTCTTAAAAAAAAGTATTAAACATTGTTTTATTAAAAATAAAATTTATTTATTAAATAAAACCTAGTGAAATATAACATTTTAAACATAGATTTTAAAATAAAAATGTAGAAACATAGATTAGTAAAATAAACGAGAATAATTTGAAAGAAGCATCCGAGCTCAGTTGTTGTCTTCACACGTCCAAATTTACGCTATATATGTTCAACCAAATCAGCTTTAAGTTGTTGATGCATTTGTCTATCACGAATTCTAGTTCGAGTACCCATCGTATTGGCGATATTAGTGGGGATATCTGTAGAATACGTGAGATCCACATGTGAACTTCTGTTGTCCTCGGCTTGTTAGAACCCTGAAACATCAAATTGAGTGTATCCATCTCGTTCGTTTTCTACTATAATATTATGGAATATGATACAAGCTCTCATAATCTTTCTAATTTTGACTTTATCCCAAAAAAGTGCAGGATTTTTAACAATGGCAAAGCGAGCTTGCAAGACTCCAAAAGCGCGCTCGACATCTTTTCGGACAGCTTCTTGATGTTGAGCAAATAAAACCGCTTTCAGACCCTGTGGTATTGGAATAGATTGGATAAAAGTAGTCCATTTAGGATAAATACCATCGTTAAGATAGCAAACCAAATGGTACTCTCTTCGATTCACAGAGTACGTGACTTGCGGAGCTTGACCATTTATTATGTCATCAAAAACAAGTGAGCGATCAAAAACATTAGTATCATTTAAGGTACCTGGAGGTCCAAAAAACGCATGCCATATCCATAGATCATACGAAGCAACCGCCTTTAAAACGATTGTGGATTTTCCCGAACCATGTGCATATTGAACTTTCCAAGCGGTGGGACAATTATTCCACTCTCAATGCATACAATCGATGTTTCCTATCATCCCAGAAAATCCACGATGCTCTCCAATATTAAGTAGACGTGGAAATCAGTCGGTGTTGGTTTTCTTAGGTACTCATCGCTGAATAAATATATTATTCCTTCCATAAAATTTTCCAAACATGACCGTGTAGTAGTTTCACCGAGTTGGAGGTATTCGTCGACCGTATCAGCCGTAGTGCCATATGCCAAGACACAAAACTTTTGAAGTGGAGAGAGACTAAGCCTTCCAAGACCATCTTTCTTTTGTCAAAAGAATTGAATTTCATTGGAGAGTTGATCAAAAATATGTATGAACAATGGCTTGTTCATTCTAAATCGTCATCGGAATAGATTGTGAGGGTATGTTGGAGTTTAATTGAAATAATCATTCCATGAATGTACGTCGCTTTCTTCACGATTTCTCTCGATATAAACTCGTTTTTTCCTTCTTTTCCTTTCTTCTTCTTGAACACCATAATCAATGGAAACATTCTTGAACGTTTGATCAAAACGTTGATCAAAATAGTGATCAAAAGTATCATCAATTGATCCATCAAAAGTGTTATAAGAAGATGATGGCATATGTGTGATTCAAACAAGAGAAATTGTATGTGAAAAGAAAAAACAAGAGAAATTGTTATATTTGTTAGATGAGAAGGAGAGAATATGAGTTTGTGAAAAAAAAATGTCTACACAAGATTACTTTATATAGAGAAGACTACTTGGTACTGAATATACAAACTACTCCGTGACTTGGTACTGAATATACATAAGACTATAAGCGTAGAAGACTCGTGACACAAGATTACAACTCTTTCAAGACTCATGACACAAGACTACAAGACTCTGTGAAACAAGACAAAGAGACTCCGTGACACAAGACTACAACTCTTTCATTTTGTTTGCTCCACTCCTTGACTCTGGTTGACCTGAAAGTAGTTTCATAAACAAGTCATGAGAACAAGAATACAATGTGCATATCATCAATAACAAAGACATGAAACACAAATCAAACTTAAACAATAAGCAGATATATCATCATTTCCGAAGCATTTAAAACAAGAAAAAAGAAACAAAGAGTTAACAAGAACAAGCAACAGAGAGTTAACAACAAACAAGCAACAGAGAGTTAAACTGCTACACTTAAGCAGCTACACTTACACTTAAACTAATTAAAAATTAAGTCACTAATGAGCTTCTTCTTTGAGGAATTTTTTCATACTCGGCTAGAGGTTCTTTTTTGGCAATAAGAGAGTCAAGTAGACTCATCTTCCACAACATTTCCTTCATTGCCAAGTCCTGCTGTGTTTAATGGCCCAATTATCTGAAACTCATTCAGCGCATTCTCCTCTGCCATAGTCTTCTTATCACGGGCCTTCGTTGCCTTCACACACGCGGGACGCTTGGTTTCAAATACAACGATCTTATCAACTTATCACATTCCCATGCCAGATTCCTTTCCTGGATCTCCCGATTTCCCCCAAATAACCCGATCTTCAAAAATCCCTCCAAATCCGCCCCCAAATAAAAAATACCATCGAGATCTAATGAGATCCCGCTTTCCAAACGTCTATAAATGATTAAAAATATTGATAAAGTGCTATAAATGATTTATTATCCTTTACAAATGATCTACAATAATGTGTCCGAGCCATACATGTAGAAAATGCACAAACTGTTTGAACGAAGCAGCTATCTTTCTGTGCAAAGTTAACTACCTTTCTGTGCAAAGCTTCACATACAATCAGAGCCGGTCCTGAGTTTTTGGTGGCTAGAAGCGAGTAAAAAAAAAGGCTAGTTCATAAAATAATTTCTACTAATTGTTTTTAAATAACTAAATAAAAAGTCTACTAATCTTATACTCCCTCTGTTCCTAAAAATAGGATGTTTAGGTAGAAACACGCATATTAAGAAAGCTACTTTTTGTCTAAAAAATATCATTAAAACTATAAATTTATAATATCCAACCAATTACAAAATAGACTAATAAAATATGATTGGGTACACAGTTTTTAATAAAGTAAAAGTTACCTAGAAAAATGAAAACATCTTATATATTAGAACATGAAAAATCTGTAAAACATCTTATTTTTAGGAACAGAGGGAGTACTATAAAGAAGAAGGAAACTCTCTTCTCCTCTTGCCAGCACAACAAATAAAGCAAGGAACTCGCGACACCTGTCCCATTATTAGAACGCAGCGCTTCATTTATTCTATTATGGGCCATCTCATTTTAAAGCCCAATTCATTTGTGGCATACGGGAAGCTATTTGTCGTGACCTGAAAAAGTAAAAGGTCGTCTTCCTCAGCATTCATCCGTTACTTCAAGATCTGATTAGGTCAAACTGCAAATCGAGTCAGCCGAAAAGTCCTTGCGAACCTTGGTATCCAAGCAGCCATCGTTTCATATTCGGTCCTTAACCCTTAGACGTTACAGGTTGTCTTAATTCATCGGCTTTAAGAGATGTTAACTCCACCGACACGAATCAAGCACGACATCTCATTCAATGATTCTCATCAAAATCCAAGGCTATTTTCTTTATCTATAAAAGGGTTAAGCCTTCTCTATCCTTGAACATCATCCTCACATTGTGTGGTTCTCCGGAAAACAAAGTAAATCCCCAAGCACAAAGGCTAACTCATTTGTTCTTCTTGGTGATTTGAAGGCTGGTCGGTGCTCTTCAACCGTCCAAGCACAGTTGCTCTGATTATGGGAGGCCAGAAGATGGAAATCTAAAACATCTGCTGGGTTTCAGGTACTTTAACATCATCGCCACAGTCGCTTGGTAGTGTCTTCAGTATTTATGTTTCTGTTTGCGGCTCTTTAGTTTCTGTTTTGGTTGTGCTTATTAGTTCATTTTGTTTTATTTGGGTTCAAAACACTAAGACGAAATATTTTAAATATTCAAAAAAAATTGTGATTAATATGTGTTGTAGTGTCTCAGTTGATCTTCGGAGCATCAGCTGTGTTTTCTGTGAGATTCTAACCAGAAGACCACTTCTTAAAGAAAGAACCTAGGTGAGAAAGAGACCAAAAACGGTATGCCGAATTCACTCATTCTAGATTGAAGTTTTTGATGACTTTTGTGTGTGGGTTTGTTCTCTGTAGATTGAACAACCACCAAATGAAGAATTATGGAAAAGAACCAGCTTCATTTGTCAAACTAAGATGTTTAGACCACACCATCAGTATAAAGGTTGTCTGAGTTAAAGATTTCAGGAGTTTCTGAATAAATAGGTTGATCTTCAGGGGAATTAATCTAATCCAGACAAACGCTGAGCTGCCTCAGTTGCTCTCATGTGAAAGGTATAGAAAGAACCCTAACCTTTAATCAAATACTGAATGATACTACAGTCATGTTTATATATTTTAAACTGACAATGTTTTGCTTTGTGATCACATGTGTTGAGAGATTTAAATATTTGTTTTGCAGGGAAGAGTTGGTATGAAGAAAAGAAATAACCTGGTATCCAAGAATACGTGGAAATCAGAAATCACGTACAACAATCAAAGAGCCTAAACTCCTAAGAAGTCACCAACCCAACATGTATGTATGTCAGCAAGATATCCTTATCTATATTTATTATATCAAAGCTGTAAGTAGTAATAAATTGATGCTTCAAAACCCCGGTTCTTCATTTGTAATTTGGTGCATTACTATCACAGGAAGCATATAAAGGGAAGCTGAGACAGAAATCATTCTTCCAACGCCACCGGAGACATCTCATTGACGACTCGAAGTGAGGAAAGAAAACGATGCAGCTTCAACGCTTACTTATATAATCAGCCTAATGGATCCGCGAGTTATGTTAGACAAACTGAGCTTTCTCTGACCGCAAGTTTATTTAGACTTCTCTGACGTGCCACTGTTCTCTCTCTGGCTTGCATCACAAGAAATCAGAAGAAGCTATGGTGAGTCCATTAGGCTTTAACGAAGCCAAGATTTTTCACACAAATATGATGAATGAGGTATTACAGAGGACTGAGAGTGATACCAGAGTCGGTGTTTGAAGACTATCAAGAATAGAAAGAGTTAAAAATGAGAGAAAAAGAACCACGATTAGTCTTAGCCAATCATACACTTCTCACCGTATGTAAATTACAAATTTGTCCCAGTTGTGTGTTATTTTCTAATATAAAGTTCAATTTGTGATATTATTCTTCCTAGAAAGAAAAGAAATTGAGCACAAGTGAAAGAAGAAAAGCTTTAAAAGGAACAACTACAACTTACAAAGAAACAAACAAAGTCCGAACATTGTTGGAAATTATTGAACCTCCAGGTAGATCAAAAACACAAATTTAAAGCAGAAGAGAATTTTTCTCCATTTTAACCGCAATTTTTTTTTCCAATTTCTTCCTTCACTTTTACATTTTATATATTATTCTTTAGAATTCATAACATAAAGTAACAAAATGTAGTCGGACATAAGGAATGAAAAAAAATTGTAGCTACGATATTAGATGTCTTTGATTAGATTCTTTTCTTAACATTGGTTTTACTAAGGTAGAATAGGACTACAGTATTTATAAAAATTGATACATAAAATCCTGCGTGTCGCATTAAAAATTATAGAATTAACATTGTAGTTAACTTTGCATTTCACCACATGTTGAATTATAGTATTACAGTATTTTAGATTATGACAAAATTAAACTATTCAACCAATTAAATACCATGACTAAAAATTAATTAACTTTTTAAAAGATTTCCAATAACAAGAACAATAGATACTAAATTTTTTGAAATTTGTAAAAGAAAAAAAGGTAAATCATTTAAAATAATTTTATAATTGTTTAGCTACTTATATATTTATAATAGATTGTACTTATATATTTATAATAGATTTAAATATTTTTTATATTAAAATTAACATACTAAATATATAATCAAAATTAAATCTTAAACAAAAACTACGCCCGGACTTACCCTAGTAGATGATATTTCTCATATCTTATTAATGCTTCTTGTCTTTTCTTTATTCTTTCTTTTTCAGCACTTCCCATCTCTTTTCTAATTCTTTTAGGACCTATCTTTCTGCAACGATTAAAAAATCAATGGCTATGCTATAAATAATCATGAGTAGATATATATATGCAGACAGAAAATATGAAACCAAAAAAATTATATTACTATATAATTGACTACTTTTCCACAGAACGTCAACTCTAATTTATGTATTTAACTCTACAATGCCAAAAGAAGTGGACAAGTTAAAGTAACAAACAAAATTCTATTATAAGTATGAAATAATGAATTTACCACGATGGATCAAGAAGAAGAGGATTAGAGGAGATGACAATTCAGTTTACAATTGCAGAAGAAAATAAGCGACGATTCAAGTAATAGGATTATAGGATAGGAATTAGGAAGATGATATCAATTAAGGATATGTTTAGACTTTAGAGCTTTACGACAACAGTAACAAAAAAGTGATTAATTTAGGTTTAACGAGAATTTCCTTTTTGTTTACTTAATTTAACTTTATTGTAAAGTAAAAAAAATTTAGTGTGACTTAAGAGAATCGAACCCGAGACCAGCCACATTTAACTGTCAACACTAAGCCACTATACCACGAAGACACCTAAGAAAATGTGGCGGAAATATTTTGATAAATTTGACGGCCGGAAGCCAGTGCTTGATGGGCTTAGCCCAAGGGCCGGCTCTGCATACAATCCAGGATACAAGACCACATGAGTATTTGAACGAAGCAGCTTGTAGAAATTCATATTGGAGACAGGAACTGCGCCCATTATCCTAACTGTGACGAACATCTGCACATCAAGGAGCTTTGAGCCTATCTTTTTGGCAAACATCACAGGATGTGCCAGCCACCGAAGATAATGTTTCTCTTTTTCAAGAAATGAATTGCTGCCGGACATAGTTCAAGATCAGGAATATGTCCATTATTCACAAACTCACGGACTTTAAATTTTGGCAATGCACAATGGAGTCTTTCAGTGTCTTCTTTGTTAATCAATCAGTTATAAGAATATCTTATAGCTTAAGATTTTATCTATCCACTCATGATTTATAAACAATTATAAATAGTTATATTGTTTCTGCCAATCTCTATCTCTCTCTTTTTTGTTGCATCTGAATTGTGTGTATTAACTGTAAAAGTAGAAATATTTGATTTCATGTAAAAAGTAGTTGGGAACTGCACATATGCAAGGAATTTGGTAAGTTAAAATCAAAAGAAACCATAAAATGATTTATAAAGGCTTATAAATCATTTATTATGATTCATACACCAATTTGTAAGGGTTTATAATTTATTTGATAAATTAGCTACATAACAAGGAAGAACAGCGAATCATTAACAGAGATCACCACAAGGAGGACCCAGGTAGAGGGAACATAACCAAAAGCCACACCAAGGAGAACCTAACTAAAGACCCGTGAAGAGACACCATCCAAACTCCACAACACTTAAGAAACCTGATCTCCTAAAACAAGAGCAGAAACGAAGATAATTTAGAGACTAAATCAGGAGAAACGAAGGAACAAAGCATAACATCAGAAACCTGATCTCCTAAAACAAGAGAAGAAACTAAGACAATTTAGAGACTAGATCAGGAGAAATGAAGGAACAGAGCATAACATCATAACAACATAAGAAACCTGATCTTCTAAAACAAGAGCATAACAACAGAAAACAAGAGCACTCTGATGCAGAAACGACCTTGCACCAAAAAACAATTTCGAGACTAGAGAAGTCTTCCAAGCAACCCAATAGAAACCCAACCACACGCTCTCTCCACAAAGCTCTTCCAATGCATCAACAACCTCAATCAAGCTTAACTAAACTAAAAAACTTCACCAGACTTTAAACATCCTAGTTAAGGCTGCAAACAGGGGAAACACGAACCAAACGAGACCCATGACCTACACCGGTGATCTAACTCTACAACAAGCCCACAACCACCGAGTATGAAGCCAACAACACCTCAATTCGCCGGTTCTCCAACCCAATGAGAGCAAACGAGGATTGATCTGAACCTTTAACCACACAAAACTACTCTCTCAAACTAGATCTGCAGCCCAAAACATCGAGAACGCCGCGAAGACAGATTGAAGATCCGCAAGACAGAGTGATTGTCGTAATCTCTTCTCGCCGGCTGTGTGATACAGAATGAAGACGGATTTCGACGGAGATGACGACATATCTCGACGGAGACGATGACAAGATCTCGACGGAGACGACGGTGGATCTCGACGGTGACGATGATGGATCTCGATGAAGACAAGGCTGGATGAAGACGACGACGGCGAACCCCAAACCTTATCTCTTTCCCTTTCTCGATTACATCTGGTGTACTCGGGGGCACCTAGGTCATTTAATCATTAATGAATAAGATATATTTGAAAATGTCATTTAATGGATGGTATAATTGAATAATGGTACTAAGAAAAGTGCATAAGTAAAATTTTCCCAAACATAAGGGCATGTGAATTTCTGAGGACAATAATCGAATTAATACATGTTATACATAAAATCGAATTAATACATATATATATATATAAATATATATATAAATATGTTCGCTTCTCTCCTGTGATGCCACGTCATCAAGTCGTGTGTTATGGGAGTGACACGTGTCCCATTTTATATTTGGGACCAAAATAAATGAATGCAGTCAGGGGTAATTGAACTCAGCACCTCTAGCACTGATAATTTCTCTTAGAACCACTAGGCTAAAGTCACTTTTTAAAATATGTGGCCGCGAAAATACTTATTATCGTGTCGGCTGGAAGCCCATGCTTCTGCTGCTTGTGGCCATGGCCGACACTGAACTGACGTCAAGATGAAGGTCGTGAAGTTAAAAACTTTGCTCCAAACAGTTTTGCAATGTTTCCAACCTTTATAACTTGATGCATATGATATATATCAAAATACATTTGTTGTTCACGCTTTTATTAATTTTGATTTTAAAAGAAGGTATTTACAGTTATAAATGTTTTGTGCCAGTGAAGTAATAGTTGAAAAACCTCTATACATATGTCATTTTAAAATAACACCCAACTTCTATATATAGTCAATACATATGTCTATGTTATATTCTAGACTAAATATTTTCTCTTTTAAAAATATAGAAAACAGTTTTTTTTAGTCTACAAACAAATGTTGTAGAACAAGTATGCATTATACAAAATAATATATATTTAAAATTTATACGCAAAAACATAAAAGTTGTTATAAGTCTCTTTCTGACACATGCACACTCCACTATGAATAAAAATTAAAAAAAAAACAGTATTGTCATCAAACTTTATCACAAATCCACATTTGTACATCTGTAATTATGAGTTGGACAATTAGTTAATTTGATACAATACCAAAGTAAGAATAATCGAAAAACAATGATACCACCGCATACTAATAAGTAACACATAACAGAGAACCAAATTCTTGAATCTTAAACCGTCTACGCCTAAAAGATTGTACAAATTTTATGTCAGAGGAATGGTACATATATGGCTGGGTATTCTAATGTATTTTGTTAATCTGTGTGTTGATGACTGTGTTTTGATTATTTTCTCTCAAAAATTGATTCTTATATTTTGGTCAATGATCTCAAATACCTGAAACAAATGACATATATATATATATATATATATATATATATATATGAAAAGTAGTCAATACAAGTTTCGAGAATATTAGAGTGAAACTGAAGCCATGAAAGTTAATTAAGTGTGTTTATTTCTAAATGCAGTCTCATAAGAAACTTATAGCCACTTGAAGAAAACAAATTCATCACGTTTTCGTTCGAACTTTTGTAACCTTTTTTATTATAACTTGAGTGCATAGTTTGAACTTTGAAGTCTATGCTGTGTGCAAGAGACTACAACATTTTTTTGATGAGATCAAGGTTAAGCGTGTCCTTTACAATGAGAAACAAACTTAGAAATATCACAAGAAAGATTCAAAGTGTATGATCCCTTTCTCAACCTTTAATGGTAACTTCCACCCACCTCGAACTGCTTCCTACAAAATCAATCTAATGTTCCACCATCAAAAGTTGGTAATGACAACCGATTAAACGAAAAAGTGATATAAGTTTAATTATTTTTTCGACATTCTCACCCCGCACAAGATGTAAAGTATATAAGGTCAAAATAAAAAATTCAGAAACATAAGGGCATGTGAATTTCTGAGGACAATAATCGAATTAATACATTATGTTATACATAAAATCGAATTAATACATTTATCTATATTCTATTAATTTCCCTTTATTTTATTCATAAAAACGAAAAAAAAAGAGAAGTCAATAGTGTTACTAAAACCCAAAAGATGAAAAGAGATTTGAGTGTGGATCAAATCCGAGATCTCTTCTTCCAGTCAGCAAAAAAACCCTAGATCCAGATGGGGGACGAGAAGAAGTCGAAGCAGAGAGATGGGTCGATGGTCTTCGAGTCCATGTATCCACTCCTTGCCCTCATGCTCATCCTCGTCGCTTGCGTCGACCTGTGCGACGCGGCCACTGTTGTAGACGTTTACCGTCTCGTCCAATATGACATCTCCGGCGTTCCTTTCGGCTCTCGTTTCTCCTCCCTCAACCACCACGCCGCCTCCCTCAGCTTCCACCGCGGCGCCGATCTGTCTCGCTCTGTACTTATCCTCCCACTCCGCGAACTCGATCTCGGATTCCTTCAAGGTAAGAGAGCAGAGAGCAGAGCTGATTCGCACTTTAATTTGGGATTTGTTTTTTCTTACACTGTGAGAAAATGATGGCAGATTACATCTCACAGAAGCAGTCTCTTGGGGGATTGTTGATTTTGCTTCCCCAGACGTTAAGACCTGGCAACAACATTGTTCTCTCTGAAACCCAACGGTTCAGGAAACTATTAGCACAGCTTGAGAACTTACTTGTCCACGCCAACATACCTGTGAGTGTTTTCTTTCTTTTATGTTCAAAATCACATACCCCTAATATAATGGTTTCATTCTTGCAGTTTCCTGTCTACTTTGCTTTTGAGAATGAAGAGACTGATGCTATGTTGGCTGATGTTAAGAAAAATGATGCACTTGGTCAGCAAGCTACTGCCACCACTGGCGGGTTAGTCAAACCATTTTCTCAATGATTTATACTTGACTACTCTCATTCTCTCTAGGTAGAGTTCATCATGTTGGTTTCTTATAGATCTTTTTAACTGTCTATCTATGTTTTATTATGTAACTTTTATATTTGAGTATGCTCATTCTATCTACAATAATTTGTTTTCAGATATAAGCTTGTTATCTCTGTATCCGAGCCTAGGAAAATTGCATCTCCCACCATCACTAATATTCAGGTAACTCGTTTAATTTTATTTTGTTTTGATAATGTCATGACCAGCTTTGACGCTTATGATAACTTTCTCTTTCGTTTTTTCAACTATTAGCTTGTTCAGTTTTACAACATCGGCTGGCTTATTTTATGATGACTATAGTTAGCTTGACAGTCTGTACATGCCTCAGTTGTTAAGTTTTGATGGTCTGATTTGTGGTAGGTTGGTAGCTTGAATTTGTGTTTTTTATTATCCAATTTTCCTGGAATAAATTAATTTCTTCAGTATACGATCAGTTAGGGATCTGGTGTACACTCCCTCATTTTTAGGATTATTGAATCCAGGTTGAATAATCTTTATCCTAATTTTGATCTGCCCATTCCTTGTTAGTTACTGATGTGGATATGTGCTCGCGCCCTCTCTAGTGCTGCTTTATTTTCGTTACCTACTTAACATACGGAAAGCCTGACAGGATTTGGTTTGTGTATAGGGATGGCTTCCAGGATCAAGAGCAGAAGGAGATTCCAACCAGCTTCCAACAATTGCTATTGTTGCATCCTATGATACCTTCGGAGCAGCTCCTGTATGTAACATGAGTAGTAGATATCCTTAACATTGTGGTAGTATGTTCTTGAGTAACTTGTATCTGTAGGCACTATCGGTGGGAAGTGAGAGCAATGGAAGTGGGGTCGTGGCGCTTCTTGAAGTAGCTAGACTATTTTCCACTCTTTATTCAAATCCCAAGACAAGGGGAAGGTACAATTTACTTTTTGCACTGACATCTGGTGGACCCTACAACTACGAAGGGACTCAAAAGGTACTGACCTTACTCCCTCATTCTACGAAAACCATTTCTTTCGTGCATTATTTGTTTATGCATTTGCTACATTGTTAGTATTCTTCATTAAACATCATATCTCCTGCAGTGGCTGAAGAGCCTTGATCAGAGGATGCGTGAGAGCATTGATTATGCCATTTGCTTGAACAGTGTTGGCTCTTGGGACAATGAATTACTGGTTCACGTGTCAAAGCCTCCAGATAACGCCTATATAAAACAAATATTTGAGGTAAAAACAATTGTATATGCATCGTTGCAGTGACTAGCTATTATGGTTCATTTCGTTAATGCACGCCTCTCTACAGGGCTTCTCTAATGTGGCAGAAGACTTGGGTTTTCAAGTTGCTCTGAAGCACAAGAAGATTAATATCTCTAATTCACGTGTGAGTATTACTTCAGTTACGGAATGATGCAAACAGAGTGCTATGTCATCAGTATTTCTTAGTTTCACATGCCCTTTTTCATATTGGTTTTGGAAATCTTTAAGTGTCTAATCGACTGTTAGAACTGTGCTCAAATTTGGATAGTTGGAAGGTCCTAATTTTCAAATGCTATCTCACGAGTATGCTCCTCCGTCTTTACATTTTCAAATGCTAAATTTTGATGAAAACCTAATTGACAATTTTCAAATGCTAAATTTTTCTTTAGTTAATTGACAATATTCCTCACTTCCTTCATTGATTTTCTCATGTAGGGGTTGTTTGAGATATGTACACTATATTTTCTATCTGACAACAGTTGGATTCGCTGTTCTTTAAAGTGGGTACTTTCTGATTGAATATGTGCTGCTGATTGTTAAGGTTGCTTGGGAGCATGAACAATTTTCAAGACTCAGAGTAACTGCAGCCACTCTATCCGAACTTTCGACGCCACCTGAGTTACTGGAAAGTGCTGGAAGTCTGTCTGACACAAGGTAGTCTTTACAAAAAAACTTATCATCTGTTTTCTGCACTCTGACAAACTATATCAACGTATTCTTTCAATGTTTCATCCATCAAGAATTGACATACCTCAATGTTTTGTTCTGTAGGCAACTTGTGCATGAGGATGCTATCATTAAGGGTGTCAAGTTGGTGGCTGAAAGCCTTGCTGTAAGACAAGCACCAAACTCAAGTACCTCTCAATTATTGCTGTTAACCGACTTAAATGTTTTCTTGTTTACGGCAGAGACATATCTATGGTCACCAAAGAAAAGACATCAAGATTTTTGCAGATGACAGTAGTTTGGCTGTAAATCCCTTTAATGTGAGATCATGGTTGGATCTTTTGTCACAAACTCCTCGGGTGGCACCGTATCTCTCAAAGAGTGAACCACTAATCACGGCTCTGAAGAAGGTATCTGTTTCTCACTCACCACATTGTGTCTTGTTTCTGTTGACCACATTATTATGATATCTAGTGTTAAGTAATATGAGATTACCTCTTGGCAGGAACTAGAGGATTATACTGCTGAAGTGAGTGTTCAACATGAATCTTTAGATGGAATTTTCACCTTTTACGACTCAACAAAGGCTAGCCTTAACATATACCAGGTACGCTCATCATACTCTTTTTAAATATTAATAATTTGTTTTAAAACTAGCTTTTGTTCATGAGATTTAAAGTCCGTCTCACTCCACAAACCAAGTGAGAAACCAAAAAAATAAAACGCATTTTCTCAAGTTAATCTTTGCACCACTCTTGATGGTTGTGTGTATGTAGGTGGCGAGTGTAACATTCGACTTGCTCTTGCTTCTGGTGTTAGGATCATACTTAATAGTGCTTTTCAGCTTCCTCGTCATCACAACTCGGGTAAATATAAATAAACCGAATAATCTACTACAAACATGGAAGCAAGTTTAACTGAGAGGGGTTTAAAAATGATGACAGGGTGTGGATGACTTAATAAGCTTATTCCGCCGGCCTCCTTCCCGGAAAGTGAAAATGGTTTAAGCTTTCCCTGCCGGAATGTTACTTTACATTCTTCTCATCCGCGATTCACTCATCACATTTGTTTGGTGAGTCGTTAGAATCTGAATCATGAAGAGAAGAAGACTACGAAATGAGTTTTGGCTCTGCCTTAACTCTTTCTTCTGTTGTATGCCTCTGTTTATGTGGCTTTATTACTTGCCTTTCCATGAGCTGCAAAGAAAATAAAGATCAAATGTTGTAGTTTTTTATTTTTTTGGTTAAAATGATTTTTTTTCTCTCCAAGCAAATTTGAATCGAGAAAATTTGACTCGCTTAACCAACCTTATCTTTTTCCCCCTCAACTATTGAACTCTAAACTCACCGAAAGTATTTTGTTCTAAACTACTTTACATGGAAGTGTTTTGAATTGTAGAAGTGATTTTTCTTTTAGATAAGAAGGGATACATGTTGGAAGCTTATATAAATATATACTAGGTGGTTGTCCGGTATTTTGTGGGTATAAATACTTATGAAAATTATATATTATGTTTATAATTTTATAATTTTGAATAATAATCATAACTATTAAGAATAATCTTTTTATTTTAAATAGTTTGAATATCAAAGTCTTGATATTGTATAATCTTAGAAGATTATTGAGATTGTGTTGATTCTATAAATTTTATTATAAGTTTCCAAAAGTTTTTTTATGACATAATTTTTGATTAGTAAAAAAACAAAGATTAATGAATAAGAAGTTATTTTATAGAGAAAAATACTAGGATAGCATCAAACCAAGTTTTTGTTCCTAAACTAGCAATCAAAGCTCAAAGTCACAAAAATATATTTCATTAAAGAGGTAAATAAATATACACTTATACCCTTTGGGTTAATTAATCCAAACCTTAGGGTTTAGAGTTAAGGAGTGGGTTTTGGAATTAGGGTTTAAAATTTTATAAAATAAAAAATAAATACTAAAAAATTAAAAATATAAATTTTAAAAACAGTTTCAAAAATTATTTTTGAATTATAAAAGGAAAATTTGAAACAAATAAAAAAAAGTTTCAAAAAAAAATTATAAAAAAATTCGAATCTGAGAACATATAATCTGAAACTATAAATTTTTTTTTTCATTTTTATTTTATTTGTTTTTATTTATTTTTGTTTGCTTATTTAATTTTAAACCAAGAGTATTAGGATATTTTACCCTTTAATGAATGTCATTTTTGTGACTTTCTCCTTCTAGTGCCATTTTTGAGACAAAAACTCAAAAGGTCCTATTATTGACAATTGCCCTATTTTATAACACATTTTATTTTCACATTATTTTTTACCCCTTTATTTTATTTAGTAGTAAAATAGTAACAAATAATAAATTTACCAGTTACATTACTACGTAAAAACATGTATTTCGGTAAACATATAAAACATTAAGTATGTAAAAGTATAAAATAACAAAAAATACAACCACAAATACAAAAAATAAGTTTTATTATTCTTCATTGATGTTTTATATATGTATCATTTATGTTTTCCTATTACTAAATAAGGATGTCAATTTTATTATAATCAAAAAAATATCAATAGAGCCTTAACTCTAGTCCCGTATTAATAATTTTTTTTTCTGTTTTTCAATTTATATATTATAATAAAAAATTTCATTGTTTAATATTATTTTAAAGAATTTACCATATAATTTTATTATAATCAAAGCTATAAGAATTATATTAATAGAGTATATTAACTTTAGTCTCGTATTAGTATAATGTTCCAATGTTTCAGTTTTATATTATAATAAATATTTTCATTTATTAATATTATTTTAAAATAATTACCATATATTTTTCTGTTTTTAAATATACAAATACTTTAATCATTTCTGAAAATAATAACCCAACTATACAATCAACATTTGTTAGTGAAAACTTACTGAACTTTTTAAAATTGTATATTTGACTGTTCTGCATTTATTGAATACATTTTAGAAAGGGAAATTAGGCTAAGTAGGTAAGAAAAAAAAATTAAAAATCTAACCAAAATCCCCCCCTCTCCTACTTTCTCTTCCTATCTCTCTCTAGTCTCTCTCCCAAAATCTAATTTTTCTTTTTTTGGTTATTTAGCAAAAAAAGCCTTTTAGAAAAAACAAATATAGTGAGTATAAAAAAATATTATTAGGTTTAGGTTAATTTTTTTTTTGTAATCTATAATTTATTATATCCACTATTAATATAAATAAGTTAAAATCATTTATAAAATTATTCCTATAATACCATATATATTTATATGTATATTTTAAATTTCTATACTGTAATCTACGATATTTAATTGTTTCTATAAACGAATTATATTAATTCTTCTAACTTTAAAATGTTTAATTGTTTGTATGGTAATATATATTAGATTAGATAGTTCTAAGATTAGTTTCCTTTTTAAAACTTTAATTAAATAAATGAAAATGAAAATACCAACAGCCAATCAAATTAAGAGAATTAATTCTAACCTTCAGAACATATGGCAGACAACTTCGAACACCTTTCAGATGATGCACCAGAGTCAATGCAAGTTGATCAGACTTCTGAGAGGAGAACCTTGAGAAAAAGAATGGAAAAGGTTCCTAAGCATCTCAAGCAAGGAGTTCATGAAAAGGAGATGGATAGCTTCACCAAAAGAGTTCTCATGATACCCTTGGACGAGCCATTCGAGGAGGCTTACTTTACCCACGGGTTAAGAATGTTCTTCAGGGAAACCAAGGATTATGAGCAAGACATACATAGGATCTTCGATCAGATCAGAGAGAAGATGAAGCAGAGGATTCCACTGCAGAAGAAGAGTGATCCTGGGAAATTTGCAATGCTATGTTTGGTCAAGACATTGAGTTTCCATGTGCGATGTGTGATACAAATTCATCAGTCAGTATACTACCCAAGGTAATGGCAGCCCATCTGGGTCTGAAGATAGAGCATTTGTAGGATTCATTCACTTTCGTGGATCATTCTACAAGGGACTCATGAGGAATCATCAGAGATTTGTACTCTCATCGTACTCTTTTTAAATATTAATAATTTGTTTTAAAACTAGCTTTTGTTCATGAGATTTAAAGTCCGTCTCACTCCACAAACCAAGTGAGAAACCAAAAAAATAAAACGCATTTTCTCAAGTTAATCTTTGCACCACTCTTGATGGTTGTGTGTATGTAGGTGGCGAGTGTAACATTCGACTTGCTCTTGCTTCTGGTGTTAGGATCATACTTAATAGTGCTTTTCAGCTTCCTCGTCATCACAACTCGGGTAAATATAAATAAACCGAATAATCTACTACAAACATGGAAGCAAGTTTAACTGAGAGGGGTTTAAAAATGATGACAGGGTGTGGATGACTTAATAAGCTTATTCCGCCGGCCTCCTTCCCGGAAAGTGAAAATGGTTTAAGCTTTCCCTGCCGGAATGTTACTTTACATTCTTCTCATCCGCGATTCACTCATCACATTTGTTTGGTGAGTCGTTAGAATCTGAATCATGAAGAGAAGAAGACTACGAAATGAGTTTTGGCTCTGCCTTAACTCTTTCTTCTGTTGTATGCCTCTGTTTATGTGGCTTTATTACTTGCCTTTCCATGAGCTGCAAAGAAAATAAAGATCAAATGTTGTAGTTTTTTATTTTTTTGGTTAAAATGATTTTTTTTTCTCTCCAAGCAAATTTGAATCGAGAAAATTTGACTCGCTTAACCAACCTTATCTTTTTCCCCCTCAACTATTGAACTCTAAACTCACCGAAAGTATTTTGTTCTAAACTACTTTACATGGAAGTGTTTTGAATTGTAGAAGTGATTTTTCTTTTAGATAAGAAGGGATACATGTTGGAAGCTTATATAAATATATACTAGGTGGTTGTCCGGTATTTTGTGGGTATAAATACTTATGAAAATTATATATTATGTTTATAATTTTATAATTTTGAATAATAATCATAACTATTAAGAATAATCTTTTTATTTTAAATAGTTTGAATATCAAAGTCTTGATATTGTATAATCTTAGAAGATTATTGAGATTGTGTTGATTCTATAAATTTTATTATAAGTTTCCAAAAGTTTTTTTATGACATAATTTTTGATTAGTAAAAAACAAAGATTAATGAATAAGAAGTTATTTTATAGAGAAAAATACTAGGATAGCATCAAACCAAGTTTTTGTTCCTAAACTAGCAATCAAAGCTCAAAGTCACAAAAATATATTTCATTAAAGAGGTAAATAAATATACACTTATACCCTTTGGGTTAATTAATCCAAACCTTAGGGTTTAGAGTTAAGGAGTGGGTTTTGGAATTAGGGTTTAAAATTTTATAAAATAAAAAATAAATACTAAAAAATTAAAAATATAAATTTTAAAAACAGTTTCAAAAATTATTTTTGAATTATAAAAGGAAAATTTGAAACAAATAAAAAAAAGTTTCAAAAAAAAATTATAAAAAAATTCGAATCTGAGAACATATAATCTGAAACTATAAATTTTTTTTTTCATTTTTATTTTATTTGTTTTTATTTATTTTTGTTTGCTTATTTAATTTTAAACCAAGAGTATTAGGATATTTTACCCTTTAATGAATGTCATTTTTGTGACTTTTTCCTTCTAGTGCCATTTTTGAGACAAAAACTCAAAAGGTCCTATTATTGACAATTGCCCTATTTTATAACACATTTTATTTTCACATTATTTTTTACCCCTTTATTTTATTTAGTAGTAAAATAGTAACAAATAATAAATTTACCAGTTACATTACTACGTAAAAACATGTATTTCGGTAAACATATAAAACATTAAGTATGTAAAAGTATAAAATAACAAAAAATACAACCACAAATACAAAAAATAAGTTTTATTATTCTTCATTGATGTTTTATATATGTATCATTTATGTTTTCCTATTACTAAATAAGGATGTCAATTTTATTATAATCAAAAAAATATCAATAGAGCCTTAACTCTAGTCCCGTATTAATAATTTTTTTTTCTGTTTTTCAATTTATATATTATAATAAAAAATTTCATTGTTTAATATTATTTTAAAGAATTTACCATATAATTTTATTATAATCAAAGCTATAAGAATTATATTAATAGAGTATATTAACTTTAGTCTCGTATTAGTATAATGTTCCAATGTTTCAGTTTTATATTATAATAAATATTTTCATTTATTAATATTATTTTAAAATAATTACCATATATTTTTCTGTTTTTAAATATACAAATACTTTAATCATTTCTGAAAATAATAACCCAACTATACAATCAACATTTGTTAGTGAAAACTTACTGAACTTTTTAAAATTGTAGATTTGACTGTTCTGCATTTATTGAATACATTTTAGAAAGGGAAATTAGGCTAAGTAGGTAAGAAAAAAAAATTAAAAATCTAACCAAAATCCCCCCCTCTCCTACTTTCTCTTCCTATCTCTCTCTACTCTCTCTCCCAAAATCTAATTTTTCTTTTTTTGGTTATTTAGCAAAAAAAGCCTTTTAGAAAAAAACAAATATAGTGAGTATAAAAAAATATTATTAGGTTTAGGTTAATTTTTTTTTGTAATCTATAATTTATTATATCCACTATTAATATAAATAAGTTAAAATCATTTATAAAATTATTCCTATAATACCATATATATTTATATGTATATTTTAAATTTCTATACTGTAATCTACGATATTTAATTGTTTCTATAAACGAATTATATTAATTCTTCTAACTTTAAAATGTTTAATTGTTTGTATGGTAATATATATTAGATTAGATAGTTCTAAGATTAGTTTCCTTTTTAAAACTTTAATTAAATAAATGAAAATGAAAATACCAACAGCCAATCAAATTAAGAGAATTAATTCTAACCTTCAGAACATATGGCAGACAACTTCAAACACCTTTCAGATGATGCACCAGAGTCAATGCAAGTTGATCAGACTTCTGAGAGGAGAACCTTGAGAAAAAGAATGGAAAAGGTTCCTAAGCATCTCAAGCAAGGAGTTCATGAAAAGGAGATGGATAGCTTCACCAAAAGAGTTCTCATGATACCCTTGGACGAGCCATTCGAGGAGGCTTACTTTACCCACGGGTTAAGAATGTTCTTCAGGGAAACCAAGGATTATGAGCAAGACATACATAGGATCTTCGATCAGATCAGAGAGAAGATGAAGCAGAGGATTCCACTGCAGAAGAAGAGTGATCCTGGGAAATTTGCAATGCTATGTTTGGTCAAGACATTGAGTTTCCATGTGCGATGTGTGATACAAGTTCATCAGTCAGTATACTACCCAAGGTAATGGCAGCCCATCTGGGTCTGAAGATAGAGCATTTGTAGGATTCATTCACTTTCGTGGATCATTCTACAAGGGACTCATGAGGAATCATCAGAGATCTTGAGGTGCAGATTGGCAATGCACTAGTTCTAGTTGACTTCCATGTCATGGAATACAAACAGAACAAGAATCATTCTTTACTACTTGGTAGAGATTTCATGGCCACCATAGGAGCAGTTAGCAACATGCAGACTAGACAAGTGTGTCTAACACTGATAAATCCTGATGTCCACTATGATCCAGTCAGAGTTGTGAGGCCACAGATGTCCAACACTGGAGTTAACACATGATTCATTGCAGCATGCCACTGTAACTATGAGGATGAATATGAAACAGAGTATTCAGGATCGATCGACAGCGAGATTCCGCCATCGATCGACATAGCCATTCAGCCGATCGACGACAAGTCCATAGAATCGATCGACAACAGTCATGCGAATGCGACTTTCACTTTACGAGCACATTGCTATTCGCGCTTTGACGTTGCTACACAGCCTTATACAGAGACTGATTACCACTACAATGATGCAGTCAGCAGACAAGGCAATTATTCTATTGGCAGTTGGACAGATGACAGCCTTCATGAGAGCTTTGCAGTAGACACTGAACTACCGGAGACAAGATCTGATGAGTATGACAAGGATTACCACAGAGAGAAGAACATTGAGTATCATGGTCTTGCCATGGATGATAGAGAACTTCTCCATACATGGTCTGCAGATGTGACGTCAACATCGATCGACAACAAAATGGAGCTATCGATCGACGATCATCGAAAAACAAATCTTGATGTACAAGTTAAAGATAATATAGATTATGGTTATCTAACTCCAGATGAATTTGGTATTTTCAAAGAATCATAAGGCCAAGCAAGAGTACTGGATGGACGCATTCTCAACATATCCAAGGAGGACATAGTTGATATCATTCCCATGAATGGGTCCAGAAACTTCTTCCACTCGAAGAAAAGATCAGACGATCCACCATTGATCGACGATACAGCAGCACCATCGATCGACAGTCACTTCGAACCCAACGAAGTCCACTTCATCCAAACATGTAGAGGAAACCTCGTTGGGAGAACACAGAGGTATCCATACCGACCGTGCCAGAGCAGAACCGCTACAACAAAGCAGAATGATGAGTTAGTAGCAGAGATCTACAGAGCAATCAAAACTTCATATGATTATCATTCGAAGAGGCTCGATGACATCTATTACCCGTTCGACAACAAGAGCAATTGGTTGACCACACGCTCAAACGAGATGAAGCAAAACCCAGCTATGCTTCAGGAAAAACATGGAGTCGGCGCAAGAAGATCAACATCGATCGACGCTCACACTCAAACATCGATCAACACTAGCATATTAGTCTTATTAAAAATGTTTATTTCCTTATTAGTCTTATTAAAAATGTTTTCAAATTAAGTTTTTATTGAGTCAAGAAAGGGATTATGAACTTATATATTTTGCTAGATATCTAACCACTCTTTAGCACCATTCTAGACTTACTGATCGCATATAGTACTAAAGATACTAAAGTGGATCAACCTGTCAACTATCCACTCTTGCTAAGATTGTTTTGAAGGAACCAAAGCTGACCTCCAACACTAAACCTGACACAACTGCTTGTCTTTGGGCTTGGTATACATGGGATCGGATTCTTCAAACGAGTCTGAAAGGTAAAGCCTTGTGTATATAGATTTATTACCCTTTCTTCAAACGAGTCCCGCTCGGTCCCTACATAGCGACCGAGCTCTTCCGAAACGTTGATACGACACCAGTCCATGCATTCTCGTCTATCCTTCGATGCTATCTCCCGAAGACCGTAGCGAACTCAGTTCATGTTTTCCACCATTCTAAATCATCGATCAAACTTTGCGGTAAAAACCACGGAAAGTTCGTTCTTTATCGAAAGAAGTCGCAATAAACGTTTCGAGTCGGAAGACGGCCCAAAGGGACCTAAAACACGACTCGAGTCCCATCCTATGATTTCTTAACCAAAAGCCCGTAAACCGTAGGACAGTTTACGCTTGGCGCGCAAAAAAGGATAAATATCAAGTTTCCGCGGATAAATACGAAATTTTGAAGATAATTACGAAGATCGGAAAAAATGGAATATCTCCATTTTATGCTATGACGGCTTAAGGGCAGAAGAGTAAAAGCGTAAACCGGCCTTGGAGCGAGTATATAAGGAGTCCTAGGCGAGAGGTATGGGAGAGAACTTTTCAGAGAAAACTTAGCACTTAGAGCAATTTAGGCATATTTTCGTTTTTGTTATTCGAGCTGCGACTCAATTAGGTTACTGCCGTCTTAGGGTTTTAGAACTAGGAATCTCGCCGACAGCTCTCGTATCCCAGGCTCTTACCTTGTTGTAACGCTCAAACGCGAATTCGGAATAAGATCTACTTTGCTCTCTTTTTTCGATTTCTTATACTTTATCGTTGTTATTCTTGTGTTCTGATTGCTTGGCGTCTGGGAAATTCGGGTTTTTCTAGTTTTCTTATTTAAACGAAAATCGACAGTGCAAATTTCGGTTCCCACACAATTGTCTTTGACTACAAATCCTATAAGTATGTAATTTTCGTCCATGAAGTAAGAATAGATTGTTTTCTCCTTTATTTTGAGTTGAAACTCTTCGTTTTTTGTAGAAATTTTCATTGTTTCTTGGTGTCATATCCAAGTAAATATGCCTCAAAATCGTTGGACTTGTGAGTCATATCAAGCAACGACTAGAGACCCTTCTTTTGGTGGACTTGTGAATCATATCAAGCACCAACTGAAGTCGGGAATATTGGAGGCCTTCTGCAACCTTCATGCAACCCTTCAATCCGCCAGTTCTCCATCGGAGTTCATATCCAAATCGAACCAGTAGAGTGATCCGTTCCTACAGTCTTTCATTAGCTGTAGGTCCAGATACTTGCTTGAGTTGATTCCATGTGTTTAGTGATCGATACTCTCAAGGTAAAGCCTACACCTTTTTATTTACATGCACTAAATGAGGTCAGTAGAAGGGTTAGTCAAACATGATTAGTTAAGTTGCTGGATGAATGGAATTGGTTGCTAAGATAGGATATTGGATAGAAAGTACTTCTAAGTTAAGATTGATTTGATGTGGTTGAAATATTGTTGAGGTGATAATATTAAGTTCTTAAGTTATGTGAGTCCCAGTTGTTTCAAAAACACCTTTAAGAGAGACTCCTCATTGTTTTTGCTTGAGGACAAACAAAATAGTAAGTCTGAGGTGTTGATAAACCATGGATTTAACCCATTTTTAGCCATGGTATATAGGTGTTTTGAAATACATTATAGTTGTTTTGGAGTCTTTTTAGTATGTTTTCAGGTTTTAGAGTGATTTGGAGGAAAGTGGTGGTTTCGGTGCATCTGGACAGAAAATGACAAAGGCCCAAAGTTGACCATCGACCATGACTATCGATCAATGGACGAAGGCAACAATCGATCGACACACACCTTGTGGTGTCGATCGATGGCAAAGCGCAAGGAAGCCAGATTGGGTTCCAGCCGACTTAAATCCCAAGTCCCACAAGTATTACAAGATTACACCTGACGAGTTTTAACCTAATATTTATGTGATATGCCATTATTCTAGGCAACACACGCTTTCATAATTTCTAGTTTTTATACAGCAAAATACTTAGAGTCTTAGGTTTGGAGAGAAGATCCAAAAACTCCTTCGGAGATTTGTGATTGGAACTCCAGTTTTTTTACTCTATTTTATTTTATGCAGTTTTCTTATCTTGTTGTTATGAACTGCTTAGCCATGTTTGAGTAGTTCATCTTGTTAGATTTAGGGTTCATATATTCATGAGGGATTAGCCAAAAATATAGAATTGCTAGGTGTCAGGATATTAATCAACTAAACTGTTCTTAATGTCTATGTTCTAGAGTACCTAACTAGGACTTTGCTTATAGACATTAGGGCGCATTCGGAAGTTTGGTTCTCTGTATGAAATAGTTTAGATTGTGCTAGTATTGCTAGAAACAAGCGGAAGCTGATTTAGTTTAACCTAGTGAACACGTCAAACCTGTGTGTAACGCTCCCTAGAAGGAACGTCAATCGACAACTCATTAGTTGCATCGATAGACAGGCTGAAAGGTGTATCGATCGACACCCCATTGTTGGAATCGATTGAAAATTTTTCAGGACCAACAAGCGACAACTAAGGTCCTAGATCCCGCGCTAGATAGTCTAAATATACGAAAGTTGATCGACTATTCTTATTTGTTTGAGTTCTATAATGACCATATATGCTTAGTAGTCTATATCTCTATAATACTGATTGTCCGAATAGAAAGCCTAAGTCTAACGTCTCCCATATCTGTCTTAAAACCCAATCAATCAATCGAACTATTACTTGTTCAACCCTACTAATTTACATTTAAACCATTCAACCTAGCTTAACTACATAACTATATAGATCTATTGTGTGTTTTAGTGTGTTTTAGTTCCCTATGAATTTGATCTCTAAGTACTACAATTGAACCTCTTATTTGAGAGAGTAAATCACTCGTTAGAGTAATTTGAGTGATATCAGATATATGGTTATTTTGGGGCATTTTGGAGCAAAAGCTAGAAGAAACTCGTAGCTTCCCATCAAACCAGTCCAGAGTCGACATTCAGAGTCAACCGTCAATCGACGGACAGCTCTTGTCGTCGATCGACATTGAAGCGCGCAAGGCCCGACTTGGTTCCCAGCCGACTAATGGCCCAAGTTCCAAACTATTTACAAGATTACCCCTGGCTGATTTGAACCTAATTTTTATATGCTCTGTCATTTTTTTGGGCAAGAGATGCTTTCATACTTTCTACTTTACATAGCAAAACATATCTAGGGTTTTCAGTAGTTTGGAGAGAAATTTCAAGACTCTTTCAGAGATTTGTATTGGAACTCCATTCAATTTATGCAGTTTATTCAGATATTTGCTATGTTCTATTTTGCTATGTATGAGTAGTCATCCTTGTTATATTTAGGGATTAGAAGAAGTAAGGTTATGAGGGATTAGCCCAAAATATAGAAACGTTAAGGTGATAAGATTTTTTTTAATATGAATTGCTATTAATGCTTCTGTTCTAAAGTAGCTAACTAAAATCTTGAACTTAGGTTAATTAAGTGCAAGCGGAAGCATGATATTTTACCTGAATTAATTCTCCTGAGCTAGAAACAAGTAACATCTGATCTAGTCAAACTAGTGAACCAATCGAACAGCTCAGTAACGCTTGACTAGGTAAACATCACGTGATGCTGGTCATGTCGATCGACGTTCGAACTATATCAACAAGCAACGACTGAGATATAGACTTAGATCAATAGTATTTATTTGCACGCAAAAGCTGGAATATATTGTAATTAGAATTCATGTTTTAGGATTAAAACCCTAGGATATATATCACTATAATCCCAATTATCTGAAACCCTAAATCTATCTATTTCTCATAATTGTTTACAACCTCAAATCAATCTATCAACCGAACAATTGTCTTGTTCACTTCTGCTATTTAATGTTTTAATTGTTTGCCTAGCTTAATCATAAATTTGTTAGGATCTATTGTGTGCCTTAGCTCTTTGTGGATTTGATCCCAAAGTACTACGACTGAACCTCTTATTTGAGATAGTAAAATTACTCCTTAGAATAATTTGAGTGATATCACTTTGCTTTATACGGGAGAAGAAGATATTGGGCCGGAGATGAAGAGATTGACGCCGGATTAGAGTTGGAGAAGAAAAGATTCATGTCGGATTAGACTAGATTCCAGTCGCTCTTGTCGTCGTCCCACCGGGAGAGAGGTTCTCGTGTCGCCTTGCGAGAGAGGTTCTCGTGTCGCCTTGCGAGAAAGATTGTCGAAGATGAAGAAATTGACAAATTAGCGGTAGAGTATTTGATTTGGGGATACCTAAATTTTTTAATTAGTTTAATAATTTTATGTATTTTAATATTTCATTATAGTTTTTTAATTTTATTATCGAAAGACATTATTGGGGTTTTGAAAATTATCAACTTAATGGGACAATTATAAGTTGAAATTAGCCTATTGGGACAATATATATATTTTTGATTAAAAACTATTTTCGCAAGAAAAAATACTTTTTGCATTTTGGGTCTCCGGGAATCAGAGCCAAGTCAGTTTCCAAGAAAATTTCTGCACCTGTCTACATTACGTTAAACTTTTAATGATTTTAAATAATGATTTTAAAAGTCTAACCTATACTTTCATGGAAATGCGCTTCAGCGCTTGCTTGACAAAATAATAAAGGAATTTACTGCATACATTAAATCTTAAAATCGATTTAAGTCTTCAACTACGTTGAAAACTAAAGTCTACATATATACCAAACTAGCTTGATACAAATAATCAGCTATTTGACCTCTTCGACCAATTTGTCTAACGTTCATCACCTCGTGCATATGAATGTTTGAACATTTGATCATTTTAGTTATTGGTTTTGTCAACACCCTGAAGTTATTATTTCTTTCTTTTTTGTCCCCACTATTTTTTATATCAAGTACTAGATGATAATCTGCGTGTATGCGCGTGTGAGTTTTTATAATAATGTTTGCTTATTAAATGGTTTTAAAATTTTGCAACACTACAATCTTTATCAATTATAAAATGACGAACAATTGTTGGTTTGTTAAATATATTATAGTTTAATTATTTTAAGACTTATATGAATAAAAAGAAATTAAGTTTTGCGGCTGACACAAATCACCAAAATCAAATAGCCAACATCGATTGTATAATGACGAACGGAAATTAAGTTTTCTGCTCTCGATTTGTTCACTATTGATTCTCCATAAGTGATTTTATTTTCTCCCTCTATAAAATTATATTTTCGTTCTAGTCTTTGTTTCATTGATATGAGTTAAATTTCTTTTTTAACTTTTTCTATGAATTCAGTGAATTACGTAAGTGTCAATTTAAAAAAAATGGACATCTCTAAAAATTAGTTTCATTCCAGATACATATCTAAAAATCAAAATTTTGAAAAAAAAATCACCGCCAAACTATATTAACATGTTAGTGTTCAAATCTAATATATCAAGCTGTTATAAAATATAAGTGCAGACTCGAAATATAAATATGTGTCTAGTATATATTCACCAGCTCGGTCTAAAAATCATATAATTCTAGAACAACAAAACAAATTACTTATTTCACTAGTTCGGATAATATTTAAATCCGAACGGGTAATATCCGAACCCGAATGGATATCCGAAAATAACCATACTTAAGTATACTTAACCCAATATTTCTAGTTTACTTCTCTTATTTTATTCAAAATATTTATATTAATGATGCTTATTGCTCAAAATTAGATATAATAAATATAATTATGAACAAAATGATTTACTACTCACTTAAAATACATATCAAGCTTGTGTTTCTTGCATTAACAAAAATTGCATCAAAAATTTCAAAACAACAACTAAATTAGTGTTTTTCTATTTTTAAAGTTTTATCTCCAAACCTATTAATAGTTTAATCTTTTAAAATTAAGAAAACCAGTTAAGTTAAAATATATTTTAAATACAAAAAAACTTAAACAATGAATAACTTATTTTTTTTTTTTCAAAATTTAAATATCTAAACCCAACCCAAAATATCTGAACCCGAACATAAATACCTGAACCCAACTTGAACTGTAGATATACTCGAACTGGTTCTATACTTTTATACTGAAATATCCGATACGAATCCAAACGTGTATCAGAACGCCACCCGTATGATATATGTTCATTTGTATCTTGCTTGAACAAAAAAAAGTCAAACCATTGATCACAAAATTTTCAATGTGTGATTTTTACCATTTTTTGTAATTTATAGTCGTTTTTAAAAATTCAAAATATAACATATAAGAATTTTTTTTATTTTATTATTATATGCTTAATGTGATGTTTTTAATTTCTTTTAATAGTATAAAATTAAACAAAAAAGAGAGAGGTTAGAAAAATTGTTATCAAATATGTATTGTCATATATATGTTAACCATATTAGGTAATTTCGTAGATATTATTTAAGGGAAGAAAACATATTCTTTTATATGCTACTAATTAATTTGATAGTTAGTTTAATAAAAAGTATAGTATATATTTATATGGACTAACTTATTTTTCTAACAATTCTAAGAATCATTTTCGTGATGACACGTGGCTACAAAAACATGTTGTAATGCTCCACGATTAATATATAAAGGATTTTATCGGTAGATGAATATCTGAACCTTGTAAAGACATTGAAATCATGATTGTTTTAAATTCATCGAGATTTAAAGGGCTATTTGTAACGTAGCGGAAGCAATGTTTACAAGAGCTCAACAAAGGGATTATATAATCTTCACTAGTGACGTGCAAATTCAACTAATGGATTCTAGGAATCCTCTATTGGGACCTTTTTTATTTGACGAATCCAATCGGATCAATACAAAGGATACAAAAAAAATTTCAAAAGTTTGAGCTATGTATTAATCAAATCAAAACTGAATACAATTTTAGGTTTCAACGCCTATTAATAATAAATCTTGAAATATTGAAAAATCATAATCTTAATTAAAATAGAAAAACCACTAAAATATGAAAAATACAAATTAAAGTTTTTATCTATATAAACTAATAAATAATCAAAATATTTGAAATATTTCAAAATATCTCGCTGCATTAGATCTCGTCGATTAAAAAAATGTATCCTCGATTCTTTAATAGGGTTCTTGCCAACAAATAGATATTTTGGAACCTTTATTCATATTTGTTTTTTTGCACAATATATGCATCCAACTGTTTTCATCCTATTTTGACATGAATCATATTAACAATAGGATTTTGCATAAAATCTTCCAAAATAAAAATTCGCTCTGTTTTTCCGCATTATAAAAATTATATTCTTCATATACATCATAGATTGGATCTCCACAAATATATTTGTAGATTTCATCATCTTCGTAAAAGTTGTAGATTGGATCACCATAAATCTCTTTCTATAGATCTCATGATCTTCTTTTTTGTGGACAAAATGACTTTTTCCACAAAAGAATAAGATTACAACTGCTAATCAACATTGTATCTAGAATTGTTCTTCGTTTGAAAAATCAAAGACAAGCAGCTTCAATAATAACTGGCGTAAAGAAAACAACGATAAACAACTCAACTAAATGAATAGATAATCCTCATTTGGGACCTGCAAGGTCAACCAAACAAATCTATGGAACCTCGCTGAGGACATTTTTCTTAATTGATGAATCTAATCAAATTAATATAAAAGATAGCGAATACTCTTCCCTTAAAAAACCAAAACTCTTTATTAACAAATCAAAACTCAATACAACTTTAGGGTTGAATGCTATTTATAATAAATGTTAAATATTAAAAATTCTTGATCTTAGTTAAAATAAAAAATCACTAAAATTTTAAAAAATCCAAATAAAAATAATTATCTCCATAAACTAATAAATAATCAAGGTAATATCTCGCTGCATCAATTTGGAAATTTATTTTTAAACACCGAACCCATTCTTCCTTAAATCAATAGCATATTAGTGAAACTAATTACAACCCATTTTGATAGTTTATTTGTGTCCAGTCTTGGGTATATGTTTGCAACACCGATCCCACCCTTCTCCTCATTTCAATTTATGCTTATAAAATGTCTTAATTTTTACTCTCTTATGTATATTTTTTGTTGTCGTTTTTTGACATAAAAAGACTTAGACTAATCAGAATATTTATAAAACTTGACATGCAAATAGTTTTATTTCATTCTAATTACCCGAAATTATCTGCCGTAAAATTATAAATCTAAAACTGTAGTTACAATAAACATAAGAAAATACACATATTTCTTAAATTTTTAAAGATTAGCATATACTCTTAAAAGATAAGGTATTAAATTTAAAATACTGGTATCAAATTTTTTATTTTAAAAATAAAATTAGTTTTTTTTCCATCAACTGTATTTTTATTAAAGAAAAGTCCAATGAAATATTACAGGATAATGTTAAAAATCAAATTGCACCCATTTACATTTATTATTAAGCCCAAGCCCAAAGTAAAAAAAAAAACTAATCTAATAACCAGCTACCATCAGAACACCCCGCCTTCTGCATCCGCCACGTGTCCCACTACTTGTCTCCTTGATAACACGCATCAACAGTTATAACTTCTAGAGAATAATATATTTGGAGACGACGGAGACAGCTCATCCACGGTGTTCTCATCCACTTTCCTCTTTCACCTCTACGGATGCCTTATTCAAGCCATCCAACATCTTCAGATTATAGACTTAAGATTGCTCCAATTGGTACATACTAGGAAACTTTGTCGGACTGCTCCAATGAATATGCCTACTCCACTGACTCCCTTCTGGACCAATTCAAGATTTACCTTTCATCATTCTCTTCCTTTCCAACAGGAAAACTTTACCCATATGCCAAATACCACCTATAGAAAAGGTAAAAACTAACTTCCAAAGAAAGGCGTCGAAAGCATATCCTCCAATGAAGATAACTTGATTCAATCTAAACAGAATTTAATCAACTCCTACGAAAGAAACTAACGATAGAAGTTTCGTCTATATTAACAAACAAAACTTTATTAAACAATCCCAAGAACAGAGGTAGAATAAGACCATTAAGGAAAACTGTCTTGAGTCACTAACACTTCAAAATCGGCTTAACTGAAAAAATATTCCGTTATCGGAAAAGAATATTCACCGAGCGAAAGTAAAAATTTACAACAAAAGACTAAAGATATTTCTCTTCCTCTCTATTCAAACTCTATATTTTGAAAGATTTGTGTTTGGTAAGAAGTATAGAGTTTTTGAGAGAGAAGCCTCTCTGTAGAGAGGAGAGAGAAGCTAAAAAATAAAATTAGCTTATTGATGACTATCCAATTTAGACATGTTCCTTCCGATAATTTTAATAACATTTCAATCTATTTTTTGTCAGCAATAACATTTCAATATTATTAATATACAAGGATAAGACATGCGTCTTGCGCATGGTGAGTTATTTGTATATATTATCGATAATTTTTTTATATATTTGATCATTTTATTTATACATACACAATGTTTTTTTATTGTTATTATATAATTTCTTTCCGATGGACCGGGTCAATTTTTATTAACAATTGTGGAACTAAACTATAATTAATATATCATTGATTGATCGGATTGGACATTAAGCAAATTATGACACAAAAATCTTATTTTTTTCCATCGAACACATTCTTAAAAAAGTGAAATTTCCATAGTTGAATTATTTGACTTTATATTCCATATGGTTTTGAAAAGTTTCAGATCAACCATCGAATTGATACATATCATTTTAATGCTTTTAGTCGTATGCTTAAGGAAAACTTACATTTTTGTAATTTAAAGTCATTTAAAAAAATAAAAATATAACATATAAGAAAAAATCTAACATATAAAAAAAATAACATATAAGGTTTTTTCATTTTTGTAATTTAAAAAAATTTTATAACATATAAGGTTTACTCATTTTTGTAATTTAAAGTCATTTTAAAAAATTTAAAATATAACATATAAGAAAAAAATCTAATTTTTTTTATTATATGGTTAATGTGATTGTTTAATTTTTCAATAATATAAAATTAAACAAAAATAAAAAAAGATGCAAAGATTGTTATCAAATCTTTACTTTTCATAGTCATTAATTGTCATATATATGATAATCATATTAGGTAATTTTGTAGCTTTTATTTAAGGAAAGAATACACACTTGTTATGTTTGGGGTTAATATAATGTTTCCTATTAATTAAATTTGGACCAATATTTTTTTCAATTGATTCTTAAGTTGTCATGTAATCTAAATTTACATCTTAATTGAATAACACCTAAGCAATGCCTATTTTTAAGGGGTTTTTGCCAAAACTAACCTACAACTTGATTTTAATCCCAAACCTATACCCAAACTTGAATCAAATGCAAAACTAACCTAAAAGCCTAGTGAAATTACAGCTCAGTCCCTTGTGACCAAACAAAAAAAACAGAAGCCATTTTTACGAATATAGCCCCAGTAAATCGCCTGAGTCGTCTGAGATGTTGGAAGTCGTCTGGACGACTGGAGTGTAAGTCGTCTGGTACCAGTTTATTTTAAAAATAATTTATAAATCTTGTAAAAAAATATTTTGATGCGTAAAAAATAAAAATCAAGTAATTATAAACAGTTTTAACTGATATAAATTAAGATATGATAAAATTGATTTGTTTTGAAGATAGATGAGTGGAAGTAGTGAATCATGAAATACTTTGGTTTAGGAGTTTGGCAAACATATGTTGTAGTATTGTATGTATTGTTAGGGTTAGATTTTGGAAAACTAAAATGTTTTTTTCAAAAATTAGTTTTCACCTATATGTGTTTATTTCTGTGTATAGTAAACACTTTTCAAGTTTGATTTGGTTTTATGAAGTGTTTAATTAGATAATTAAGTTTAGGGGTTATGTTTAGGGTGTGGACGACTTATATTTCAGTCGTCTGTTGAATAATTTATCTGGACGACGTATATTTCAGTCATCCACATCGTACCGAACCTTATATTTTACCAATGTACGTTTTAACCTAACCGGATCATTTTACTCGGACGACTTACATTTCAGTCGTCTGGTGAAGAAATTAAAACAGACGACTTACATGTAAGTCGTCCAAATATTCCCGCCTAAAATTTTTTAAAAAAATTATTTTCCCGCTTAAATAATTTAAACCAGACGACTTACTTGTAAGTCGTCTGGAAAGTCTTCAATTTTAGTTTCCCGCTAAAAATATTTAATTTCCCGCTAAAAATATTAAACTCTTCTGGACGACTTACATGTAAGTCGTCTGTTTTAATTTCTTCACCAGACGACTGAAATGTAAGTCGTCCAGGAAGTCGTCTGAGTCAAAAATATTTAACCTAATTGGATTTTTTGTCTCCCTATATAAAGAAAAATTTATACATTCTCTCTCTTCCTCTCAAATGGCTGCAACAAAAATGTAATGTTCATCATTCTAAAACTCTCCAACCTCTCTCTAATCTCTTTGACTTGAAAACACCAAACTTTATATGAATTTTTCAGTTTTGTCTCATGTATTTCTTATTAATCTATCTCTTTTACAGGTTTTTAATCAAATGGTACTCATCTTCCACTAATTTAGAGGTAGATCTATTAATTTTAGATATGTATTTTTGTGTGTTCTATAAATGTAGATTTATCTAATCTTTCACTCATTTTCTCTATTTTTAAGTCATTTGAACGTTTTTGGATATGCAAGTTTTTCAGATCTGGATTTGATGTGCAGGTTTTTCAGATCTGGAAGACTTCTGGGACGACTTACCTCTTAGTCGTCTGGAAGTCGTCTGGAAGTCGTCTGGACTTCTTGGAAGTCTTCTGACAAAGTCGTCTGGACTTCCAGGAAGTCGTCTGGACTTCCAGGAAGTCGTCTGGACTTCTAGGAAGTCGTTTGGACTTCTAGGAAGTCGTCTGGATTTTTCTGAGCGTTTTGGTAAGTTCTTATGTCTGAATTTTCTTCATTTGGTAACTTCTTGTTGTATAAAGTTCTTATTTTTTCCCAAACTAAAACTCTCCAAACCCACTCTAATCTCTTTGACTTGAAAACACCAAACTTTATTTGAATTTTTCAATTTTGTCTCATGTCTTTCTTACTAATCTATTTTTTTTTTCAGGTTTTTAATTAGATGGTACTCATCTTCCACTAATTTAAAGGTAGATCTATTATTTTTAGATATGTATTTTTGTGTGTTCTGTAAAGGTAGATTTATCTAATCTTCCACTCATTTTTTTCTGTTTTTAAGCCATTTAAACGTTTTTGAATATGCAGGTTTTTCAGATCTGGATTTAATATGCAGGTTTTTCAGATCTGGAAGACTTCTGGGACGACTTACTTTTTAGTCGTCTGGAAGTCGTCTAGAAGTCGTCTGGACTTCCTAAAAGTCATCTGGACTTCCTGTAAAGTCGTCTGGAAGTCGTCTGAACTTCCTAAAAGTCTTCTGACAAAGTCGTCTGAACTTCCTGGAAGTCGTCTGAACTTCCTGGAAGTCGTCTGGACTTCTTAGAAGTCGTCTGGACTTCTTAAAAGTCGTCTGGTCTTGTCTACTCAAGTGGAATCCAAGCTTATCTTTGTAGATGAATGATCTATAATAGTTTTGTTTGTGGTCTGTTTTGTGAATTGCATGTATACTCTTTTAGTTGTGAATTTTTTGTAAAATCAGTAGTAATGTTTTCCAAGATGTATTAAATGTGCTAACAATGTGTTTACACATTTACATATCAATGAAATAATAGACTTCAGTAGCATTTTTCTTATCTTTGGATCTCTCATATGCAATAATAAACTCCAATGGCCTTTTTCTCATCTTAATAAACAAGAATGTTGGTAGCTTCATATTGATACAACATTTTAAGAAGCATTTTAACCCTTTTTCCAACTCATAACAATAGTCATCATTATTGTCTATAAGTTTATCATATTTTTTATAAGTTTGCATTGAAAAACTTAGTCAAATTTAGTAAAACTAAGGGAGAGAACATATTTTGTAAATATGAGTTTTACATATCTTGAAGTTACTTATCACTCTTAAAAATACAAGTTATTCAAAAACTAACGTAGAAGACTTAAAAACTAGTGGAGAAGACGCGGACGACTTCAATCTAAGTTGTCTAGACGACTAAACTATATGTCGTCTGGTCAACGCAGAGGTTATTTTTGCAATTGACTTTGAAATCTGTTATTTCGGACGACTGAAAGTTAAGTCGTCTACTATTGTTTGGTTAAAAAAAACTCCAAAAAGCTAGACGACTTACATTTCAGTCGTCAGAGGTTAGTTTTGCATTTGACTAGATTATTTCAGAAGTTTTACTTTTTGGACGACTTACATTTCAGTCGTCTAGTGAAAATTAAAATAATAATATCTTTTTAAAAGTAGACGACTTACAGTTAAGTCGTCATAGGTTAGTTTTGCAATTGAAAAAAAAAACTTCAAGATTTAATTATATACAGACGACTTATAATTCAGTCGTCCACGAGACGACTGAAATGTAAGTCGTCCAGGATTTACGAGGTTTGACCAGAATCTCGGAAAAAAATCCTGGACGACTTACAATTAAGTCGTTTGGTGGACGACTGAATTATAAGTCGTCTGTGTATAATTAAATCTTGAAGTTTTTTTTTCAATTGCAAAACTAACCTATGACTACTTAATTGTAAGTCGTTTACTTTAAAAAAAATATTATTATTTTAATTTTCGCCAGACGACTGAAATGTAAGTCGTCTGGGGAAGTCAAACTTCTGAAATTATCCAGTCAAATGCAAAACTAACCTATGACGACTGAAATGTAAGTCGTCTAGGTTCTTTGGAATTTTTTTTGAAACCAAACAATAGTAGACGACTTAACTTTCAGTCGTCTCAGGTTACAGATTTCAAAGTCAATTGCAAAAATAACCTCTGCGTTGACCAGACGACTTCCAGGTAAGTCGTCTACAGCCAGACGACTTCCAGGTAAGTCGTCTACAGCCAGACGACTTCCCAAATAAGTCGTCTGACGAACAGATCTGGAAAAAAACTCGATGTCATACCTTAAATTGGTGAGATAAGTTCCTTATCATACATAAGGCTTCTCCAAGCACACAGAATCACAAACGAAAGTCACCCACCCATAATCGTTAGCTTCTATGACTCTATGAACCATAAAAATTTTAGAATCAAAATCTTGGGTATTTTTAGCTCATTGTGGAGAGAAAGTGAGAGATATGTTGTGTTTAGTTCACAAGAATGGAAAAAGAAGAAGTGTAAATCGATTTTGGGAGCATTAAGAGCTTCAAATTGGTTGTTCATGGTGGTTGTGGTATTGATGACAATGGCAATCTTGTAATTACTTGAAGATGATGAGGGTAAGAGAGTAAAAATGTCATTTTCGAAAAAAAAAAAAAAAAATTGATGGCATTTTCGTAAATTATATGAACTTGTGGGGTGAATAGGGCAAAACCAATTTTCATAAAAAAAAAAGAGGTTAGTTTTGTGTTTGACTTTAAGTTGTAGGTCAATTTTGCAAAAACCCCTATTTTTAATTAGTACAAAATTAAGGTTACAACTTTTTAAATGATCCTCGATTGATATATAGGGAATTAATACATTGTGGATATCATGCATGTTAAACTAACCGAACATGTTCTTAATATGTTGACTTTGTATCTACTAAGTCTACGGAGTCAGAGTCTCAGAAAATGACATTGCAAACCCATCTCTTTCTCTATAGGAAAGAGTTTGTATTTCTCGGGAGTTCTCGGAAAGTCTTGTGTGGAACTATTCTAAATGCAAAAGAAATAGTTTTATTATTTGTATGTTTTGAGATAATCAGAACTCAGCGGATATGGAAATTTTTACCCAACGATGTGGAAATGATTTAGTTTTTTTTTTTTTTTGGCAGCGGAAATAAATTTAGTATATATATTGACATTAGTATATAAATATAAAGGAATATTCTTGTGTGACTTTTTTATCGCTATCGTGTATGCATGAGATGTAGTTCTAGATCCAAAAGTTAATGAAAATATTTCAATAATGCCTCCTCATTCACCAATCCAGAGGTTTTATGAACATAAATCACAAAATATTTTTGGCATGAATAATGAAATGTTACACTCTACAAAAGCAACAAAAGTCATTAGTAATACAGTAATGATTTTAGGCAAAAACAAAAAAAAACACAAATGTGTTACTTTAGTTTTGACAGAGATAGTTTAAAGATGGGAAAATTTTATGTTTACTACTTTCGTGCTATCACTTTTCATCTTTACCACCACTAAAAATATATTTTTCAAAAATATATTTTTCAAATGACAAAAGACTATTATGCTCTTGTTCTTTATATATATAATAAATAAAAATTTAAATAAATAAAAATTTAAATAAATAAAAATAATAAAATAATTTTTTTTATTTTTTTTTCGAATTATACTATTTCGAAATTCAAATCCTAAAACTCAACTCTAAACCATAAACCATTAATCTTAAACTTTTGTTTTAAATACGAACCCTAAACCTAAACCATCAATCCTAAACCCTATAATTTTTTTTTGAAATATGAACCCTAAACCCTGAAACATCAACTCTAAACCCTAAATCCCGAAACATCAGCTCTAAACTCTAAACCCTAAACCTTCAACTCTAAACACTAAAACATCAACTCTAAACCCTAAACTATCAACACTAAACCCTAAATCCTAAGAAATTAACCCTAAACCCTAAAACATCAACTCTAAACCCTAAACCTTCAACTATAAACCCTAAACTCTAAACCTTAAAACCCTAGAGTTGATGTTTTAGGGTTTAGATTTGAAGGTTTAGGGTTTTAGGGTTTACATTTATGGTTTAGAGTTGATGTTTTAGGGTTTAGATTTGAAGGTTTAGGGTTTTAGGGTTTAGAGTTTGAATTTCAGAAAAATATAGGGTTTAGGGTTTAAGTTTAGGTTTTAGAGTTGATGTTTTAGGGTTTAGATTTGAAGGTTTAGGATTTAGGGTTTAGTGTTGATGTTTCGGGGTTTAGGGTTTAGAGTTGATGTTTTATGGTTAAGGGTTTAGAGTTGATGATTTAGGGTTTAGAGTTGATGTTTTAAGTTTAGATTTAGGGTTTGGGGTTTAGAGTTGATGTTTTAGGGTTTAGATTTGAATGTTTAGGGTTTAGAGTTGATGTTTTGGATTTAGGGTTTAGAGTTGATGTTTCATGGTTTAGGGTTTTGAGTTGATGATTTAGGGTTTAAAGTTGATGTTTTGAATTTAAATTAATTAACCATATGTTTTTTTTTGTCAAAGTTAATCAAAAATTTATAAATATATTTTACACTTCATTAAATATAATGGTAAAATTGGTTAATGAAAAAATGAAAAGTGGTACTTTAAAAATGATATATTTTACAAATTCCCTTTTTTTAGGGTATATTAACCATGATACAATCTGACAAAATTACGGTCTCTCTTTCTCGTTTTCAATTTTTTTTTGTTGTTAAATTATGCAGATATTGTTAGCAAACTCATCATTAAATAATTTTCAGACAATAGTTATTGAGAGTTTTTAAATTAATACCAAATTGAAATTTCTCAAAAACATAAAAAACTCGAGTCAAAGTTTTACATTGAGAAGTTTTTACATGAATTATCCAAGTTTTGAAAGATTTTATAATTTAATATTAATATTATTAGTGACAAATCATTATTTTTTTTTTGACAAAAGGTTTACATTATATATATAAATATTACAATTTTATATTAACTAATACAAATGAAAAGGTACAATCATAAGCCTAAACCTAACTAAACCGGTTCTAACTAGACTGGTTACTACAACCAACACGGAATTGTCAGGTAAGGCCATATCACCGGAACGGAACTTTGACGCCGCAAGATGGCGGTTCACCTTTGGGTTAGCTCTCATCCACCGGAAGAATGATTCTTCTTAGATCAGAATCAGAAAATAGACCTAGCAAATGGCAATTCCTCCAAACCATAAGCGAGACCTGAGGAAAAACAGAGGAAGCCTCCATCAGAACATATCTAAGTATATTCGCTGAAGCCGGTATGAGGCCGACTTCCACGCACCACCGAAAGGAGAGAAAGAGGCTTGTTGACCAGACGAACCCACAAATCATCCCGATGTGCACCCCAATGAAGAATCCAAAGAGGTTTATTCAACCACCGGCTAAGATGCACCACTAGTGGTCACGGAGGTACATACATCACCAGAGATTGACTTGCGACTGTGAAGACTCCGGAAGCCTCCACAGTAGACAAAAACAGAAAAGACGTGAGTACGGAGAAATCTCTCCACACCATGAAGCACCGAAATCTGCAGATCTAGAAGAGATGAAGTCCAAAAGATGTACGTGCCACCATCACTAGTATGCAAGAAGACAAGAGAAAAAGAAAACCCCTGATTTCCCCGGTCCTAACCGTCGACTCTGCTGCTTACAAATGACTGTTGAACCTCGCTGATCTTCCATATCAACCGACAGCTACCGACCACATATCCTCTGTGGTCAGATCTGAGATCGATCTCGTCTAGGAGAGCCACATAACCACACATATCGGAGAGCAAGTTGAGAGAAACAAATGGAGCAAAATAAAAATAGGGAGTGAGAGAGGCTCCGACGAAAACCGACGCCAGAGAAGAAAGCGGTGAGCTTTGTTTTTTTAGAAGAGAGAGGTGAGAGCATGCAGAGAAGAGTTCGGAGGTGAGAAATCATTGTTGAGATACTCTTAGTGTTGATGTCTTGAAAATTTTATAAGCCCCAATTAGGTTACAAATTAACTGACAATAGGTTATTCCAATGGTTATTTCAATGGTTGAGACACTATGTTCATTTACTACCTCAACATTTATTTTTTTTTGCAAAAAATAAATATACACCCCATGACCTATATTAAAACCTCAGACTTCACCTGAAAAGGATATACCCTTCTCCTAATATTCTTAACTCCCACCATACCATGAAAAGCTTGCATATTGTACCAATCTTGATGAACCCCTGGTCAGAGATTCGATTGTCCCTGATTCTTTTGAAGGTTGACCAGATGGTTTGAGTGATAGGGAGATCGATTCTGGTGTTGTTGATGATATAATGGATTGGATGACGATGGTTTTGGTTGATAGAAGTCAATATGGATGGTGATATATGGGATGATCAAAAGTTGTGTAGTTGTATCTATGATCACAAGAATGAATTCTGTTTACAATGCAATCAGAGAATGAACTCTTTCGTAATCAATGTTCGAGGATTAACGAATGATTCACAGATTTTAGAAATTTTTTCACAAAAAAGGTGAATGGTTTTATTAGTGTTGACTTGGACCTTTTTATAGTCTTACAAATTGTAGAAACCGAAAATACAAAGTACAAAAATTAAGAACCTTAGAAACTAGGAATGGAGGTTTGCCTTTTGACCAGAATTAAGCAATACTTTGAACGAATCTTGGCAAGCCACGACCAGGACTTCCTGCTGACTCTCCTTTGATATTTATTGATGAGAAAGGGCTTGGAATGGACTGGTCGAATTTAGCATGAAACAGGCCCATAGTGAATTTGTTATGATTTCTTCATGGGCTAAAAAAGGCTTATTTCACTCAGCAGCTAAACCAGCTCCGTCGCCAGTGTTACTTAGCTCATTCTGCCCCAGGCTAGTGTCATTTATCTCACTTAGATTATCCTTAGTAACCTCAGCTAGTTTCAGCTCAACTTCAGTCTCTGTGGGAACCGAAATTCGCACCGTCGATTTTCGTAATCGGAGAAAAGTCAAGAAACCCTAACTTTCCCTGAGGTTTCGGATTCTCTGCGAGAGCCAACGACAAGTGACCAAATAAATGCGGAAAATATGAAAAGATAATAAAAAACGAATTTATAGAAAAGGTATATCTTATTTCGAATCTGCGTAACAGCGTTGCGATCACTACAAGAGATTATAAAAGCTTCATCCGCAAGAGCTGTCAGCGAATTACCTAGTTCTTGCAACCTAAAACCTTAAAACTAGTTGACTCGAAGCTCGATATCAGAAGAAGAAAAAGATACGAAAAAGGTTTTTATTTGATTTCGGACTGAACCTTATGAAAGGCTACCTACATACCCCTTTCGAGGATCAAGTCCAACATAGTTCGATTGAAAGAGTAGAACAAGAGATCGAACTGCTTGGGCGAGTTCGTCTAGTAATCGGGTGCCACTCATAGAAACAGAGCATGTCGACAATAATGCCTAAATGTTTCTAAGTGCAGAGACTTCCAAGTCTAAAAGAATCGTCCCTTTGCCTCTTCAACCTCGACGTCCTTATATACTCGTCCTAGAGGCGGTTTGCTTTTTCCCTTTCTGCCCTTGGTCAAGTTTATCGCTTCGCGGAAATATTCCATTTTTCTTCGATCTTCTTGTTTATCTTTCGAAACTTGTCATTTATCTTTCGAACATGAAATTTATCTTCTCCTGCATAACAAAAGATAAACCGTCATAACGATTGGGCTTGATTTGGTATAAAATCATAAGTGGGCTCTTAGCCGCGTTTTGGTCCTTTTCGGGCCGTTATCCGACTTAAGCGTTTTTACGATTTATCGAAAGAGCGCTTCCCAAACGACATCGATTCTGAAGAAGGTTCAAATTTCTCGTATAGTGGAGGCAGTCGAGGTGTTTAGTTAACCGTTTCCGTTTTATATGATCAATTCGAACTTCATACGAGACAACAAGTTATTCGGTTTTAAATCGTAAAGTTTCGATGGTGACTCTGATCGAGATGAAACAATAGCATGTTCAATCCAATCCCGAAGGAGGGAGCAATGAGGACGGGACTGTGACACCACAATCGTTCCAGCTCGGCCAACCGCCGAACTGGACTAGTCCAGCTCGGCGGATGGCCGAGCTGGTCGCGTGTTTGGTCCAGCTCGGCCATCCGCTGAACTGGACTGGTCCAGCTCGGCGGATGACCAAGCTTGTCGCGTGTTCGATCCAGCTCGGCCCTCCATGGAACTGGACTGGTCCAGCTCGGCGATCCGCCAACTTGGACTGGTCCGGCTCGACGGATGGCCGAGCTGATCATGTGTTCGCTCCAGTTCGGCAATCCGCCGAGCTGGACTGGTTCTGCTCGGTGGATGGCCGAGCTAGTCGTGTTGACGTTCCAGCTCGGCCATCCGCCGAGCTGGACTGGTTCAGCTCAGCGGATGGCTAAGCTGGTCACGTGGTCGATCCAGCTCGGCCATCCGCCGAGCTGGACTGGTTCAGCTCGGCGGATGGCCGAGCTGGTCGTTTGGTTGATCCAGCTCGGCCATCCGCCGAGCTGGACGGTGTACTCTGTCCACCCTTCGATAAAACGAGCATAACGTATGCTACATGATGCTGATTGTCTTCAGACCGGTGGCATTGGAAAGCTAACTCAAAGTTCTATCTTGTGTCAAAAGATGAGATCAATCAAACTAGGGAAGGTCTTCATCCATAGCTAAACATCTGAAGCGTCTGTGAAGTTATGCACCTGAAAAGGTCTGAACGAATGACTTGGATTGCTTGTTTGGTTTCATGATCCATTTCTCTAGAGTATTTTGCTCAGGAACTTTTGTCGAGAGTGTGTCGAGAAAGCTTTCATACAGAAATATAATTTTTGGACGTTTATTTCTAGATAACCGTTTTTGACACCAACAATGTTTGCTTCTTATTGTCGATAATATAATTCTAGAACATCGTACAACCTTTTCAATAAACATTATACAAAATTTATATTGCGAGAAATATTTTCCCGAGACTTTTAGACATTGATTCCGTCGTGACCTTTTTTGACCCCAACAGTTAGCCCCCCAGCTCGTTAGAATTGTGAGCTTTTAGTGTGAGGTTCTAGCGAGTGGCTTGGCAAGTTAGGCGGAATTTATGGTTGAAAAGTTCCGTCGTAAGTGGTCTTTTCGTTCTTCTGAGAGTGGAATGCGATAAGATTGGGGCTGCGCCTTATGACGGCTGCCTACGTATCCTTGTTGAAGGGATCAAGCCTTTCGTAGTTCGTCTTGGAGTTAAGATTCTTATGACCTATTTTCCAGCGAGACCTTTACGGTCTATAGTTTATATGTCGTGTAGAGGTTATCAGGCATGTTGCTGCCGATGGCATGTTATATGGGTGTAGAGGGAAGACTACGTGTTGTCATCTTATAATCTAACTCTGTGTGAACTGCTATATCCGTGATCTATTTTGAGAGTTTTCCGCAGTGCCAAAACTTGCGGGATTTCTGAAGACGCTCGAATATTAGCCAAGAGACAAATTTTGGGATCTCGTATCAGGGTGTTTGATATTATACCTAGAGATGTTAGAGACCAATGTGATGGGTCCAGGGCAAGACCTAGGTCTAATCACGGCTTTAGGGGGTGCGATGACTACTTCGACTTACGTTTCCCGTATCGTTTTTGACGTGATTCTGTCCCGCTTTAAAGGCTGCAATATGTTCTCGGCTTATGTGACTTGTATGGTAGGAATCGAGCATCTTTTCGAGGACAATTTTTAAGTCTCCCGGAAGTGGTGACCAAAATTTTGAATTTTTTTATATAGCACTATTACCCTTGTGTCGGGTGTTCGAGATCTATCTCTGCGAGATGACTTAGTCTGTTTAGGACGTTGAGAGTTTGTTGTGATCAGCAATAAACATATCGGTAGATATTACCGTTTTTGACTCTTCGCGAAGGATACGTGTTTGAGAAGATTTTAGTGAGTATGACTGCTTGTTCTTCCAAGAAGGTGTTTTTATCGAGGAAGGTATTTTTGTCGAAAAAACTTATTCTTCAAGCATTTGGACGTCTCGCGATACTGAAGGTTGGTTTTTCTTTTGCATGCCGCATTTTCGTGGTTGGAATGTTTGCGGGCTTGAAGATGTTTCGCGGTGTTGCAAGAGATCTTAACCCTACGTCGGAGAAACATTTTTGGTTTGTCTGCGGATGTTCGCAGCCAAAACTAATATTTCTGTTTGGGTGCTAATAGTTTAATTTGCGATCGAGGAATTAGGACTGAGGGGTCGCGTAAATTTGTCCATAGGAAGAAGCATTTTCTTTCATAGTGCTTTGTGAAGTGTTGGCCTTCCGAGATCTATTTCATGCAATTTTGAGAATGTTTCGTATAGCTCTAAGAGCTACAAATTTTTTCTTACATGCCGCATATTATGGATAAAACATAGCGGGCTTAAACTGAATTGTGGAATATCGAACTTCGTCGACTGTCGACAAGTTTAGGTTTTTCGTTAACTGTTTGGTTATTTGGAACTGAGTTTCGTAACAAAGAATTTAGCATATGATTTTCGACTGTGAGCTATACGATAATTATTCTCTTAATAGTCACACGACTTTTTTAGACAAATCGTAGATTGTCGTTTAGCTGTTAAGTGATGGAGCGATGGTTTCTCAAATAGTTTGGCTTGACGTGAAGGATGTGTTCACTCAGATAGCCAAAGAAGTTGTAGGTCAAGGATTAGACCATGGTACTTTCGTGTTAACATTGGGTCATGTTAGTTTATGATCGTCCTTAAAAGGGATGCCAAATTCTAGTTTGGACCTTTACTGGAAGGCGTAATTGACCGAGGGCGAAAGAACGCTTGTCGAGATTGATAGGCTAAGTTTGTCGGAGTTATCCGTGTTAAGATGGCCAATAGTCATAGAAAATGATTCTCCGCTTTAGGTTTCAATTATACGATGAATATTACGTATAATGCTCGACGTTTTAGGAGCAGGACGTTTCTTCTGCACGAAGTTTTCTGCAAAATTTTGTATCAGTAAAATATTATGTTGGAAACATAATATGCCGGAAGCATGATGGGAATTAAGTAGGACGGGAGGCAAGCACGGCGGGATCAAAGCACGGCGGGATCGAAGCACGACGGGAAAAACCCAAAATTGGACGAAACCATGATTTCGGTATTATAGAATTTCTCGAGGAAACCGAAGGCTCGGGAAATATTAAACCTCAATATTAAAATCAGTCTGGAGTTTATTAAAATTATTTAGAGCATCAAAACGGGAGCGAAAAAATATTTGGGATTGAACGCAGGTCGAAAATTTACCGGAAGAGTCGAATGTTTTTATTTTTTTAATTATTAGAACCTCATTGAGAATCCAAACGAGTTGTTCTAAGATCTTCTTGAATCCCCTATTTGCTTACCTTCAACATATATAAGAACGTGAACTGATAAATTGGTTATTGAACTATACACTATCTGACGTGTTCATGATAAAATGACAAAAACCGAGACACTGAGAAGTTGAAAAGTTACAGTGGCTAAAATTATTGCCAATCTCTCAATAATTTTAGTAAGGAATAGCTTCAGAGCATATAAATTGGATAATTCAAGTACTTAAAGCAATTTTGTGAAATTTTAAAAAGTTTGTTGAATTTATGTAAACTTTTAAGGTATTTAATTTATTTAAAAATTAGTATCCAAATAGATAACTCAAATACCCAGTACCTTTTTTATTCATGTCTTTCACCATATAAGAAAAAATCCCTAACAGTAGTTATATGAATGGACACAAAAAAAGGAAATGATACGGAAATTTCAAAATGGGTCCGGGACTCCTGGTCGGGATCCCGTCCCAGAATAATTAGGTATTTAGTCGGAAACTAGTAAGAAGAAACCTTGACTGATTCAATGATATGGTATGTGGCTTACAAAAAGCAGTCACTGTTCCATAAGAATTGACTAGCCTAGAATTGACATAAACGGTACCACAGAATGGGCCCGCGCTCAGTTCCCAAACAAAGTATGAAAAGACAAATAGTAATAAATGAAAGAAAAGCCTTTTTTCAAAAACAAAAATAAATAAATAAAGAAAACTAAAGTGGAAACGCGTAAAAAAATTTCCTATTTCACTCAGAAAACCCGATCTCTACTTCGAAATACTAGCACTTGCACCTATTTAAACTCATAGTGAGCCCATGAAGTTTTCACACAGAAGCCAAAGTTTTGTAAACATACACAAAAAGAAACTAAAATGGTCGAAGAGCTTCCTCCTGTAGGGTTTCGCTTCTATCCGACGGAAGTGGAGCTGATTTCGTTCTACTTAAGAATCCAGCTTGACGGAGGACATGCTACCATTTACAGCCTCATACCCATCCTGGATGTGTTTAACGTTGAGCCTACTCAGCTTCCAAGTACGTATGCAAACATCATTAGCTATATATGATCTTGATGATAATAATGAATCCTGGTCCGTAGTTTAACTTATATATGGCCAAAAGAGGATATTATACCGATACGTCTCATAGTAGAGTTTTACTTCTTTTTTTTGCATTTGTGATCATATTGTGATTGTATGCACAATATCTAGGGTTTAAATGTTTGTTTGCGTTTTTTTTTTGTTTAAAAATGTTTGTTTGCGTTTATGTGTTTTTTTTTTCTCTAAACATTTTATATGTAAAAAAGTTGTCAGAAAATCTCAAATCTATAGTTCCGCATTTTTATTTTCTATTAAATATTTAGGGATAGTGTAAACGCAAACGCCAAACATAAATTGTATGTTCCTATTTTCGTTTGTGTTTAGATTGTTTAACATGCTAAAGATATTGAGTTCACTTATAGAAAGTACTCACAAACGTGAATGCAAAAGAACAAAAAAAAAAAAAAATCTACATAACTAAATTGGTTTTAGTCTGACCGTAAACGGAAACACACATAAACTGAGGCCTAACGCTGGAGACTTGTGTTCTACTGGCTATTTATTTGTAGATCTTGCGGGAGAGAGGTGGCAAGGAGACAGAGAACAATGGCTTTTCTTCGTGCCAAGACAAGAGAGAGAAGCTAGAGGAGGTAGACCGAGCAGGACCACTAATTCAGGATACTGGAAAGCAACTGGTTCACCGGGGCCTGTGTTCTCACCGGATAATCGAGTGATCGGAGTTAAGAAGACGATGGTTTTTTACATGGGGAAAGCACCTAAGGGGAGAAAGACAAAGTGGAAGATGAATGAATATAAAGCAATAGACGAAACAGCCAGCGTATCTACCATCCCGAAGGTACGTAACCACTTGTAATTTGAACACATTTATCACATACGGTATTCCAAAATATACATATATAACTTATGTCTCACACCTTTAGGACAAACATATGAAGTGTATAACTAACCGAATAAGCTTTAAGAAAATTATTACAGCAGAAAAATATGAATACAAAAATATGAATGCAAACTACAATTTGGTTCTTTCCTGAGCTAAATAGTGATATGTTTTATACATATAATCCGTTTTAACTTGTTATAGTGTTTTCAGAAGTGATTCAAAGAAAAAGTGTGCGGTTGATTTTTTAAGAAAAAAATACATGTTTGTTATAGTATTTGACATTAATTATACAGTCTATGTTTGGCGTAAAGTGTGTTTACATCGTACATTCTTTTTCTATAAATTATAATATTATATTCATAGAATTTGTGATGCAATGCCTTTTGTGATTAGTGTTTAGGTCTAAAAGTCTTTCGAGATCCATGCGGTTATAAAAAAAAAATTGCCAAAACGAAGCAAATATTTAACATAGTTGTCCTTTTGGTATAATACGATCATTAAGTTATCCTTTTTGTATAATTTTTTCAAAATCCTAAAAATAACTTTTGATTCATCAAATTAATCAAATAAATACATTTTAAAAGTATTTAAACATTAAAACGAATTAAAATAAATAAATAAATAAATAAAAATATATACTTATATAATTTTAAGTCAACATTTTAGAATATATTAATAATATATTTAACGTTTTCTTATATTAATATGAAAAATTGATATAAGCAATTGAATTCAAAATAATTATATAAATAAGTACATTAATAAAAAGAAATGAATATGTTAATAAAAATCTAATTAACATAAAGATCACACAAAAAGTTTTTAATATATTTTTTTATAAATTGTAAATTTAAATTTGCAAACAGATATTTCCAAAATTTTGACTAAATTATTTAGTCAATATTCAACAATTTTTAGTGTATGTTAACTATTTTATAAATTATTTAAATATCTTAAATTTTTATTAAATATTTTAAATGTGTAATCATATTTGATAAATAATTTTATACTTTAAACAGTTATAATAAGTAACACTTATATACTAATATTTTTACGATACTTATATACTTAAATCCAACTATTAATTTTAATATATAATGTTAATTAAAAATAAAATATTCTCATGCATAGACAATAACATTTATATATTCCCGTGATATACACAACTGAATTTCAAATAATTCTATAAATAAATATATTAATAAAAATAAATATGCATATATAATTTTTGTTGATATATGTTTGTAAATATATAAAAAAGTTGGATATATATATGTACATATATATAAAAAATAAAAAATATATTTTTGTAACGTTTTAGGAAAGCACGGAGATTACAAATATATTTAGAATATTTTTGTGGCCAAATATACATGTTTTAGGAAGTTAGAATATTTTAAATATTTTTAGAATATTTTTCTAACTGAAATTTCCTAATTTTTTGCAAAAATCAGATTGTCTTATTCGTAGAACGAAAACAATAATTTCATAAGCAGATTCTACCTCATATAGCCGTCAGAGTAATGTCTATATTTCACATTCTGGGAGTAGTAGAATACGTAATAAAAGTAGAAGCTGCATTCGACAGAAAAGTAGTTTCTTTACAATTAGTAGAATTCACATTCTCCCTATTTAGAATTTTAAGTAAAAGTAGATTGTTCATTTAAAAATAGTAGACTAACTTGTTTAGTCTAGAATTCACTTTCACCTAACTCATTTTCCGTAGAAGATGAATTCTACTTTTTAGTAGAACGTAATTTTAAAAAATTTAATTTATCAAGTTTTTCAACCAAAAAAATGAGTTTGTACATATTGGTGTTTTATCAATTGTTTCTATTTTTACAAATTTTTTTATTTATAAAACTATTTATTTCATTAATTTTTTTGAATTGAAAAGGGCAAAAGAGAGAAAAAGTGGACAAAAAAGTTTTTATACTAAAGGGACAACCATGCTGAATTTTTATTATGTTTTGGCAATTTTCCCAAAAAAGAATTACATTCATAGAATTTTACCCTAAGGTTAATCGCTAGTATCTAAAATGCTGCACACTTACGAAAAAGAAAAGTCGATTTTTTTCATGAGAAAAGGTTTTACGTGATTCTTTTTTGTTCTTTTTTATTCAAACTAGTTGAGGCACGAATTCAGTGTCTGTCGAATCTACTTAAAATCTGGAAGCTCGAGAGCTTTTGATAGACGTCCAACGGAAGGTTCTGGGACAGAGACAAAGCTTCCTAGCAATGGAATTGAGACATCATCTCACAACGCAAGACCAATTTCAATAGAAACTACACAAAGCAACTCAGAGATGATTGCTGGGATATCAAAACTCCTAGAGAGAAAGCTTCCTAACAATAGAGCTGAGAGATCATCATGTGCCACAATATCAACCTCATCGGAAACTTCATATTCAGGGGGTGAAGACCAAGTTCAGTTACCCGTGAATGTTACTACTACGCAAAGAATTTCAGATATGATTGATGGGCTATCACAACCATTTTGGGAATGGGAACAACTAAATTGGTCATAAACCTGTTAAATTGCCTCTTTACTATTATTCTCTGATCTCATTTTTTTTAATTGACATAATTTCTAAAGTTTTCATATATGCATCCCTTTTTGTGCTAAACAATCTTGGGCTTCTTTCAAAAATAATTCAAAACTTGTGGTTAAACAAAAAAGTAACCTTACTTAACCTTACTTTTTTGAATTTTTATTTGCTCAATTCACCTTAAAAGTTCAAGTTATTTACAAAAATACCATTTTTTTAAAAAAATAATTACTTTACTCAATCATTTTCATCTTTCTCTTTTATTTACAACATTGTCATTGTCATCAATACACCAACTACCATGAACAACCAATTTCAAAATATACATCTAAAATCGACATCTACATCTTCGTATCCTCATTTCTTACACAGACAAACAATTTCTCTTTCACTTTCGCTCTCATTTCATTCCAAAATCTCAACTATTTGATTTCAAATTTATAAGCTTATTGGAGTTACTCAAGTTCATGATTCTTGATTAAGAATTAGTGGGTAAATTTCATAAAGAATTTATATGTGTTTGTAGAAACTAAACATGTCACCGGTCTCTAAGAATGATATTTGAAAATTCCAAATCCATTTCACGAAGAAGACTAGAAGTCTTCTTAGTCAATGCATAGGTTAGTTTTAAAATGGACTATTTTGTATTTTTTCATAGATGACTTCTCTAAAAGTCATATGCATTTTCTTTGTAACATGAAGAAATCGAGTAGATATCTCGAGAAGTCTTTTCTGATAAGTAGCTTAGTTTGGCAATTGATCGATGTCAGAAATTTTCTTTTTCCAAAGAAGACTTCAATACTTTTGGAGAAATCTTCTTACAGTCACATAAATCTCTCTGAAGTCCAACAATAAGTCTGTGTAAGTTAGTTTTGCAATTGACAATAATAAGTAATAAAACATTTATTATTAAATTTAAAGAATTAGAAGACTTCTCAAGAAGTCTTCTTTAATTTTGTTTAAATATTCTGGTCAAAACTTTGGTTTTAAAAGAAAACTTATATAGAAGTCTTCCCATAGAAGACATTTCTATATAAGTATTTTCTTATAAAGTCAAACATAGTCAATTGCAATACTAATCTACGCAAACTTTTTGCAACACTTTGGTGACTTCACGTAAGAAGATTTTTTAGAAGTCATATATTGGAAGATCTTGCAAGGAAAAGTCAAATTTCAACAAAATTTCAATCAATTGCAAAACTAACATAATTATCAGATAAGACTTTTCAATTAAAAAGAGAAAAAATACGGTTAATTTATAATAAATAAGTGATATATTTATTGATATGTGGAAGAAATGTCGAACCACTACAAAAATGACAAACTTCAAGAACTACTTACTGTTTATACATTTTCTTCACAAAATTGTATTACTTCACTAGTAAAAATCTTACGCATAGTCACGACACAGCCACTTACAAACCATGGCAATGTAAGCCAAAAACCGTGGCTTTTTGATAAGAAGCCACGATTCTATGTCTGAGAAAATACCATGGCTATAGCTTTGTGGGAAAGAAAAACCATGGCTTTGCATGGCTTTTTAGCCACGTTTTAACCACTATCGTTTCGTGGCTATTTTAGCCACGGTTTGATATTTTTATCGTGGGTAGACTCAGCCACGATAAAAGGCACTATTTTTTGCATGGCATTCTTTAGCCACGGTACGGGTTAGTGTAGTGGCTACTTTAGCCACAGTATTGTCATGGCTTGTCTTAACCTTGTTTTCTAGTGGCTAATGCTCTAGCCATTATTTTTTCTTAAATTGTTTTCATTCTGATTGCCAATAAAACTAAATCAGTTACTAATTCAATCCTAAAACACAATTTAAAACATAACAGAAATGATATTAATAAAGAGTTGGTTTACAAAAGCTAAACATAAGAAAATTAATATCAAACAAGAGGATTCAGTCTTAAGAACAAAAGGAAGAGAGTTTTAAGGATGGTACATAAGTCAAAAGATGCTAAACATGCTGTGGGAACCGAAATTCGCACTGTCGATTTCCGTTTAAATAAGGAAACTAGGAAAACCCTAATTTCCCAGAGGACCCGGATATCTGCTAATTACCACACGTCAAGCAATCAGAACACGAGAATAACAGCGATAAAAATAAGAACTCGAAAAAAAGAGCAAAGAAGATCTTATTCCGAATCTGCGTATGAGCGTTTACAACAAGGTATAAGCCTGAGCTCGAGAGCTGTCGGCGAGATTCCTAGTTCTAGCAATCCTAAGATAGCTAAACCTAATTGAGTCGCAGCTCGAAATAACAAAAACGGAAAATTGCCTAAATTGCTCTAAGTGCTAAGTTTGCTCTGAAAAAGTTCTCCCTTATGCTCCTCGCCTAGGACTCCTTATATACTAGCTCCAAGGTCGGTTTACATTTTTACTCTTCTGCCCTTAAGCCGTCATAGCGTAAAAATGGAGATATTCCATTTTCCCGATCTTCACAATTATCTTCAAAACTTCCGTATTTATCCGCGGAAACTTGACATTTATCCTTCCTTGTGGGCCAAGCGTAAACCGTGCTGCGGTTTACGGGCTTTGGGTTAGAAAATCGTAGGATGGGCCTCGAGTCGTGTTTTAGGTCCCTTTGGGCCGTCTTTCGACTCGAGACGTTTACTACGAATTTTCCGCGGTTTCTCATCCGCGAAGTTTGATCGATGAGTTGGAATAGCGGAAAACGTGGACTGAGCTTGCTACGGTCTTCGGGAGATAGCGTTCGAAGATTTGACGAGAATGCATGGATTGATGTCTGTCGATGTCCGGAAGAGTTCAATCGCTACACAGCGACCGAAATTCGGCTCGAGCCCGGTCGCTACGTAGCGACCGAGCTTCGGCTTGAGCTCGTAGCGACCGAGCTTCGGCTTGAGCTCGGTCGCTACGTAGCGACCGAGCGGGACGATCGCTCGGTTGCTACGTAGCGACCGAGCGGGATGAACGCTCGGTCGCTACGTAGCGACCGAGCTTTGGCTCGAGCTCGGTCGCTACGTAGCGACCGAGCGGGACGATCGCTCGGTCGCTACGTAGCGACCAAGCTTGGCCGAGCTCTTTCGCTACGTAGCGACCGAGCGGGACGATCGCTCGGTCGCTACGTAGCGACCGAGCTTTGGATCGAGCTCGGTCGCTATGTAGCGACCGAGCGGGACGATCGCTCGGTCGCTACGTAGCGACCAAGCTTTGGCTCGAGCTCGGTCGCTACGTAGCGACCGAACGGGACGGACGCTCGGTCGCTACGTAGCGACCAAGCTTGGCTCGAGTTTGGTTGCTGTATAGCGACCGGACGGCGTGTATGCGTGGTGATCGAGCTTGGTTTGTTCGGTTTGAACCTCAAAGGATACTTCTTCGTAAAAACTCCGTATTGGTTATATTTTACGAAATTTACGAAAGTTGTATCCTTCTTTTTACTATCTCTTTCGGAAATACGATCTCCGAGGATTTTCGGGTGGTAATTCCGTCGCGACCGTTTTTGACCCCAACAGTTAGCCCCCCAGCCCGTTAGGATCATGCACCGCAGGATCCTAGCGTGCGGTTAGGCATATTTGGTAAGTTAGGCGTAATGGATGGAATTAATATCCGAAAGTCCGAGCTTGAATAGTAAATCCTCATGCCTATAAGAAGGGAGGTAACTTGGTTCACAATTTTTTCACTTTCTTGTCTAAGATCTTTCTTAAGAAAAACTTCTTTTCTCTCCACCTTTTTCCTCTATTTTCTCAAGAGAAGTGTAAAGATGTCGAGCAAGAAAAATGTTGCGAAAAAAGGATCTTCGTCCGCGAGTGCTTATGAAGAGCTCATTGTTCCGAAGATGGAGTTCGTGCCTCACTCGGTACATCCTGCCGAGAACGAGGCATGGTGGGTTGCTCATTATGGCTCGTTGACCCCTCCCAAGGAGAAGTCGTTCCCGGTTCTGATCCATCGTGGAGTCGAGAAAGGGGATGCAAGCAGGAGTACCGACGAGTTTCTCGCGATCATGCGATCGTTCTACCATATCCCGGATGCTGTGGAGTTCCGGGTTCCCCGCCGCGGGGAATGTGCTAACAGCCCCCCCGGAGTGTTACTTCACTTGCTACGAGGCGTTCGTAGTGCGTTGTCGCCTATGGTTCCCAATACCCGAAATTCTCGTCCGAGTGTTGGACCGTTTCGAAGTTGCGATAAGCCAGTTGACTCCCCTCGCCATTCAGCATCTCATTGGGATCCTGATCCTAAGCTACGAGCATGGCCTTTCCCTTTCCGTAGATCATTATGAAGCGCTTTTGAGGATTCAACTTGTCACGGATACGGATAAGCATAGGTTGGTCCCTCGGAAATTTATGTCAGCGGTTAAGAAGTTCATTTCGAACTTTAACTCGTGGAAGAAGTTTTTCTTCTTTGTCCGTTTAGACGCTGCGTCTGTCGAAGAGAGTTGCATTCCACTGTTCCGGAGGTTACCGAATGATCGTCCTTTCATCAATCCTCTTGCTCCGTTCCCTGAGGACATCATTGTGGTGAGGGATCTTCTCAGGAATGGTCCCTTCTTCTGGACTTCTTTTACGCCGAAGAGGGTTCGGAAGGCGCTAAGATTCGTGCAACCCGGTCCTGCTTTGGCTGCGGACACGGGAAGCGACTCCGAACCTGATGACCAGAATCCCGTCGAAGCTCCAAGAGCTGTGCCGGAGTCGAGCTCTTGGAAGGGAAAAGATGTCGATCTTGGCGACATAGAATTTTCGATGGATGACTCTATGCTTCCAGGATGGATCCGAACCTTGCTTACGGCGATGGGAGTGGTTCGAGCGAGGTCCCTATTCCGGATTTTGATGATTTCTTTGCTGATCTGCCACCAGGTTTCGATGCTCCTCCTCCTACGAAGGAATCGGCGAGGCCGAGAGTTGTTGCGGAAGGATCTCGCATCATCAATGCGGTTAGTTTTTTTTTTTTTAGAATTTTTTTGGCGATTGTCCCATGTATGTTTATAACACATCAATCGGTTTTGCAGGGCCTGAGCTTGCTGGGCTCGGTCATTGAGGCGGGTCATAGAGAAGCCAGGGTTTACCGCTTCAAAGGGGAGAAAGCGGAGCGGGATCTTGCCCGCGTGCAAGGCGAGATGTTGGAGCGAGAGGCGCAACTTACTCGTGATCATGCGCGGGCTATCTGCAAAGCGGAAAGGAAGGGAAAAAGAGAAATTGTCGAGGTGATGAAGACTCGTGCCTCTCAATTCCAGGTTGAGTATGGGAACCTCAAGAATGCCTTTTCCTCGGTGGGTGACCTTCGTGAGTGCCGCGGTTCGGTTGGAAGTCTTTGGAGGACGCAAGCCGATGACTACGTGTTCGAGGACGAAATGAGCTTGATGAAGAGTGGGATGAATGATCATGCCCACGCTGAGGCACTTATACCTCCGATCGACGAGCGGATTCAAGGGTTCTGGGATTCCATCCCGGTTTCCCCTGATACCGAGGAGGTTTCGACCGGGTTTCCCGATGGTGGCGAGGAAGTGGATCGTCCCGCGGATGCGTTCGGTGCTTCGTTGTCCGGGGACTTTGACTTTGGATTATGAGCGGTGGAGTAGTTTATCGAAAGAAATATGTTTGTCTTTCTGTTTTATCTGTTTTCGGCCGAGTGTGGCCTTTTGAATTAGGATTTTGCTTAGGCCTAGATGGCCGTATTTGTATTTACCGGGACTGGCCGTTGGTGGCTTTGAATCCCTTGCCGCCTTACGCGGTTTATTTATATGATGAATGTTTCGTTTCGAGTTTTCCTGAGTAAGGTCGAAGTAAATACGAGTTGTCATCTCGTATCTAGTTCTGTTTAGACGTTCAATCTGTTGGTTCGTTCGTGATTTTCGCAAAAATTTACTTATTTTTACGATTTTCGAGAACATTGAGATACGAACGGAGAGACATGGTTTAGGATCTCGTATCTTTTAGATATCATGCTTTGAGATGTTTGAGACCAGAGCGTTGGGTTTAGGGCAAGACCTAGGTTTACTTTCGGTTAAGGTTTGTGCGGTGACTAGCCGGCTATCGTTTTTCCTGTTGCGATTTCTTCCTGACTCGTACCGATTTAAAGTCCGCGATAGGTTCTCGGCTTATATGACTTGTATGGTACGAATCGAGCATCTTCTCAGAGTTAACTTGAAGTGCTAAACCAAAATTTCGGATTTTTGTTGTAGCGCGCTTTTGTCCTTGTGCTGGACGTTTTAAAGATCAAAAGAGTGATCGAATTGCGTTTGTTTAAGACGGCTAGCGTGTTCGTCGGGGCCAATCGACGAACGGGGTGTAAGTTTTTGGTGGTCGCGTTCGGACAATTTGTTAATATTATCCTCGAATTTTAACTTTTTGCAACGTCTCGCAGTTATTTCGAGGATTGTACATGTACTTTTGGGCCGGAAGGGGCCGCAGATAAGAGTCTTAACGTTTTCAGGCGTGTCCTGAAAGTTTCTTTTTTGTTTTACTGAAGCGTAAACGTTTTCGATAAAAAGGACAACGTATATTGTAGTAAAAGTTTTTGAAGTTTCTAAAAACTCGATTACAATAACGAAGATTTTTCTAAGTGGGAGTATACGAGTATACGCACCCACTCCCCCTCCCCCTTTTTAGAGAGGGGGATAGCTGAATTCGTCTTTTGACGAACTGCCTACGTACCCCTTTCGAGGATCAAGCCATCTCGTAGTTCTGTTTCATGCCGCGAGTGTTCTTACTCGGCGGTAGATGTCGCGATGTCCGCCTTGACCGTGTCGATCGTGGCTGGGTCAACGCTATTTTCCGGATGTTCCGGTTGAGTTGTAGCGTGGGCTTCGGACTTGTGTCGAGCATTGACGTCCGATGCGTTTGCGTCGGTAGACGATTTTAATTCGTCTTTTCCCGGGGTGCTTTTGGCTGAAGATCGATCTATCTTTGCGCGTTTGCCGTTTGCAGTTGCAGAAGCCGTGATTTGCCTTAACTTGTGCTCCGCGAGGAAGCATAGTCGCGACTGTTTTTGGCATCCCCAGATGGCCGCGACTCCGCTCGGCGTTGGGAACTTGAGACCCAGGTGGTAGGTCGACGGGACTGCCTGCATGGCGTTGAGCCATGGGGTTCCCATGATCACGTTGTAGATAGCGGGATGATCGACTACCGCGAACTCGACGATTTTCGTGATCTCCTTGGCCATCACTGGCAATTGGATTGATCCGAGAGTCATCGATACTTCGCCTGAAAAACCCGTGAGCGGCTTTGGCGTCGGAATTACTTCTCCGAGTTCGATGCTCATCCGCTTGAGAGTGTCGCGGAAGATTACGTTGCCGTGCTTCCCGTGTCGACGAGTACCCTTCCGACTTCTAAATCTCGTATGACGAGATCTATGACGAGCGGGTCGCAGTGAGGCTGGTCGATACCGTCGGCTTCTTCCTCTGTGAAGGTGATCGAGCAACTTTGGCCGTCTCGAGGAGGAGACCATGTAGGCCAATTTGCACTCGACTCTGCCTTCCGTTGGTAAGCCTTGATTGCCGACATGGTATCGCTGCAGTATTGTGATCCTTCGATGATCATATTGACTCTGCGACGATTGTTATCGTTCCCTTTGTCATCCGGCCTCCTACCGCGTTAATCCCCAGGTTGGTTTCATTGAGAGGATTTTTCAGCGGGCGGATTTCTATCCGTCTTTGGAGGGCGATCAGAATCGAGGATGAGATCCTAGACGCTAGTTACTTCCTAAAGCTCTCCAGCGAGTAGCTTCGCGGCCAATCTTGCTCCCAAGACTTTGCAGTTGGTCGTGGAGTGTCCTCGGGATTGGTGGAACTCGCAGAAGGTGTTTTCGTCATACCCTTGATTGCGAGTCCATGTGTTGCCCGTGGTCCGGCCTTGATCCGAATTGATCGCATAGTTATGCGCCCCTTGGAGATCTTCCCCCTCGTGATGGACGTACTTGTCGTTACGAGAGTTTTCCTTTTTCCCTTTCGGATCCGCATCTTTCGAGGATGGTCTTGCCGCCTTATGTTTTTGCGATAAGACTTTAGTTTCTTCCTCGACTATGATGTAGTCCGTTGCTTTGTGGAGGGCGTCCTGGATAGTTCGCGGTTTGTCGAGAGTTATCCACTTTCTGAATTTCGACTTGTACCAGAGCGTCTTTCTCAGCGTGTCGATGGCCACTTTGTCGCTTATCCCGTTGACCCTGGACATTATCAGTTTGAACCGACTGATAAACTCGCGGAGGGGTTCGTCTTCCCTCTGGGAGAGACTCCAGAGATCAACATCAGAAGTTTCTCTGTCTATGAATACAAAGTACTGTTTGAGGAATTCCGATGCGAGCTGTCGAAAACTCCCGATGGTGTTGCGACGAAGGCGTGCGAACCATTCGAGCGCTGCTCCTTCAAGATTTTCGACAAACAGGCGGCAATAGCCGGCATCCTTTTCGCCGTCCTTCAGTCTTGCTCTTCCCATCGCGATGTGGAAAGCCTGAAGGTGTGCTTTTGGATCAGCCGTACCATCGTACTTCGGTACTTTGATTTTTCCCGGATCAGACACCCTCATGTCCGAAATTCGACTGGTAAAGGGGGTCTTTCGAGCTCCTTCCAACAGTCGATCGATCTCGGGGGCAGCACTAGTAGCATGATGGATTTGAGACTTTACGGCTCTCACTTCTGCCGCAGTCTTAATGATGTAGTCGCGAAGATCGCGGATATCCGATGTCTCGTCAGTAGATTTCCGAGCCTGTCGGCGTTTACTGCGAGTGAGCTCGGTTTGCCTTTCGGCCAGCTCCTCTTGTTCGTTCCAATAGGCGACTTCTTCTTCTTCCGTCATTGGTTTTTCGAACGGGGAGCCTTCCCGAGCGGATCGGCTTCTGGTCCTTCTTGGATGTATGTCGACATCCTCGTCGGTGTCGTTGGAGACATCGCTAGGATCCAGGTCAATGTGTTCGGCTTCGTGATCCTCCGAATCCTTTGCAGGGGGCGGAAGATTTTCAGGGTTCTCCTTTTCGACGGGAGATTTCTCGCTAGGGTTTTGACCGGAAGGTCGTTCCCGCGCGAGTCCTGCTCTATCGAGTGGGGTGGCGAAGTCGAGCCTCTTCCCGCGGATTTTGGTGGTTCCGCGGGGACGGATAGCTTGGGTTCTTGCCGTTAAGGTTTCAACCTGTTTGGTCAAGGTATTCACGAGCTCATCCTGTTCTTCCGACCTTTTCTCATAGGTGGCGAACATCTTTTTAAACTCCTCGAGCGTCGCGGCGTTGGCTTGCGCGTTGGCCGCGGATACGTCCGCTACTGGAGTGTGGAGATCGGTGCCGCTGCCTCCGTTAAGAGGAGTTTGCACGTTATCCGCGTCGTTAGTTGACATGTCTGATTGAGAGTGATGTGGCTTTTGCGGGTTAGATTGATCCGTACCCCCCTCCTTCTAGCGCCAAACTGTGGGAACCAAAATTCGCACTGTCGATTTTCGTTTAAATAAGGAAACTAGGAAAACCCTAATTTCCCAGAGGACCCGGATATCTGCTAATTACCACACGTCAAGCAATCAGAACACGAGAATAACAGCGATAAAAATAAGAACTCGAAAAAAGAGAGCAAAGAAGATCTTATTCCGAATCTGCGTATGAGCGTTTACAACAAGGTATAAGCCTGAGCTCGAGAGCTGTCGGCGAGATTCCTAGTTCTAGCAACCCTAAGACGGCTAAACCTAATTGAGTCGCAGCTCGAAATAACAAAAACGGAAAATTGCCTAAATTGCTCTAAGTGCTAAGTTTGCTCTGAAAAAGTTCTCCCTTATGCTCCTCGCCTAGGACTCCGTATATACTAGCTCCAAGGTCGGTTTACGTTTTTACTCTTCTGCCCTTAAGCCGTCATAGCATAAAAATGGAGATATTCCATTTTCCCGATCTTCACAATTATCTTCAAAACTTCCGTATTTATCCGCGGAAACTTGACATTTATCCTTCCTTGTGGGCCAAGCGTAAACCGTGCTGCGGTTTACGGGCTTTGGGTTAGAAAATCGTAGGATGGGCCTCGAGTCGTGTTTTAGATCCCTTTGGGCCGTCTTCCGACTCGAGACGTTTACTACGAATTTTCCGCGGTTTCTCATCCGCGAAGTTTGATCGATGAGTTGGAATAGCGGAAAACGTGGACTGAGCTTGCTACGGTCTTCGGGAGATAGCGTTCGAAGATTTGACGAGAATGCATAGATTGATGTCTGTCGATGTCCGGAAGAGTTCAATCGCTACACAGCGACCGAACTTCGGCTCGAGCCCGGTCGCTACGTAGCGACCGAGCTTCGGCTTGAGCTCGGTCGCTACGTAGCGACCAAGCTTGGCTCGGGTTTGGTTGCTGTATAGCGACCGGACGGCGTGTATGCGTGGTGATCGAGCTTGGTTTGTTCGGTTTGAACCTCAAAGGATACTTCTTCGTAAAAACTTTGTATTGGTTATATTTTACGAAATTTACGAAAGTTGTATCCTACTTTTTACTATCTCTTTCGGAAATACGATCTCCGAGAATTTTCGGGTGGTAATTCCGTCGCGACCGTTTTTGACCCCAACACATGCATCTAAAAGCCATTGGCTTGGAAAGGCTGAGAGCAGAGGGTGTTAAGCCTGAGTAGAAGGGACCTGTTGCTGAGGACTAGCTTGGGGTCGAAGTGTTTGGATGAGCTCATTGATTGCAGCCATTGTTGTTGAGACATTCTCATTTATTGTTGCCACATCCTCCTTCAGTGAACTCACATCAGCAGTCACACTTTGCAAGTTTGTCTCAATTCCACTCACATGCAACTCGAGCTCCAGGTTGCGGGAAAGAGAGGCTTGGACTCTTGCAGATGGCACATGTTCCCTATACTGGGCACTGCTGAGTCCATAGACATGCCCTCTCTTTCCCTTAGCATTCTGAGAGCAAAGGCAAAGCAGATTCAATCAAAATCAACACCACATACAACATTGTAAATAAGAGGCTTTCATTTAACTCCTAATTCCAGTTCCAGAGACAACAAAACTTTCAAGAAAAAATACTTGAGATATTTTAATTGAAACCTAAGTCTATAGAGGAAACAGATAATTAGCAGTAATAAATCCAAGTAGAACTAAACATAACAGATTAAAACAAAGCACAAGACAACAGATTGAAAACATACCTTCAGAAAAGCTTGGTTTAACAAGACACGTGAAGGAGCTGAGGTTGCTGATGGACTCTGTGGTGATCCATCAGTGTTAGAGAGATGTGTGGCTTCCATCTCAGCTTTAGTAACTAGTTCTTCAGCACGATAGTCAACAAAAGTCCCATCCTTGTTTGTGTGTGTCTTCCTTACAAGGTCTTTGTAGGATGGACGTTCACCAGTCTCAGTCGTCTGCAAAAAAGAAAAAGAAAATTAGTTAGGGAACAGGGAAAAAACTAAAGACAAGGGAAAAAATCATATTGTATTTGATTCTTGCAAAACCAACAGGTTCTGCATTGTGCTTGTGTACTCCTTTACCCATCGGGTAAGACTTGCGGCTCTTAGCAGCTTTCTTACTCTTCTTCTTGGCTTGTTCTATAGGTCAATACTCCATAAGTGTAGTCCATTCCTTCTTATTGATATACTTTGGCTGCTTGTTTTTCCTCTTCTTCGTGCTTATCGTTTCACCAATCGATGTCCATGTTTCCTTCTTCCACAAGGCATAGACCAAGTCATTAAACTGAGGCTCCCAGTAGAAATTTTGCTACAACAGGAAAACAATATAGTTAGTGGTTGTCAAAGAACCATTTTAGAGGCATATTAAGTAAGTAAATCAGTTACCACAGACGTCTGCCACCATGAATCCCTCCTTTCATCAGGGACAGACCTCCAACTCTTCCAAGGCCCCATGTAGTATCCTTGCCATGTTGCGCGGATGAAAGCACCCACTGATGGGTCGATACAGAACATAAACAGACAAGAAACATCAGAGACATCAGAGACAATCCTAAACAAATAAGAAAGCCTAAAAATCTAATGACAGTAATACAATGAGACAATTAGCTTACCATAAAGCTCCATTGAGCTTATCTGGATGGAGGTGTGGATGGGATATCCTAGCAGGAGCATTGAACATGGCATTGAGAGACATTTTCGGATAGCTATTTGAACGAGAGGATGAAGCTTGTCCGTTTGCAACCACTCCTGTGGCACCAGGTGGCATTGGAGGAGACGTAGGAGAACTCCCTGGTCCTCTTCTTGAGGTCATCTGCAGTTAACAAAAGAAAAAGTTAGTGTGTAAGTTAAATCAAAACATAATCGAACAACTCTAACACAGAGAAGAGAAACAAAATCGAAAACCTGAATCGTACAAGTGTAACACAGAGAAGAGAAACAACCCTAACAATTATGAGACAATGAAGAGAACAAACTGAGACAGTGACTAAACCGAAACCCTATATCGAACAACTCTAACACAGAGAAAAAAAGAAACCCTAATCTAACAACTATGAGACCTAGAAGCAAAAAAAACTCGAGATTTAAGCAGAGAAAAAGAAACCCTAAATCGATGCTGTTAAACTAAACAAGGAAGACTAAACCCCATAAATCAAAGAGAATAAAGATAATCTAAAGAACCCCTATTCGAAACCCTAGAACATCAAATCGAATCAAGAATCGAAGGGTTTCGGGTTCGAGTTAAAGGAAGAGAGATAGAGAGTTACCTGGAGAGATGTTAGAGGGAGAGGGGAGAATCGGAAGGCTTGGAATCGGAGACGATGAGACTTGAAATCGGAGAAGACGATATACGAGAGAGAGTTTCGAAGAGTTTGCTTCTTTTTTTTCTAAGTGTTGAGAGTGAAGGGGAAAATCGAAATTAAACCCTTCTTACGCAGCCACGAAAATACAATGGCAAACCGTGGCTTAATTTTAATAATAACCGTGAACTGAAAAACAATTGGAGCCAAAACCGAATAAATTGGAGCCAAACCATTTTGGTTACCAAAATTTCGTACTAGCCACAACCTTCCCACGACAGAACCGTGGCTAAGTCTTAATATCAACCGCCAAACGAAAAATAATTGGAGCCAAAACCGAATAAATTGGAGCCAAACCATTGGTTTTGGGAAATTTCCACATAGCCACGGTGTAGCCACGAAATTAGCGTGACTATCTTTAAAAACCCGATACCAGAAACATCTAACCCCTAAACTTTAACCCCAAACCCTTTTCCATCAGCCTTCTACCCATCTCCAAACCATTTTCCATCAATATTCAACTCATACAAAAACTATAATTCACATTTAATAATATATTTTACATCATATGATTTTTTAAAACAATATTACAACATATTTCACAACCATACAACATATTTTACAACCTTAGAACATATTTTACATCATATAAGTTTTTTAAACAATCTTACAACATATTTTACAACTTTACCTCATTAGAATATATTAGGCTACTCTGAATCACCGTCTGAATCATCATCTGCTCCATCTACCTCTGCATCGGATACATACTCATCGGTTGGAGGATTCACCGGAGCAATATCATAATCAGACACATCATCAACAACATGAGTTTCCACCCGTAATAATGAACTTTCAGCAACTTGGTCACACCTATCATCTTGCCACGCAATTAGAGCAATTTCTGACGTTTCTCGGATTCCTCGGGGAATAATTTTTGCACATGCTGACCAGTCATCGCCTGAATGTCGACGCACCTGTGGATAAGGAATAAAACATGCTTGATCACAGTTACCTGTTCATGACATAATAACATCATAGACATCAAATCTCAAAAAACAATATATATATATTTCAGCTACATGGTAATACAAAAGGATCATATTTTGCATATTGCCTGCGTGGTGAGACATCAACAAGACCAGATAAATGTCTTCTCATTCTGCGACTTTTCTGTGGTGTCAAACCATGAACCTTTAAAAACCATGACTTTCAAGCCAACATCACTGTGATACTCCACCATCATGATCTCCTGTATGAGGCCATAGTAGTCTATATCATTGGTTCCAGGGACACAAACACCATAATGTTGAGTTTTCCTATTTTGATCGTGGTTATGAGTGTGAAAAATGTATCCACGTGTGTGATATATTGGCCAGGACCTATAACTACGCCTAGGACCTTGTACAAAATCCAACATCCACATAGGAAATGTGTAAAACTGAGTTGCTTCATTAATCTGCAATACAATAACATTATTGTGAATTAGAAGTTCAATTATAAAAATCGTGGAACTCGATAATATTAATACAATAAAACTCACATAGTCTCTGCAGCACTCAGCAAACTTTGTATCTTTCGCTTTCTGCATTGCAGTTAGAGTAATATCAGGAACGCTGATCTAGGAGACTAGTGAGCATTATCAACCCGTGCCTAGGGCTTAGCTAGAAGCATTGATCGATATTGTCTTCTTACAATCGATCGATATTTGCGAAAGGTGTATCGATCAATATCCATATAGGATCATCGATGGACACTTTCGTGTGATCAAAAGACGACAGTTGAGATCCAAGATCTAGTTAGTTAACCAGTGAAACATTGCCATTGCTGATCACTGTGATTAAGGAGTTGAGCTCTAATATATCATGCATGCAACTGTTAGGCATCTATAGGATAATAATCTCCAACACCTGAATAGAAACCATGTATCAAATATCTTCCAATAAGTTACACCCCCAATCATCTTGTTAGTCGAGCAATAGACTTGCTCAATTAGGATTGCTATTTACTTTAAAACCCATAAAACAAAAAACACCTAGAATTAATAACCTTACAAGATTTAATAGGTTCTCTAGCTCCTTGTGGATTTGATCCCTAAGTACTGCAACTGAACCTCTTATTTGAGAGAGTAATTCAGTCCTCAGGGTAATTTGAGTGGTATCACATTTCGATTCTGTCTACCAGTGAGACTCCGGAGAACGTGAGGCATGGGTACTGCAGGGCTTACATGTCGCATTTCAACGGCTGCGGCTTATCATTCCCTCTTCCTCGTTTCATTCTCGAGGCACTCGCCGAGTTGGGAATGGCTTTTACCCAGATGTGCCCTAATTTCTTTCGTCATTATTTGACCTTGTGGATTCATGCTAGAGAAGAGGGTCTCAAGTTCGACTTGGAGGAGTTGAAGCAGTTGTGTATTATCAAGAAAAATCAAGGCTTTCTGGGAAAGATGCTTCTCTCTCCTCGCCCTGGTCGTACTACTGTCGACGGTATTCCTAACCACGATGATCGATGGAGAGAAAAGTTTCGTATTTAAGGTGGATGCGGTGTCGGTCTGAGATTTCGATTTCGACCGGATTCCTCAGGAATGGTCCGATGAGATAGGCGCGTTTTACTTTACCGTTCTTCAACTATTTGTTATTTGCTATTTGCTTTTGAAAATAGTTGTTTTCTTTTCTTAGATCTTTTTGGGAGTGCCCCGATGTCCCCTGAACTTCAAGGGATGATCGAGGTGCTGCGCCGTGACCGTCTCTATGGCTAGCTTTTAATGCGGAACGTATCCGAGTGACCTACTCCCTCCCTTCTGGTCAGAATCCCACTACCCCCGTTGGACTGGCGGCTCCGGTTCGTCCGAGAAAAATCCGAGAAAGCAAGAGTGAGTTTATTGTTATTATTTTTGTCGCTATTGGATCTCAGTGTCCTCATTCATATGTTTCTTCAGGAGTGAGGGACTCAGAGGAGCCCGATGCTTCTTCCGAGGTCGACCCACTAGCGGGGGTTCGAAAGACTCCTCGTGGACCGATTCTTCGTTCGAGGCTGCAGGGGCGGTCTACTGGGATGATGGTCGACCCGTTGTCAATCGCTATTCCGGCTGCTGAAGATCAAGTGGCTCCAGAAGCTTTGGCTGGTTCTATCGGAGATCGACCTCAAAGAACTCGGAAATTCGATCTGTCGGCTCACCGAGCTCAGCGTCAAGTATTCAAGAGCGTAGTTTCTGCGAGCTTGAGCTCGTCTGTTCCAGGGATTCCTTCGCAGGGGCGAGTTTCTGGAGAGGGTACTTCTAGGATGATTCCTGCCCAAGCGGCCTTGGAGGTTGAGGGGAAGTCTACTTTGGCATTTTCCTATGATAAGGAGGTTCCGATCCTCGAGGATCCCGAACGGATTGTATCCATTTGGCGCAAGCTAAGACCAAGGAACTGCGAGCTTCTTCGCTAGATAAGATGGTCGAGCGCGACGCATACATTAGGGTGGCGGTTGCGAATGCTAGGATAAGCTGGTTTTCGTCGTGTCTCTGGTTTTTATGATTTTTAACCAAGGTTTTGTTTTGCCTTAGGCTACGGTGGCGAGTAACGAATATGCTGCTCTGATGGAGATGCGTTTGTACGACTTTCTGAACACGGAGGAGGTCGGGAAGCACTTGCTCACGATTCAGCGGCTTTGAGCTGATTTGGAGGCAATGCAAGTAAGAGATCAGTTACGTACCAAGGAGATCGAGGAAATAAAAGGCAAGTTACTTCTTGCTGATAAAGAGAAGTTTGGCCTCGAGGGGGATCTCATGTCGATGCGGGAGAAATGCAAGAGAGAAATCAACGGTCGCGAGGTGGCGGTTCGTAGGGCATGTCGTCTAGCTAGACGAGCCCTTATTCAAGAGTACGACACTATCTTAGGTTTGGTAAGGGCCAAGTTTCTCAAGAAGAAAGAAGAAACGGCCGCAGAGATCCGCTTGCAAGAGGTGAGAGCTCGCATCGAGGCTTTGTCGGAGAACAAAGAAGGAGGTTTTGAGATAGATGAGGAGCTGGCGCGTCTTAAAGATAAGGAGATCGAGTTCAATATTGACTATGGTGCAGCCGTGGTGTCTGACCCTTCCCTTGATTGTATTGATCTTCCTCAGACGTAGAGATGTCAAAGGAAGGCTTGGCCCGCGGGATAGGCCCGTTTAAACCTGTGGCGGAGCGGGCTTGGGCCTAAGATCTGTTATCCCGCAATGTTGCGGGCCTCGCGGGAATAGACCTGCGCGGGATGGGCTCTGTGCGGGATGGGCCGAAGAAGACCGCGGTTAACCCTAATGTCCCGCAGCTTCTTCTCTCTTCATTTGATCGGCCACCTGAAAAACAAAAGAGAGAGAGAGCGAGAGTGAAAGAGGAGTCGCCGCCGCACGAAATGGAGCTCCGACCATGGTTTCTTCTTCGATGATGCTTCCTGTCTACCCTTCGCCTTCTATCTCTTTGAGTGAAGCTTCGTGGAAACATAACAAGAAGTTTGCGAAGTAACTCTCCATTGAAGAAGAAGATCCAGCTCCGGTCATGGTTTCTTCATCGACGGTGCTCCTGCGCTCTCCTGCGGTCCATGCATGTACGTCTTCTTCTCTTTTTTTCAAGTTTCCACCTTTTGTTTCTCTTAGATTTCATCATCAAAAAAGACTTTTGTTTCTATTCTGATGTTAATAACTCTGTTCCGGTTAGTGCGCTTGTTTACCTTTTTCATCTTTAGAATTTGAAACACGTGATTGTTTGATCGTGTGAGATTTGTGAGATGAATCACCAAAGTATATGGTTTCTGTATAATTTTACCAGACAATGAATATTTTATTCAGTCACTGCTTGTCTTAACTCGATTCAGTTTGTTCTTGTATTTGTGTTCAGTCTCTGATTAGTGTTTTGTTTTTGAAAATTGCAAGTGTATGCTTTTTTAATCTAAAATCAAGTCTCTTATATGTTTTTTGTTGATGTAGATGGAGAAGGAGGCGGATGGTAATCACTGTTAAAGCTGGTGTAGGCTCAAAACGATATAAGCACACCAGCTTGTTCATTGATAACCAGCCGCCTCCTTGTTGAAGAGAAGAAGATACAAGATCCAACTGAACATGTATGGTCTTACTTTATTTTGTCCCTGCTTGTCGAATCATATTGATAACCAGCCGCTTATAATTTTCTTCTTTACACGTCTTTTTTTTTGTTTGTTTTCTGTCTTGAAGGATTGGATTTATCACAAGGAGAACAAGAGTCCGTTGAGCAGCTGCTCCAGTAGTTACCAGCTTCGTCCAATGTAGGTGCTTTAATGACCTCAGGTTAGTAAGTTGTCTATAGAACACAGTCGAGATTAGATGGCTTTGCATAGGTTATCGAATCACTGACTTGTTTAGAGAAAGAGTGTCGTTGATATTGTTGTGGTGAATGAAGCACAAGTTGTAATAGAAAAAAAATACAGAACAAGATGAATATATGTAAAACTTTGTTAAGCTCCAATAGTAGATGGGTCATGTGTTCATATATCATTCATTATGTGCACTTAGGTATGTAGTGGTCACTGGAGCAGCCTGCAGCGTCGAGAAACGTCATGCTGCACTCCTTTCGCGTCCAGCCCGCGGGACGGCTTGTAAGGGACTGTGCAATTAGGCGGTACGGGACTGGGCCGGCTTTCTCTAGACCGCAGCCCGCGCGGGACGGGACCGCCTGGACCCGCGAGATGCTGAGCCCGCGGCGGGTCGGGACGGGACGGGACGGTTCAACCTGTTTGACATTCCTACTCAGACGTCTGAGGACTCGATTAACCAGGCTGTATGATAGGATGATTATCTGTTTTGTCTGTTTGTATAATATATATTTTTTTTATGTTTTTGTGCTGTCGTTGAAAACATATATATATTTTCAATGGATTATTGGGTAGGTACCTTTTATAATCAATTTGGTGTTTAATGATTTGTGTTCTATCCTTTGTGAGTGTTTTTGAGTAAAGAGCAGAAACTGATCAGGGATCTGGTTTGTGGGCCTTTATAAGACCAAAGGATGTAATTGTTAGTTTGGGATGCACTTGAGGTCGTGTTTCCTACATAAAAGTGTGAGAATGGTTTGGTTGTTTGGGCTGCGCTCGATTTCGAGCTGCCTACGTACCACTTGTGAGGGATCAAGCCTATTTGTAGTTCTATATTTCGTTTTACTGAGTTGTGAACCTCGGTAGCCTCCCAGTTCTATACTATTTGTAGTATTTCTTTAAGTTGTATGCGTTCCAGGGTCTCATTTCGGGGCCGCCAGTTTTGTATTTCTCTAGCTCAAAGAATCCAGCTCGGATCTTTTTGGTTACTTTGTACAGTCCCTCCCACCTTGTTCCTAATTTTCCTGCTTTTGGCTTCTTTGTTCCGTCGAATACTTTCCGAAGGACTAGGTCACCGACGGAAAAGGCACGGTTTCTCACATTAGACTGATAGTAACGTGATGCGCCTTGTTGGTAATTATGTACGTGTATTGCCGCTTTTCTCGTCGCTCTTCGATCATGTCTAGTTTATCGATCAGCAGTTCTTCATTGAGCTTGGTGTTTTCTGGGCACAACCTGCGTCGTTGGCTTGGGACCTCGATTTCTGCTGGGATTACGGCCTCGACTCCGTAAGATAGTGAGAATGGAGTTTCTTGGGTTGCCATGTGAGGGGTCGTTGGACAAGCCTAGAGAACGTTGTGCAGTACTTCGCTTCACCTTTCTTTTTTGAGATCGAGTCTTTTCTTGAGGTTGTTCATTATGGTTTTGTTTGAGGCTTCGGAATGTCCATTACACTTTGGGTATCGGGGGCTTGCGGCCTTAATCTTGATTTTCCATATGTTTCAGAATTCCATGAATATTTTCGAGATGAATTGTGGTCTGTTGTCAATTACTATTTTGTATGGTAAACCATGCCGACATATAACGTTTTTCCAAATGAAGTTTGTTACCGTGGCAGCGGTGATCTTTGGGTACGCCTCGGCTTCGATCCACTTGGTAAAGTAATCTGTTAGTACTAGAAGGAATCACAGCTGAGCCGGTCCCGAAGATACAAGGGTCCTACTATATCCTTGGACCATTTCATGAAAGGGTACAGAGATGATATCGTGGATAGTTTCTGTGTTGGTTGGTGTATCCTCAGCGCGTGTTGTTGACATTTATTGTTTGATATCACTCAAATTACCCTAAGGAGTGATTTATACTGTTGGGGTCGAAAATGGTTACGACGAAGTTAACGTCCAAATCTCCGCAAAATACAAGTATGTCTTTCCGCAACAAACCGTGCTCGGTCAAGAAAACATCACAACGTATGTTCCCAAGATAAAGCTTCGTTCAAATTCTATTTAGATCAAATATAAGTCATCGGAAACATACCCAAACCAGCTACATATAGGTTCGAGTATGAAGATTGGAACATAGACAAACCAAGCTCGGTCATTACGCAACTACCGCAAATGCACGCTGTCCGGTCGCTATGTAGCGACCGAGCGTCCATCCCGCTCGGTCGCTACGTAGCGACTGAGCTCGAGCCAAGCTTGGTCGCTATGTAGCGACCGAGCGTGCGCTCTGTTCGGTCGCTACGTAGCGACCGAGCTCTTGCGAAACGTCGATACGACACTAGTCCATACATTCTTGTCTACCCTTCGATGATATCTCCCGAAGACCGTAGCGAACCATTTCATGTTTTCCGCCATTCTAAGTCATCGATCAAACTTTGCGGTAAAAACACGGAAAGTTTGTTCTTTATCGAAAGAAGTCGTAATAAACGCTTCGAGTCAAAAGACAGCCCAAAGGGACCTAAGACATGACTCGAGGCCCAACTTACGATTTCTTAACCAACGGCCCGTAAGCCGCATGACGGTTTACGCTTGGTTCGCAAGGAAAGATAAATGTCAAGTTTCCGCGGATAAATACGAAATTTTGAAGATAATTACGAAGATTGGAAAAAATGGAATATCTCCATTTTTATGCTATGACGGCTTAAGGGCAGAAGAGGAAAAGCGTAAACCGACCTAGAAGCGAGTATATAAGGAGTCTTAGGCAAGCGGCATGGAGAGAGACTTTTTCAGAGAAAACTTAGCACTTAGAGCGATTTAGGCATATTTTTCGTTTTTGTTATTTCGAGCTGCGACTCAATTAGGTTTAGCCGTCTTAGGGTTGCTAGAACTAGGAATCTCGCCGACAGCTCTCGAGCCCAGGCTTATACCTTGTTGTAACGCTCAAACACAGATTCGGAATAAGATCTATTTTGCTCTCTCTTTTCGATTTCTTATTTTTCTCGTCTTTATATCGTCTTCTGATTGCTTGGCGTGTGGTGTTAACAGATCTCCGGGACCTCTGGGAAATTAGAGTTTTCCTAGTTTCCTAATTTAAACGGTAATCGACAGTGTGAATTTCGGTTCTCACATATACTCTCTCAAATAAGAGGTCGAGTTGTAGTACTTAGGGATCGAATTCACGTGGAGCTAGGGAACCAAATAAATCTAACAGATTGATTAAGCTAGGTTGATTTAATGATTAAAGGTAAAGTTGCAAGTTTGTGAGCAAGGCAATTTCTCAGCTGATTGATTGAGGTTTGATGGAGGGATGGTTGCTAGATCTAGGGTTTCTATTCAGGAAATCAAGATTATAACCCTACAGATGCCTAACAAGTTGTATGCATGATATTATAGAGCTCAACACTTATAAACAACTAATTAGGCTTTCGCTTTCTAGGTTTATCTACAGATGCCTAACAAGTTGTATGCCGATCGATGATTCTATAGGAATATCGATCGATGATTCTGTAGGAATATCGATCGATGATTCTATAGGAATATCGATCGATACACCTGTTGAAACGTCGACCGATTATTTGATTAGAATATCGATCAACGCTTTTGGTCAAGCGTAATGCACGGGTTGAATGTTCTCACTAAGCTTCCTAGATCTGCTCTTGTCTTACTTTATCAATCTTAGCTCAGTAGAATGGATTCATGTGAGATGCAAGCTATCGCTTCTGTCTACAACTCCGAGGGAAAGTTCTAGGCTCCGAGGGCAAGTTCTAGGTAGCTAATCTAGAAACATGCATTAATGACAATCCTAAAGATGAATATCACAACTTAGCAATCTATATTTGGGGCTAATCCCTCGTAACCTATTTGATCCCTAAACCTAATAGGTGCATCTATTCAAGCATGAAGTTTGTCACATAAATCATATATGAATAGATATAAACAGCAATAAAATAGATATAAAAACCCAAGGAGTTCCAGGAGGACTCTAAAGAAGTTTCTCCTTTCTCTCCTAATCTAGAACAAGAATAAAAGAAAGCTTAGATAGCGTAGCCGTCAACAATGGCTTATAAATAACATAAATAGGGTTTCTGGTCGTCCATTGGTATTTTGGTAACTTTGTATGGCTTCTGGGTTTCCATCGGTCTTGAAATAATGCTTGGCCGACGTTCTGGCATCACCGTCGATCGATGGCAAGGGTGCACCATCGATCGACAGTCTTTCATCTCCTCGACAGCTTCCACTCGCGAGGCAGACTAACCACTCTTCAGTACAACATGCATAACTTCGCTATATGATGCTGATTGACCTCAAACCAGTGGCATTGGAAAGCTAACTCAGAGCTCTATCTTGTGACAAAGGATGGGCTCAATCTAACGGTGGGAAGGTCTCCATACATAGCTACACATCTGGCGCATCTGTGCAGCTCTGCACTCAAAAAGGCTCCAAAAGATACCAAAATCACCACTTTCCTCCAAATCGTTTATGAACCTGAAAATACTCTAAATATACTCTATATAGTAGTAAATATATATTAAAACACTTATAAACCATGGCTAAAAATAGATAAAATCCATGGCCTATCAACTCCCCCAGTTATCCTTTTGCTTGTCCTTAAGCAAAAGAAACAGACAGTCTCTCTGAAAGAAGTTTGAAAACAGGCGAGACTCACAAATTTAAAACTCAGAATCATCACCTTAGGAAATCCTAATCTCAGAAGCACATTATACCATATCCTATACTAGCAACCAAATTCACCTAGTCAACAACTTAGTAAATCATGTCTGACAATCCCCTCTACCAACCTCGAATCTTATATAAATAAAAGTGTAGGCGTTACCTTGGGAGTATCAATCACATGATGCAAGGATGCTCAAACAAGTATCTGGACCTGCAGGTAAATAAGAGTTCCTTTCCTCTCTCTCTACTAATTTCTCTCACAATCAAAGTCTGCTTATATTGCAAGATCATTGACCAAGATTGGACATGCTTCCATGAATCAAGCTTTAATGGTTTTGGCCACCAAATCATGTTCAATTCTTTTTGACCTATATCCTAGGATTATTTGCGAATCAAGCCTTAATGGTTGTATCCACCAAGTCCTGTTCTAATCCTTTACCTATAGAAGTCTTATGAATCAAGTCTTAATGGTTGTAGCCACCAAGCCCTATTCGAATCCTTTACCTATAGAATTCTTATGAATCAAGCCTTAATGGTTGTAGCCACCAAGTCCTGTTCGAATTTTTTTCCTAAATTGTTATCTATAATTATATTTACCTATAGAATTTTTTCTTTCTTTTTTTTATAATCTAAATTTTGAAATAGAGAGAGATGGTGATAAATCTACACAAGGCTTTACTTTCCAGACTTGTTTGAAGAATCCGATCCCATGTGTACCAAGCCCCAAGCCAAGCAGAGTTGAGCTCAATTAGGTTGGAGGTCAGCTTTGGTTCCTTAAAATATTCTCAGCAAGTGTAACATATTTGACAGGTTGATCAAATTTGGTATCTTTAGTGCTATTTGCAACTAGTAAGTTTAGAATGGTGTGGTTAGATAATAAGAAAAATCAATAAGTTTATTGTCCCCTTCTAAACTCAATTCAAACTTCTTTTCTAAATCATTTTAATAAGACTCATGAAGTAAACTAATATTAGTAAACTTCCCCCCATACTTAAACTACACTGTCCCCACTGTAAATTCAGTCGGAGTTATAGTAATAACATACTCCTGTTGTTAGGGGATTTTCGTGTAGGATCTTTGTGAGTACTAACGGAACGATGGATAAGGCTTTGATTTCGTATGAGTTTGAGAGAAATAGACTTGAAGAGATGTTGATTGAGTAGACAAACTAGGATTACAATGATTTGAGTAAGAACCCTAATTCTACCCGTCTAGCTCTAGCCTCTAAGTCTTGAAGTGTCGATCCCTTGCTCTAGGATTTAGGTTCCCTTTATATAGTCTTCTTAAGGCGGGCCTTAGTCGGTTGGAGTAGGTTAAACTCTTCCATATTCGGAAATATGGAAGGCTCTTCTTATTGGAAGTTTTCCTTTTCCCGGAGGAAGGGGGCGGTCCCTGGGACCGGATCCGGAATACTGTGTAGTGGGGACCCGGGGTGTCTCCTAGCGGGGACCTGGCGGCCGGTGTTCTGCTTGGGGTCTGGAGGAATTCTATACCTGAGTATTTTTCCCCAACAGTCGCCCCTTGTTGCTCGATTTCATCATCAAACTCAGGGAATAACCTGTGCACTCAAGTCAACTAGGGTTGCTCATTCTCAACAGGCTTTCCTTAGGCAGGACATCGCTCCAGTAATCATGCTATCCCGGGTTCCACTAAGGCCGGAACCACACTCTGAACCCGGGCGAGGACCGATTCCCTGATAGCACACCGGGGTTTGGCGCTATTTTTCTTGAACTCCTGATGTCTTGTCGAAGATGGAGAAGCTCGGGGCTTTTGATGGCGTCTTGGAGACGGCGGAGCCTGGAGCCCTGATTATTGCCGAAGATGAGGCCTGAAGGCTTGACGCTTAGGAACAGATCTGGAGGCTGGCAATAGTTCGGTTGATGGTACAAGGTGCTCTTCTTATTTTCACAAGCGCGTATCCTTTCTCGAAATTTTCCTTTTTAGGAAGGATTTCCCTTTTTCTTGCAAGGACCAAATCTACTTTTCACTGCTTGTTCTTTATGTTAGGGACTGTTTAGGATATTTGGAAACATCTCTACTTTCTTTTCTAATCCCGCGAAGGGGAATGATCCGAATGTATATAAGGACTCCCAATATCTCCTAATTGGCCTCAACTCAATTCCATCGCTGACTCCTAGTTAAGATGAATCCCGAATTCCCTATGTTTCCATCCTTACTCGTGGGTGGTCGTCCAAGGCCACGTCGTCCTTTCACCGATCCTTTCTCATCTCTTGTTCCTTCTTGGGGAGATTTTCTGGAGGCTGATAGTGAAGCGGTTCTGATGGCACCCTGAGAAGGCGCCGTTCTTGTTTATTCGATGACGGTCCCCTTTTTGAGATCCAAGAGAGAAATCTTGCTAATATGGGGAGTAAGTATGTGATTCATCCTTCAGTGGGGATCAGGAGTCCATCTGAGTTCGAATGTGCTCCAGATAGGGGAGCGGGTGAGGTGGCTATCTATGAGGCATATCTCGAAGTAGGCTTCGGGGGTTTTATCCCTTCTCTTATAGGCGAAGTATCATCTTTCCTCGGTTTCAGTCCGTCTCAACTTACTCCTATATCCTGGAGGACTTTAATGGCCATTCAAGTACTCGAGGAACTTCATGGATTTTCCGTCGGGGTGCGTGAGATTTTATATTCTTATTATTTTGCTCCTCTGGTGAACAAAGCAGGGTCTTATCACCATCGATCCTGCGATGGCACCCCTCTGGTCGAGGAACCTTTGAGTGGTATCAGGGGCAATTACCCCTTCGGGATAGTTGGAACAGCCAGTACGTTTTCATGAAGATCCAAGAGCCGTTTGGTCATCCTTCGTCTTGGCGTACTGTTGATAAGTTCTTCTTTGAACTTTGAGTTTTACCATTCCTTTGGGAGCCTGTTGTCATTGATGTTTGGTTTTCGCTGTCAGATGTGTCCCGCCTGGTTTCCTTTTCTGGAGAAGCAGTAGCGAAGCTTATAATGGGAGCTCCTCGGCGATTTCGATGGGTTACTTTTCTGGTGAGCAAGGAAGTCTTACGTCATAGCCGCGTTTGGGGTAAGCCTTCCCTTCTCTGTTTTCTCCTTATAGGATTCCGTTTTCTTATTTCCTACATCGCCTTTTCTAGGGAACATGATTAAGCTCCCGGTATCGGCCATCTATGATGACCACCAGAAGGCTAAAACTCGGAAGAGGCGTCCTCTTTATACCCCTCCACCAAGACTGGAAAGGGCTGCTTCACTAGTTAATGGCTCATCTTCCATCTCGTCAACAGATGTTGAAGTCGTATCTAATCACGACCCACTGATGGATGCTCATCGAAGGTTAATTGGCAAGGTGTTCTTCCTCCGTAATCAGGTGCAGAACATGATGGCTTACCGAGATTTGTTAATCCAGCAAGTTAAAGTGTCGGCCAGGTGGGAGCTCATGAAGGAATGGCCGGAGAAGCGAGTGGAACATTGGGACCCTGAAAAAGAATATCGTCGACATCTGTTCCTGTCCGGGGGAGCCGACCAGCAGGCGGGGAGTTTCTCACAGGTTGCCGCCCCAAGATCCATTGTGGGGTCGCGATTCTCGGAGGATCCTTCTAAAACTCTTGCTTTTGTTGAATCTCCTTGCTTTGAATAATGGCCCTTTGTAGCCCCCTTTTATTTTTGGAATAATGATGCTTCATAGTTGTTCCTCTTTGTCCACTCCTTCCTATTGCTTCGCATGCTTTTGATAGTAGTGTTCGCTTTTTTCTTTTTAAGAGGATCTCTTTCCGCCTGTTTCTCCATCGAGGTGGGATTTGTAGTATATGTTCACTTTTTATCCTTTCCGTAGGCTATATAATAGGATCCCGGGAGATGGGCTCTAAACCTGGAGATTGCATAAAGATCTGGTGATTACCCGGGGACTCAGAGGTCGCGCGAGGATCCAGAGGTCGTCTGAAAACCCGGAGGTCGTGGGGGGAGCCCGGAGGTTCTCCCTTAGATCATGGGGTCATGACTGGAGCCTGAAGGCGGTATCGGAATCCCGAGATTCTTTTATAGATCCGGAGATCACAGTTGGAACCCGGAGGTTTTCGAGATTGTGATACAGGGTTTTCCCTTAGATCTGCAGATTGTATCGGGACCCTGGTGTTTGTATTTGGACCCTGAGGTTCTTGAAGTTGCGATGACCCTGGTGCGCCCTAGGCTGCACAGAGGTTCTAGCTCCTTTTTTGAAATTATCTTTGGAACCCTGAGGCCATATAAGAAACCCGAAGGTTCTTCTTTGGATCCTGAGATCTTTGATTAGAACCCGGAGGCTATGTGGGAACCCGGAAGTTCTTCCTCATATGCTATACATATGACCCGAAATTGTATGGGGACCGTGGGTTTCCTCTCCAGATCGTGCGCTTGCATATGGACCCAGAGTTCCTTGGGAACCCAGAATATTTGTTTTCGAAGGGACCGTACTCTGCCTCCCTAGGTGAGACTACTACCGGTACCTGTTTGGATTTCGCATTCTCCCGCTTGATACCACTCAAATTACCCAAAAGAATGATTTATACTCTCTCAAATAAGAGGTTGAGTTGTAGTACTTAGGGATCGAATTCACAGGGAGCTAGGGAACCTAAGAAATCCAATATGATTTGTTAAGCTAGATGGTTTTAGAGATTTAAATGTAAATTGCAGTTTTATGTTGAACAAGTGTTTGTTCAATTGATTGGTTGAGGTTTTGGTGCTTAAAAAGGAAATAGTTAGACTTAGAGTTTTTATTCAAGAAACTTGGGATTATAATCCTACAGATGCCTAATGAGTTGCATGCATGATAATGTAAAGCTCAACTACTTACTCAACAAGTCTATCAGCTTTTGCATGTTTAGACTTGTCTATAAACTAGATCTAATGATCTCAACTATCGTATGTCGACCAATTAGAAAGTGTCGATCGATGATCACTACGTAGCGACCGACCGAATGGCTTGGTTGGTCACTATGTAGTGATCGACTCATTCGCGGGTCGGTCACTATGTAGGGACCAACTCGTTTGTGGGTCGGTCACTACGTAGCGACCGACTCGTTTGTGGGTCGGTCACTACGTAGCGACCGACCGAATGGCTTAGTCGGTCACAACGTAGCGACCGACTCGTTCGCGGGTCGGTCACTATGTAGCGACCGACCGAGTGGCTTGGTCGGTCACTACATAGCGACCGACTCGTTCCCCGGTCGGTCGCTACGTAGCGACCGACCGAATGGCTTAGTCGGTCGCTACGTAGCGACCGGCTCGTTCGCAGACTGGTCACTACATGGCGATCTTTTTTTATCCTTTTCTGAAGTTTTATGAACGTGTTCTTGGACTATGGGTGTTTAGTTTTGATGAATCAACTGAGATTAGTGCAAGATTTCACCGCAAAGTTCTTCGTAAAGATTTCTTTATGAAGATTACTTTTCGTAAAAATGTCCATGCTGATTTTTGGGGAGTTTTAGACATTGATTCCGTCGTGACCGATTTTGACCCCAACACTCCTCCCGGCGCCGTAGTTGGGAGATCGCACCTGTCCCGGAATTGGGTGTTTCAGAGTCGGCATAGGGCGAACCCGAGTCCGGAATCGACGCTTCTTGTTGCTTGCCGCGTTAAGGGCTTGGTTTTCGTCTCGGAGGGTGAGATTATCCACTTCGAGCTGGCTGAGCTTCTCGGCGCTCTGCTCCAGTTGCTTGGAGTGTTCGACGCTCTGCTTCAGTTGCTTGGAGTGTTTGTTGAACTCCGGGGAAAGCTTGGGATTGGTCTCTTCTCGAGTTCGATGCAACCTGGTTACTTGATCTAGCATATCGTCGATTTGCCTCAGGAGTTCGGCTTCTCTCTGGGTAGCTTCGGGTAGCTCATCATGCCTATTCACCGCCATTATCACAGAGTTTAGATTACTCCCCTACTTCTAGCGCCAAACTGTTAGGGGATTTTTGTGTAGGATCTTTGTCAGTACTACAAAACGATGGACAAGGATGGTATTTGTGCTGAATTCGTATTGATTTAGAGAGAAATAGACTTGAAGAGATGTTTTATTATATCAAAGAGCTGGAACTACAACAATTGGTGTATAAACCCTAGTTTTAGCCGTCTAACTCTAATCTCTAAGTCTTCCAGTGTCGATCCCTTGCTTTAGGGTTTGGGTTCCCCTTATATAGTCTTCCTAAGGCGGGCCTTAGTCGGCCGGAGTAGGTTTAACTCTTCCATATTCATATGGAAGGTTCTCCTTATCGGAAGTTTTCCATTTCCCGAAGGAAGGGTGCGGTTCTGGACCAGACCCGGAAGAACTCCATAGCGGGGAATCGGGGTTCCTTCTGCCAGGGATCTTGGGAACCGGGGTTCCTTCTGCCAGGGATCTTGGGAACCGGGGTTCCTTCCAGCGGAGATCCAGAGGCTGGTGTCCTGCCTGGGGTCTGGAGGAATTCAATACCTGAGTGTTTTTCCCCAACAATATAAGTGTCTGGCGACATTGTCGTACTTGGTGCTCAGGTCGTTGAACATGTTATTCATTCTGGCGTTGATGTATGTAGTTACTTGATTCAGTGGATTGCCTTGAATCTGTTGACCTTGCAGAAACTTCTGCATCATCATGGCTAGGCTTTTCATTTCATCATGTGGAGCAGTGGTAACAACTGGAGTGGTTGTTCTACGGTTTTAGGTTCCAGCATTAGTTTCCGGTATTGCTGAGAACAAAGGTTTGTCCTGAAAAATTCTGAGAGTAAGTCTTATGATAACCTGTGTTCTGTCCCTTGTCAGCAGGATTTTCCGCGCCATTATTGTAATTGAACAACTGTGGATTGTTCCTCATGTTTGGGTTCCGATGGTAGTTGTTAAACTGCCATCCTTGTCCGTTGATGTAGCTGACTTCTTACTGATCCTCTGTCAGTTTGTTTGATTCTGATGCATTGTCCTTGGCTTTCTATTCTGGCGCCGATTCGTCCATGATGAAAACCTGATTTTGATTGCTCATAATCAACTGATCCATCTGAGCTGAGAGCTCGTCTATTTTTTCCGTGTCAACGCCATGAAGCGGTCAGTCTCTGGGTTCTTATTAGCCGAGCTGGAAGCCATGTTCTCGATCAGTGCAAAGGCTCTTTCAGTTGTTTGAGTCATGAAATCTCCATTACTCGAGGAGTCAAGTTGGTTCTGCGCTTCTAAACCAACTCCATCGTAGAACACTCCTAAGAGGTAGTCATTCTCGAACCCATGGTGGGGGCATCCCCTGCGATAGTTGTTGAAGCGCTCCCATGAATCACATAAGGATTCATCATGGGTCTGCTTGAACTTGGAGTTGCTCAGAAACGCTTATCGGACTTGCTCCCAGGTAGTGAGAGAGGCAGTTGGAAGAGAGTCCAACCATCATGCAGTTTCCCGTGAAGAGAGAATGGGAACAGTGTGCACTTGATGTAGTCCGGTGACACACCATTCGCTCGAGTAAATCCGCAAAGTTTCTCAAAGTTCTCGATGTGATCCATCGGTATTTCTACTGAGGGACCATTGAACATCTTCCTCTGCACTAGGTTGATGAAAGCGGGTTTGATCTCAAAGTCCTGTCTCTAACATGGAGGAGGGTTGATGGCAGAACGAGTAGCAGGAAAGTTACACGAAAGGTTCCTCTCTTATTTCGAAACACCTTGCTTCTGTGCGCCCTGTTCGGCTGCTTGCTGACCAACTTGTTCGCATGCTTGCATAGTTTGCTGCATCTGCTGCATGAGTGCCATTGCAGAAGCGAGGTCATCTTGGTTGCCGTGATCACCCATTGTGGTGTTAGTTGGCCTTGGTTGTTGTCTGTTCATTCGTTCTAATCTTGCAAGTTCCTGATTTGAAAGCGTAACTAGGTCTCCTTGTGCGTTTCTCCGAGTATGTCTACTGGTTATGCACCTGGAACATTAGCTGAAACAAAAATGAATAAGCAAGTTAGAGGGCTTAGACTTAATGTATAACCCGTAAAATTGAGGTAAAAATCTGGTCCCCGTCGCAAAGGCGCCAACACTTGATACAATAAAAATGAACCTTGCTACTGTCAAGTTAACAGTGTTGTTGTAATATGTTTAGATTCAATTTCATAGGACCAGTTTACACTTTATTTTATTGGTTCAACGCTAAGCTAAAACAAGATTAGGGTTTGAATTGATGATTTCGTGAGAACAAGTAACAAGATTAATTAAAGAATGCAAATTTGACAAGAAACCAGCCTAGGGTTATTTCATCAGGTGTCAATACTAAGCCAAACAATTATTCAAGCATGATTAAACACAATCTAGAACTCGGATCACTCAAATAGAACAGCCCACTGTTGTGGAACTGCCCCCTATGCCACTCAATCCTGATACGTAAGCTCTCGCTTGGAACAAGATCGATGGCAAGCATTAGATATCAATTCCGACAGGTTCACTAAACACCATAATATCTACTTTCACTGATTAGGGTTGCTAAGCTCATTCATACAATGTCGAGTCATCTTCTACGCGGTTAGCGAGTTGATTAGACCTAGGTTCAAACATTAAATGATCAGATTAATGCAAGCAGAAATAACTTAACTGATTGAAGACAACATAATGAATTACTTATCTATGTTTAGCTCATGCGATTAACACCCTAGAACCCTATAATAGCTAGCCGACTACTCAGACATCACACAAGATACCAAAGACATGATTTTTGAATAATACTGCATATAAATCGAAACAGATACGAGAGAGTTCATGATGATCTTCTCTAGATGAGAGATGAAGTCATCTCCCTTACAAGTTGCAATAGCCAAAACAAGGGGAAATTGGCCAATTCATGTGTCAACAGAGGCTAACGGTCTTGATCAGTACATAAACATGTTACCTGTGCGAAAACATACATTAACTAGTATAAAATTCAATTTTTCATAAATGAACTTACAAAATTGAGTTTTAACATACATTGACCTGATTTCCGTTAGTCAAACGTTACGAAATAAGAGTTTTCGTTAACCGGTAACATGAAATTGGCCAATTTCTACATTAACATTGGTCAGTGTTCCCGATCAATACGTAAACAATTTACATGTGCAAAAACGTACATCATCTAATACAAAATTTAAATTCAATACATGAAGTTTTAAAATATGGTTTTAACATACATTTACATAATTTCCACTAGCCAAACATTACCAAAGATAAATTGTCTGTAACATGTTGATTAAGTGAGATTTTTATTTTATTATGTGCTAATTAAACTGTGTTACGTAGTAATTGACTAAGAAACATAAATCATTTAGGCCAAACAATTTCGTTCTCGTATAAATCATTAGTTAGATTCTCTTTAACTTTTTGTTTTCCGCCTTTTTCGGCAAAAAGCCTAACACGAAAAAAAACAAAACATAGAAAAAAATCGAATACAAAGAAACGAGAATGTCTAACTTATCGAACAAAAGAGAAATTAGGATTGGATAAGCTAGACATTTTCGTTTTTCTCTATTCGATTTTGTTCTTTGTTGTTTTCTCTGTATTAGGTTTTTTGCCGAAAAAGTCGAAGAACAAAAAGTTAAAGAATAAAACTAACTAATGAGTTACACGAAAACAAAATTGTTTGGTCTAAATGATTTATTTTTCTCAGAAAATTGCCATGTAATACAGTTTAATTAGAACGAAATCATTTGGCATAAATGATTTATCTTTCTGAGTCAATTATCACGTAATACAGTTTATTTACCACATAATACAATAAAAACCTCACTTAATCAACACGTGACATACAATTTATCTTCGGTAATGTTGGATTAGCGTAAATTAGGTCAATGTATGTTAAAACTAAATTTCGAAAGTTCATGTATTGAATTTAAATTTTGTACTAGTTGATGTATGTTTTCGCACATGTAAAGTGTTTGTGTATTGATCGGGACCGTTGACCTCTGTTGATGTAGGAATTGGCCAATTTTATTTTACCGGTTAACGAAAACTCTTAGTCCGTAACGTTTGGCTAACGGAAATTAAGTCAATGTATGTTAAAACCCAATTTTGTAAGTTCATGCATGGAAAATTGAATTTTATACTAGTTGATGTATGTTTTCGCACATGTAATGTGTTTATGTACTGATAGGGACCGTTAGCCCCTGTTAACGTATGAATTGGCCGATTTCCCGCCAAAACAAGTCTAAGTTTCTTGCAAAACGTACATAATAAAATAATGATAGAGGCACTTTTATATGGACGCGTCATTAGGTTAGAGGAGAAGTGGGACGGCTAGGGCAATCGCCCGAAATTACTTGGATGTTTCCTTAAATGTCGGGAACAATCACTCGGACTGTTCCTTGAGGGGAATAATCGTCAAACTGCTCCGCATGGCTGTTCCACAAAAAATCCTTCAAATATGGCATATTTTCATCATGCACCTTTCTCCGATTCTTTAACCTACTCCAGACCTGAAATGACTCTAAAGTGACTAAACAGACTCGTTAAAAGACTTGAAAAAATCTTTGAAAACGTATTTCCTATGATGTCAAAAACATCATATACCAACAAGGTAAATTGTTACATTTGAATCGATTTTTCTTAAACTGTGACATTCCAATTGGTTTTTTCTTAGAAAAACAAGTTAAATCTCAAGCTTTTTCTGTACATTCTAATGTTAGACATGCAAGCAGAGACATTCAAAGAGTTTCCAGATTGTCTATTATTTTTGTTTCTAAACCGTGTGTTCCCAATAGATTCAAATTTTAAATGCACTGCAACTAATGCTCTCAAGAGCAAGGTACATACTTTGATTAGGATTTTGACATTTTCGGTTTGTTACTCTTATGATTTCAGGTTATTTAATATATTCCACCGTGAAACAATATTTTAACATCAAACTACAGTCGCCAAGGCAACAAAACAAATACATCACAAACGTTCCAAATAAACCAAGCAGTCTTAAGCAAATGCATATGGCAATAGCATAAATAGCAACACAGCATGGATATACCACTAGTTTATAATACGTGAGAGTTTGCGAAACATTTAACGTGATAAAAAGTATTAAAAAATTTTGAGAACATAAACAATAATGTATCATGATCTTTTTGAATTATTAATGCATTTATTGTTAAATATTAATCAAGCACAAATATTTATATAAAGATATTTTTGAAAACATTTCTAATATGTGAGTGTTCCTAAAATTTCAATGCAATAATAAGCACATATATTTTGATGAAAAACTTTTGTCATATATAATAATTTGATGTTCAGTTTAAACTATTTGAAAACATATATTATGTTGGCTTTTGAGTTAATAAGACATATACGAAGAGTATGTTCGTATGTACAGAAAAAACACCTAATAAAATATTTAAAACAAACGAATGATCTGTTTATACGTTCCATATTTTGAAAGCTGTCCTAAAAGAATATACAGTCTTTGCGATAAAAGGAGATACATGAATATCTCACGTCTGTTGCTGTTGTTGAACTACCAAAACAGAAACCTTAGAGCTAAGCTCTTTAGCGGCTAAAAAATCTCCAATGACACCTAACTCTGGAAGTTCGACCCATTCTGTTAGTCCTAAGAAGTTTGGTGATGCAATGCCCTGATCTCTTCCAACCACGATAAGATCATACTCGTGGGCCAGGAATTGGACGATGCTGGCAACCTCAGCTCCACTGGTCATAGTCCTCTCCGTGTAATCAACATTTTTCATTTCGTCTGCAATCTTAAAATCCTTTAAGCCTTCGTTGTCCAGAATGTACTCCCAGTTTTCTGGCTCTATTTCTGTAACACCCGTCTCCTCCTCTCTCGAGAACGGCGTGCTACTAACCAGAATATACCAAATTAAATTGATTTATAAAACTGAATAAAATGTAAACCTTTAAATAAAATAATTTCCAAATAAAACTGGTTTATAATTTAAAAACCAAATACATTAAATTGAAAAGTTAATTAAAACCGAAATAAAATACAACGATCCCAAGACACCAATCCGTCCAGATATCCAACACTCAACAAGCTCACCTGCAAGGGGAAGAAGAGGGGTGAGCAACAGGGGAGTTACTCCGTGAGGTATTGGGATGCTAAACACGCAAACCACTGACTTGAGTAAATAGAACTCCCACTATGGAAGTTTAGCTCTAACATGAACACACACGACGCCTAGCGCGTCACACAAACCAAACAATGCGATGATAGCATAAAGCTAGTCCTTACACCCCGCATCTCCTCATATGGATATATAATACGTAGCGTCGCTAGTACAGTATGTCTCTGTACCCCCGCCCTCTCAAGTAGCGTCCATGATACAAACGTCTCTGCACCACACGCCCGCACAAGTAGCATCGCAAGTCCAGACGTCTCTGAACCCCTGCCCGCACAACCAAAGTAGCGTCGCTAGCCCAGACATCTCTGAGCCCCCGCCCGCGCACATAGTCCCTACTATTAACTATGTATACATATATATATATATCGCATCTCTTAACATCACACAATCCAATCAAAGGTTGAATCCTCTAGACCCCTAGTTCCAGTTTACAATAAATGAATTAGCTAACAATCAAGACTCAATTCAAACAGACGGATCATGATTCGAAATCTAAACTACGATAGAGAGAATTCTACACTGGTACAGGATTTACGGAATAGACCCTCACCTTAGCCAATATCAAAAACCAGAAACGGAAAACAAACGAGATGACTTGATTCCCATGAAAGCTAAGGTTTCACCATGGATCTTGACTCTCGCCAACATCACACCAAGCCGGAAAGTTCGAAGACAAAACATAATACATTATTAAATATAATAAATCTTAGGGTTTATGCAAACGTTACTTATGGCCCAAGAACAATATGTGAAAGAAGAGCTTAGCTCTTAAGGCTTGGCTTACAGTTATGGATCTCGGACTCCGACGATGTAAACTACAACTCCGGTGACACACTGCAGCTCTCCCGTGACATGGCCTACTCCTCCACTAGTTCACGGCTGATGGTGGTGGAGATCAACGATCGATGGTGATGAGACGCGACAACTCCGATCCGTACGTCATCTCTTCCTCCTCTTGGCTCCATAACACAACGCCAACAAGAGGATGCTCCATGACAGTAGCTGTACCCTTCTGGTGATGAACAATAGCTCTGGTGAAATGAGGTGAGATGGCTCACGGTTGTGGATGCGTAACGTCTTCTCCGACATCAAACGTACGAGACCACAAGAAGAATAAGAGGGGGAAGAGGAAATGAGAATTAATAATATATAATAAGAAGAAGAATAACAGTGGAGAATGAAGGAGATGGAATCGACATGACGGTGGTGCACTCAAACGCACAATGACGGCTCCTCATAGAAGGAGAAAAACTTATGATAATAAAATTAGGTAAATAGCTATTTATACATAGGATTGGTTTACGAATGGTTTAGATGGATAGATACTTTGGTTCAATCCAAATTAATTAAAGGGAAAGAAAAAAAAACAAACCAACTGGTTAAGGAAACCGGGTCGTTACAATTCTTCCCTACTTAATCGGAATTCGTCCCGAATTCTTAGAGAGAACTAGGAAAGGATTTAAACGACTATGAAGGAAGAAGAACAAGAGATGAGAAAACAAAGGAAACGAACATAACCTTGGCCTTCTCCTACAAAGAAAAAAAAAGAGAAACACTACGAACTAACCGAATGATACTGGACTTCTTGGTGTCAATTTTTTTTTTAAAACTCCAATTCCGAAACATTGAAAACCGTTGAAATCTGAGTCCCATAAATCGCCGTCCCGGGTCAGAGCCGGGACGGAACCCCGCTCTGATACCAAATTGTAACACCCGTCTCCTCCTCTCTCGAGAACGGCGTGCTACTAACCGGAATATACCAAATTAAATTGATTTATAAAACTGAATAAAATGTAAACCTTTAAATAAAATAATTTCCAAATAAAACTGGTTTATAATTTAAAAACCAAATACATTAAATTGAAAAGTTAATTAAAACCGAAATAAAATACAACGATCCCAAGACACCAATCCGTCCAGATATCCAACACTCAACAAGCTCACCTGCAAGGGGAAGAAGAGGGGTGAGCAACAGGGGAGTTACTCCGTGAGGTATTGGGATGCTAAACACGCAAACCACTGACTTGAGTAAATAGAACTCCCACTATGGAAGTTTAGCTCTAACATGAACACACACGACGCCTAGCGCGTCACACAAACCAAACAATGCGATGATAGCATAAAGCTAGTCCTTACACCCCGCATCTCCTCATATGGATATATAATACGTAGCGTCGCTAGTACAGTATGTCTCTGTACCCCCGCCCTCTCAAGTAGCGTCCATGATACAAACGTCTCTGCACCACACGCCCGCACAAGTAGCATCGCAAGTCCAGACGTCTCTGAACCCCTGCCCGCACAACCAAAGTAGCGTCACTAGCCCAGACATCTCTGAGCCCCCGCCCGCGCACATAGTCCCTACTATTAACTATGTATACATATATATATATATCGCATCTCTTAACATCACACAATCCAATCAAAGGTTGAATCCTCTAGACCCCTAGTTCCAGTTTACAATAAATGAATTAGCTAACAATCAAGACTCAATTCAAACAGACGGATCATGATTCGAAATCTAAACTACGATAGAGAGAATTCTACACTGGTACAGGATTTACGGAATAGACCCTCACCTTAGCCATATCAAAAACCAGAAACGGAAAACAAACGAGATGACTTGATTCCCATGAAAGCTAAGGTTTCACCATGGATCTTGACTCTCGCCAACATCACACCAAGCCGGAAAGTTCGAAGACAAAACATAATACATTATTAAATATAATAAATCTTAGGGTTTATGCAAACGTTACTTATGGCCCAAGAACAATATGTGAAAGAAGAGCTTAGCTCTTAAGGCTTGGCTTACAGTTATGGATCTCGGACTCCGACGATGTAAACTACAACTCCGGTGACACACTGCAGCTCTCCCGTGACATGGCCTACTCCTCCACTAGTTCACGGCTGGTGGTGGTGGAGATCAACGATCGATGGTGATGAGACGCGACAACTCCGATCCGTACGTCATCTCTTCCTCCTCTTGGCTCCATAACACAACGCCAACAAGAGGATGCTCCATGACAGTAGCTGTACCCTTCTGGTGATGAACAATAGCTCTGGTGAAATGAGGTGAGATGGCTCACGGTTGTGGATGCGTAACGTCTTCTCCGACATCAAACGTACGAGACCACAAGAAGAATAAGAGGGGGAAGAGGAAATGAGAATTAATAATATATAATAAGAAGAAGAATAACAGTGGAGAATGAAGGAGATGGAATCGACATGACGGTGGTGCACTCAAACGCACAATGACGGCTCCTCATAGAAGGAGAAAAACTTATGATAATAAAATTAGGTAAATAGCTATTTATACATAGGATTGGTTTACGAATGGTTTAGATGGATAGATACTTTGGTTCAATCCAAATTAATTAAAGGGAAAGAAAAAAAAACAAACCAACTGGTTAAGGAAACCGGGTCGTTACAATTTCTTGTTTGAACAAGAGTCGGATCACGGTTACACGAACCCTTGGGTTATGTTTCATTCTCTTCACCAATGATAATGCCTCTCTATCATCTTTGCCGCCGATAAAAATAACACCGACATCGATATTGTAATTTTTCTTGCTCGATACATCATTGCCTTTGCGTGAGAAATGTCCACGGTCAATTAGTATTCCAATAGAACAAGGCGCACTCTGTAGCAACGCTTGGTTTAGTCGCCTTATGGCGTCGTCGTCTGATTCGAACATTCCATCTACGGTCCATCTCCTCCCTGAAGGGACAATAATCATTGACGATGTCTGGTCAAGTGCAAGCGTGCAAATATCTTCGTGCATCATCTTCTCATGCGAGAATGCGGTGTACGTTGTCACTGTTACGGACTTCAAGCCTTCTAGCATGAACTTCCTGAATGCAAGGTTTGCGGTATGGATGTAAGAGTCGGTATGAAGTCGTTTCGACTTCTTATTGTCGGAGATCAGAACAGGATTGATCTGGCCTACGAGCTTCACCAGATAAAGAACCGTGACCGCTATAGGGAAATCTAGGTTTGGTGAGGACAACAACTGTAGGAATGCAATGGTCGCAGAGACGTTCTCAGGTCGGTGCAAACAAGTTATAATCTGAAGATCGGAATTTGGTTCCAAATGCAATATGTTCCGTTTTTGGTAATTAACGTACTTCCTTTTCGGATCGTACAATCTCCTTAACACTACTGGAACAATCCCAGCATTTAGCAGCGAATAAATGATCAAGAACGCGTACGTTGCCTGTGATATATACTGCAAAAACAAAACATATTAAATATGTCACCACCACCCAAATAAAAAAAAAATCGATAATGATAATATTATATTGTTTCAAGAGTAGAAAATTACTGCTGCGTCTAATACGGACTCATAGAGAACGAAATCAGCGAAACTTTTGTAGCTCAAGATGATGGAAACAGCAAGGGATTCGTTGAGAGGTAGCTTATAGTACAAGCAAGGTGCAAGGCATGCGACAAATTTTAGGACAAGTGTTAAAGCCGTTAGGAAGATGTTAACGAGGATGTGACTGAACTCCGTTAACATCCTAGTTGCATCACTTCTCATCACGCTGACTGTGATCGAGATTGGTAAGAAGACGTTCATTGTGAGCTTCTCGTATTTAGACTCCAATGCCGATCCTAAAGGTGGACCCTCGGGTATGACAAGACCGACTACTAATGGTCCCAGGACATATTTCATGTTAAATATCATAGAATAAACAGAGGAAGCCAATGCGGTCAGAATCACAGCGTTAACATACATATTCTTCACGGGTTTACCATCCGGTGTGCGATTTATGATCCATTGCACGATGGGCTTAAAAACAAGAAAGACGATGAGAACGAAGATGACCACTGCGACAGCATCCCGATAGGCTGTTACATGTGAAACATTCTTGTACGTTGCCTGAATAGAAGCGAGTACCATGGAAATTATCCCAAAGATGTCGTTGATGACACATGCAGACAATGCAAGGCGACCGATCTCAGAGTTGAGGATCTTGAGCTCTAGCAAGATGTATGTTGTGGAAGGCAAAAGTATTGAAGACTGTGTTATGACGATTGCTGTGCGCTCGCCTAGTCCTGTTTTCAGAGGCATGTAATTAGGGTCAATGCTGTCGGAAAAGAGGTTCTGGAAACCGAGACCGAACAGAGGAGCAAAGAAGGACAAAATCCCTATCACAACGGGCAGCTTTCCGCTAATGAACGCCACTCTCCGGCTGGTTCTAAGAGTCATCAAAAATGTAAACATTATGGTTCCAAACACTGAGATGCTTCTTAAGGTCGCGTTTCCATCTAACGCGGGATCTTCAGATACTTTTCCCGAAGATTTCTCTAATACATCAAAAAGCTGGGGCCCTAGCATCAGTCCAGCCTACAAGTAAATTTATATGTACGTGAAATTATAGCAATAAAAAAAATATTAGGTAGCACGCATGGTAATGTTTAAACAATTTACTTGCATTTTCAAGCTACATCTATCTAGTTTTGTTTTCGCTTACGTGCTTATCAAGTTACAAATGGGAATACACTTACGATCATATAAGAAGCGATCTGGGAAATGCCAATATGTCTAAGGAACATATGAGTCATGACGATGAAAATGAGTAATATCTGGATCTCTACAAGAGGTAGCGAATACCCAAAAATCATATCGGGTGACTTTAGATTCTCCCACAATCCATCAGATGAGATGTTAAAGAATGACGATGTGCAATCACCATCGAAAATGGTTGTATTCATGAATATAAGCCAAGAAACTAGCCAAAAAACGTACAATTTGGAACAAAAGTGCTTTAATTTGAATCTTTGAATTTGGGTTTTGGGAAAAGACTTGTAATATTGTCGTTCAATTTTTATTTTTTTTAGTTTTTATCTCTATTTTTGTAAGATTTGTTCAGAGTCAGAAGAGGTTAATTTTTTTACGCCTATGATTTGCTGACAGCATGCTTGTGCAAAACTGGAATACGTGTTGACCTCATGCCAGTGTAAAGTATATTTGGGCTCTGTGGACAATCAAAATTTTAGGACTCTTTTAATACAATTCAAAATTTTAAGACCAATTCTTATTAAAAAAAATCAAAACTTGAGAACCCCTAACATTTTCAAAAAATTTACTACAAAACGAGAGTAGGGTCATGCCCAAATGCACAGTCGGCACACATCCAAATCCGGGTATCAGCTTGATGACCTATTCATAAATAGTGAACATTAAACTCTAACAATATACTAGATGTTGATCTGCGTTTTACAAAAACAGAGTATTTTATGATAAAAAATTCAACTTATAACTTAACAAATATTTTGTTAATTTATAAGAATTTTGTGTATTTATTTTTTACTTTGCATTTAAATCAGTCCTTTTAAATTTGATCCGAATCCACGGTCAAATCGGTTAATTTGGTGATCTAATTATTCAATATAAGGTTTTTAAATATCCATATTAAAAAAATCGCTAAAACCCGAGACTAACCGATTGAACCGATGGATGACCGATATGTAATCCAATTTGATTTAAATTGTTTTAGTTTAATTTTCATATTTTAATCCAAATTTTAAAGCTCATTTTTTTTTGCAATTTATGAAATTATGACGTTTCTAGATAATTTTGATAGAGAAAATAATAGGTATAAAATAATTAAAAGCTATAAATATGTCTTGATCATATTACTCCTTTTTATATAGTTTAATTAATTTTATTATAATTGCTTGGGCTTTTTGCAAAATGAAAATAGAACTCAAAGTCAAACACAATACTAACCTCCCTTTTTTTGGAAATTAGTTTTGTCATATTCACCCCACAAGTTCATATAATTCACGAAAATGCCATCAAAATTTTTTTTCTTTCGAAAATGATATTTTTACTCTCTCACCCTCATCATCTTCAAGTAATTACAAGATTGCCATTATCATCAATACCCCAACCACCATGAACAACTAATTTAAAGCTCTTAATGCTCCCAAAATCGATTTAGCCTTCTTCTTTCTCCATTCTTATAAACTAAACACAACATCTCTCTCACTTGCTCTCCACATTCAGCTAAAAAAACCAAGATTTTGATTCTACATTTTTTATGGTTACGATTCTGGGTGGGTCACTTTCGTTTGAGATTCTGTGTGCTTGGAGAAGCCTTATCTGTGCTAAGGAAGTTATCTCACCAATTTAAGGTATGAAATCGAGTTTTTTTCCAGATCTGTTCATCCAGACGACTTACCTAGAAGTCGTCTGGTTAATGCAGAGGTTATTTTTGCAATTGACTTTGAAATATGTTTTCTGAGACGACCGAAAGTTAAGTCGTCTGCTTTTGTTTGGTTACAAAAAAATCTCTAAAGAACCTAGACGACTTACATGTAAGTCGTCATAGGTTAGTTTTGCATTAGACTAAATTTTGTTGGAATTTTGACTTTCCTGGACGACTTATTTTTCAGTCGTCTGGTTGAAAATTGAAATATTAATATTTTATAAAAACCTGACGACTTACATGTAAGTTGTCGTAGGTTAGTATTGCCATTGAAAAAAAAAACTTCAATACATAATTATACCCAGACAATTTACAATTCAGTCGTCCGCCCGACGACTTATATGTAAGTCGTCTAGAATTTTATTCCGAGATTCTGGTCAAAACTCTTAAATCCTGGACGACTTACATGTAAGTCGTCGGACGGACGACTGAATTGTAAGTCGTCGGACGGACGACTGAATTATAAGTAATCTATATATAATGAAATATTGAAGTTTTTTTTCAATTGCAAAATTAACCTATGACCACTTAATTGTAAGTCGTCGAGTTTAAAAAAAAATATTGATATTTCAATTTTTCACCAGACGACTGAAATGTAAGTCGTCCAGGAAAGTCAAACTTCTGAAATAGTCGAGTCAAATGCAAAACTAACCTATGACGACTGAAATGTAAGTCGTCTAGCTTTTTTGGAGTTTTTTTTAACCAAACAAAAGTAGATGACTTATTTTTCAGTCGTCTCAGATAATAGATTTCAAAGTCAATTGCAAAAATAACCTCTACGTTGACCAGGCGACTTATATTTTAGTCATCTGGAAGACTTAGATTGAAGTAGTCTGCGTCAATCTTTAATAAACTTTCGTTTTCTTTGCTCTATGTTTGCTAATGTGTTTTATTTTGACTTTTTTAGATGATGCGTCAGTTACATGCAGTGTATGGAAAATTGTTGTTGAAAGATGGATGTTGGAATATACAAGTCAACGAAAACTCTCTTTGTGGTAACATGTCGTGTTAGTGGTTGTCAATGGAAGGTTAGAGCAAGTGTGAAACATGGGACTACAACGTTTTGGGTAACCAAGTTTTACTAAATTTGACTAAGTTTTTCAACACAAACTTGTAAAAAATGTGATATGCTTTGACTAGTTACTATTGTTTGGAAGACTTCCTAGAACTCGTCTGGAAGACTTCCTAAAATTCGTATAGCACATTGTATTTTAGACGACTAACTGGTAAGTCGTCCCAGAACTCTTCCAGATCTGAAAAACCTGCATATCAAATCGAGATCTAAAAAACTTGCATATCAAAAAACGTTCAAATGGCTTAAAAACATAGAAAATGAGTAGAATATTAGATAAATCTACTTTTATAGAACACACAAAAATACATATCTAAAATTAATATATCTACTTTTAAATGAGTGGAAGATGAGAGCCATCTGATTAAAAACCTGCAAAAAAAGATAGATTAGTGAGAAAGAAATGAGACAAAACTGAAAAATTCATATAAAGTTTGGTGTTTTCAAGTCAAAGAGATTAGAATGGGTTTGAAGAGTTTTAGTTTGGGAAAAAAATTAAGAACTTTATACAACAAAAAGGTACCAAATGAAGAAAAATCAGACATAAAACTTACCAAAACGCTCAGATCTGTTATGAAAGGGAAAGACATGAGAGAAGACTCCATCAGACGACTTCCAGGAAGTCCAGACGACTTCCAGGAAGTATAGACGACCTCCTGGAAGTCGTCTGGAAGACTTCCTGGAAGTCGTCTAGCGCATTATATTTTAGACGACTAACAGGTAAGTCGCCCCAGACGTCTTCCAGATCTGAAAAACCTGCATATACAAATCTAGATCTGAAAAATCTGCATATCCAAAAACGTTCAAATGCCTTAAAATAGAGAAAATTAGTGGAAGATTAGATAAATCTACCATTATAGAACACACAAACATACATATCTAAAATTGATAGATCTACCTTTAAATGAGTGGAAGATGAGAACCATTTGATTTAAAACGTGCAAAAACAAGATAAATTAGTGAGAAGGACATGAGACAAAAACAATAAATTGATATAAAGCTTAGTGTTTATAAGTTCAAAGAGTTTAGAGAGAGGTTGAAGAGTTTTAGAATGATGAACAATACATTTTTGTTGCCGCCATTTGAGAGAATGAAAGAGAATGTGTAATTTTTTTCATTATATAGGGAGACAAAAAATCCAATTAGGTTAAATATTTTTGATTCAGACGACTTCTTATACGACTTACTTGTAAGTCATCCAGAAGACTTTAATATTTTTAGCAGGAAACTAAAATAGAAGACTTCCTAGATGACTTACAAGTAAGTCGTCTGGTTTAAATTATTTAAGCGGGAAAATAATTTTTTTAAAAATTTTAGGCGGGAATATGTGGACGACTGAAATATAAGTCCTCTGGGTAAAATTATTCACCAGACTACTGAAATATAAGTCGTCCACACCCTAAACATAATCTATAAACTTAATTATCTAATTAAACACTTCATAAAATCAAATCAAACTTGAAAAGTGTTTACTATACACAAAAATAAATACATATAGGTGAAAAATAATTTTTGAAAAAAACATATCAGCTTTCTAAAATCTAACCCTAAGAATACATACAATACTACAACATATGTTTGTCAAACCCCTAAACCAAAGAATATCATGATTCACTACTTCCACTCATCTATCTTGAAAACAAATCAATTTTATCATATCTTAATTTATATCACTTAAAACTGTTTATAATTACATGATTTTTATTTTTCACTCATCAAAATATTTTTTACAAAATTTATACATTATTTTTAAGATAAACTGGTATTAGACGACTTACAAGTAAGTCGTCTAGACTACTTCCAACTTCTCAGACGACTCAGACGACTCAAACGACTTACTAGGGCTATGTTCGTAAAATAGCTTCTGTTTTTTTGTTTGGTCACAAGGGACTTGATTGTAATTTCAAAATGCTTTTAGGTTAGTTTTGCATTTGATTCAAGTTTGGGTATAGGTTTGGGGTTAAAATCAAGTTGTGGGTTAGTTTTCGCAAATTTCCCTAATTGTTTTGTGTAATTTTTCTTGTTAATTATTTGGTTTATATTATAATCAGTTTAAATTTGTTGTTAACAATTAGTGTTATGCATTTATCTTTAGATAACATATATTTTGAACACTTTTCTTAATTATTATTGTTTATTATATTTATTGTACAATGTATAATGTTTATATATATATATATGTGTATGTATATATATGTAGTGTTTATTATTGAATTATTATGTTACTTAAATAAATGATATACGCATTATTTAGGAAATATAAATGAAATAATTCATTAATTATATTGATTTATTGTTGATTGAAATGTTTTCTAGTATTTAAACATGTAAAAATCAGTTTTATTTATTTTCTTTGTTTTATAAATTATTTGAATCTTTCAATTATTTAATTTATCTAAATAATTTGGAAGAAAATTGTTATAAATTATTAAAAAATGATATCTAATATTTTATATTACTTGGACACAAGATTTATTATATTGTTATTTGGAAACATGGATAGTAGTATAAAGAAATGTTTAGAAACATGGATAGTAGTATAAAGAAAGGGGAATTTGCCAAAACTAACCTGCAACTTGATTTTAACCCCAAACATATACCCAAACTTGAATCAAATGCAAAACTAACCTAAAAGCCTTGTGAAATTACTGTCCAGCCCCTTGTGACCAAACAAAAAAACATAAGCCATTTTTACGAAAATAGCCCCAGTAAGTCGTCTGAGATATTGGAAGTAGTAGGCCTGGGCGTTTATAACGGGTCCCGAAAACCGAACCTCTAACCGAACCGAAAAACCGGTGTCGGATCGGTAACGGTACTGAGGAAAAACACCTATTGGGCTTTGTAATATCAAATGTTCGGAGGACGGGTCGGATCGGTAATAAACCATTATCCGAATCAAAAACCGGACATAACCGACTTTAATGAAAGCTCGTGTACATATGTGTCTCCTCGATTATATCTCACCATTTCCTCGGTTACATCTCGTCGGCTCCTCTTCTCTTCGGCGGTGGAACCCTAGTTCCCACAAAAGCTCCTCGATTCAACCCCGTAATCACTGCAAAATGGCCACTATAAATCATATGTTCTCTCCATTCGACTGCATCATATCTTTCCAGCAATCAATCACAGGTTCTCTTCTTTCTTCTTCTCCTTGGTTCGAATTCTTTCGATGTTATTGTTGTTCTTGTTTAAATATGTTTAGTCTAGGACTAGTTTAATCTTTTAGGAAGAAGCTTACCATTTACTTCAATCGATATCTATGTATACGCTTCTTCTTCATATTGATTTGAAATCGAATTTGGTCTTGACTTGTTCATCTCTTGTCGTTATTTCGTTGAAACAGATGGACTCGACATCATCTCTTGATCGAGAAACCCGTAGCAAAGAAGATGACTTTCAAACTCCGGATAGCAACAAAAGCAAAAGAAAAGAATGTGAAGGAAGTTCTCAACCATCCAAAGTGACTTCTCAACCATCCAAAGTCAAGCGGCTCCTCCCAACAAGATCAGAAGTATGGGAACATTATACAAGAACTAAGGAGGACAAAGACAGGTGTTTATGCAACTATTGCCAGAAGGAATACTCGTGTCTCACCACATCAGGGACCACAAACCTGAAGAAACATCTTGAAATCTGCAAAAACCATCAAGCGTGGTTAGCTAGCAAAAAAGAGAAACAAAAAGGTATTGCTGAAGATGGGAAGCTCAAGACGTGTAAGCTTTCTGAAACTGTGTTTAGAGAAGCCACGAATGAGATGATTCTGTTGGGACAATTTCCTTTAGCGTTTGTTGACAGTGTGGCATGGAAGCATTTCTGTAAAAAGGTATGCATTCCTTAAGTGTAATTTAGCGTTTGCTGTTAATTTTTCAATACAATATTTACATTTATGTCTCTGATTTATATGTTTGTAGGCAATGCTGTACACTCCTCATTCAAGAAGGACCTCATCTAAAGACATCGTAAAGATGTATGTGGAGAAGAAAGAGGCATTGAAGAGATGGTTCTTATGCAATAAGCAACGTGTGTCTGTTACTACAGATATATGGGTTTCTCAAACAACAGGTTATACATTAGAAACATCCATGATTAATTTTTCATTAGCAACAGCTTCCTCCACTTACTAACATTGTATAATTTTTCTTTGTAGGTGCTAGTTACATGGTGATCACAGTGCATTACATTGATGCTTTGTGGCGCTTGAAGAAACTGATCATAGGCTTCAAGCACATCACGGATCACAAAGGTCAGACTATAGCTACTGTTTTGCTAGATTGCTTGGCTGAATGGGGAATTGAGAAGGTCTTCTGTATTACTGTTGATAATGCTACTGTGAATAGTTCAGCGTTAAGAAAGTTTCATACTGCGTTTGCCTTAGTGTCTGAGCAGTCTCTTGTCTTAGATGGTGAGTTCTTGCACATGAGGTGTAGTGCTCACATAATAAACTTGATTGTGAGGGATGGAATGGCAGAGATAGACCAGAATGTGGCTGCTATCCGTAATGCTATCGCCTATGTCAGATCACATACAAATAGGCTGAGGTCTTTTGAGCTAAAGGTTGACTCGGGGAAGATCACAAGAGGAAGCTTGCCTTTGGACGTCAAGACAAGGTGGAATTCAACATATCTGATGTTGACAACAGCGCTGAAATTCAAGGTTGCGTTCGACAAGATGGAGGCAGAAGACATGTTGTACAACGACTACTTCAGTGAGTTAGAGAATGGTTCTACAAGGGTTGGTCCTCCTCATCATACGGACTGGGATGCAGTGGAGAAACTGTGTCGGTATCAGCCTCAAATTCTCTCAATGCGCACAAGTGTTATGGCGAGATAGTAACCATTGCAACAAATCTGATGGCACTCATCGAGAGCTATGATTCTGAGTTGAAGTCGAAGGCAACAGAAATGTACAAGAAGTTCGACAAGTATTGGGATGGTCTCAAGAACTTGAACAAAATGCTAATGGTTGCGACTGTCTTTGATCCCACCAAGAAGTTGGAGCTTGCAAAGATGTGCTTTGAGGAATTGTATGGATTAGACACTGTCGAGTACAAGGAGGTGTACGAGTCCTTGATTACCGTCTTCAGAAGTCTGTTCAAAGAATACAGTGCAAGACATCGTTTTGATCCAGATGATCAATCATCTCAGCCTAGCAACAAATCTCAGTCTTCTCGAGAGCTGTCTAGCAACATTGAGATAGTGGATGATTGTGCTGGTTATAAGAGGATTGATGTGAGATACAAGAAGAAGCTGAACGAGATTGGGGTTAGAGAGAAAAGGGATGAATTGGAGACTTACCTCAGAGAGAGTGTGGAGAACCCGGAGTTGATGGTTGGAATGGTTATGATGTGCTGTCGTGGTGGAGGACGAACTCAACCAGATTTCCAGTGTTGTCTGAGATTGCTAGAGATGTTTTAGCAATGCAAGTGTCATCAGTTACTTCAGAGAGTGCCTTTAGCACCAGTGGGAGGATTCTAGAGCCACACAGGAGTTGTCTTACACATTTTATGGTTGAGGTTTTAATGTGTTCAGAGCAGTGGATGAAACAAGATCTTGAGGTGGAGACACGACAGCCTTCAAATGCACAAGTTCTTGTTGATCTTGAAGAGGATGACAAACTTGAAAGAGGTAAAAATATTAGTTCTTACTTCAATCTTTCTTATTGCTTACAATATAAACGTACATTTTAAACATTGTTTCTAACTTCCATTTTGCAGAGAATGAAGATGCAGCAATGTTGGAGTAAGAAGGCCAGCCGGTCACCAAGAAGAAGATTGTCTTTATGTTTGAAACTTGAACGATTTGCACTTGTTTTTTTAGTACCTTGTTATGCCTTTGTTTTCATTTTGGTTCTTATGTTCTTGTTGTGTTCAAAACTTAAGTATCTTTGAATTTGGTTGTTATTTGAACGAGATGAATTTTATTTCAGTTTCGGATGTTTAAGTTTGTTAAGTTATTTTTGGGTACTTTTTTTTTCTTTCGGTTGCTTTGGTTACAATAAACCGGACTCGAACCGAAACCATTTATACTTCGGGTTTTCACGGATCTTGAAATCATCCTCCGAACCGAACCGATCCCGAAGAGTTCCGAACCGAGAATGTACCGAAAAATCAAATAAACCGAATGGTGTTTATATCCTTAGATCCGAAAGACCGATAACCCGTTTCACCCAATCCGAACCCGAATGGTACACCGAACGCCCAGGCCTAGGAAGTATTGGTACCAGTTTACCTTAAAAATAATTTATAAATTTTGTAAAAAATACTTTGATGAGTGAAAAATAAAAATCATGTAATTATAAACAGTTTTAAGTAATATAAATTAAGATATGATAACATTGATTTGTTTTGAAGATAGATAAGTGGAAGTAGTGAATCATGATATTCTTTGGTTTAGGGGTTTGGCAAACATATGTTGTAGTATATATGTATTATTAAGGTTAGATTTTGGAAAGCTGAAATGTTTTTTTGAAAAATTAATTTTCACATGTATGTGTTTATTTTTGTGTATAGTAAACACTTTTCAAGTTTAATTTGATTTTATGAAGTGTTTAATTAGATAATTAAGTTTAGGGGTTATGTTTAGGGTGTGGACGACTTATATTTCAATCGTCTGGTGAATAATATTACGCATACGGCTTATAATTCAGTCGTCCAAATATTTCCGCCTAAAATTTTTAAGAAAATTAATTTTCCGCTTAAATAATTTAAACCAGACGACTTACTTGTAAGTCATCTAGGAAGTCTTCTATTTTAGTTTCCCGCTAAAAATATTTTAGATTCCCGCTAAAAATATTAAAGTCTTCTCGGTGACTTACAAGTAAGTCGTCTAGGAAGTCGTCTAAATCAAAAATATTTAACCTAATTGGATTTTTTGTCTCCCTATATAAAGAAAAAATTACACATTCTCTTTCATTCTCTCAAATGGCTACAACAAAAATGTAATGTTAATCATTCTAAAACTTTTCAACCTCTCTCTAATCTCTTTGAGCTTATAAACATTAAGGTTTATATCAATTTATTGTTTGTGTCTCATTTCTTTCTCACTAATGTATCTTGTTTTTGCATGTTTTTAATCAGATGGTTCTCATATTCCACTCATTTAAAGGTAGATCTATCAATTTTAGATATGTATTTTTGTGTGTTCAATAATGTTAGATTTATCTAATCTTCCACTAATTTTCTCTGATTTAAGTCATTTGAACGTTTTTGGATATGCAGGTTTTTCAGATCTGGATTTGGATATGCAGGTTTTTCAGATCTGGAAGACGTCTGGGACGACTTACCTGTTAGTCATCTAAAATATAATGCGCTAGACGACTTCCAAGAGGTCGTCTGGACTTCTTGGAAATCGTCTGACGGAGTCTTTCTCCCATGTCTCTCTCTTTTATATAATAGATCTGAGCGTTTTGATAAGTTTTTATGTTTGATTTTTCTTCATTTGGTAACTTTCTGTTGTATAAAATCTTACTTTTTTTCTAAACTAAAACTCTTCAAACCCACTATAATCTCTTTGACTTGAAAATACCAAACTTTATATGATTTTTTCATTTTTGTCTCATGTATTTCTCACTAATCTATCTTTTTTGACAGGTTTTTAAGTGGGCCTTAGTGAATTTTTAACTATTAAAATTAAGATCAGAGACTTTGTTAAGAGACACTTAATAATAATGGTTTATTGGTAGTTTCTTAATAAAAGTTCTTAACAATAAAAATGATTGAACAAATTCTCAAATGTTTGATCGAAAGTTTGATCAAAATATTGATCAAAAATTGTGATGAGAAGAGGAAGCCATCCAAGATTTGTTTTAGATTCTTGTTTATAAAATATAAATTGTTTCAGATATGGAAACAGAAGGGAAAGAACGTGAGATGAAAGATAGAGAGGATGGAGATAAAACTTGAGATGAAAGATAGAGAGGATGAGTGTGTCTCGCGAATACATACAGACACAAGACTATAACACCTGACCTCTATCTCCTGATACAAGACTACAAGACTATGAAACAAGTACATTTTAAACAAACTGCTTATTGGCTCAGCAATATTTTCCTTCGTCATGACATCTGCATGTTTAATTAAACATAACTAACTTTAAACCGTACTCATCCTCTCTGCATCTAATAGTGCCAATATCACACTGCCTTGGACTATACTAAATTGATCAATTTCATTAAAAAATAAAGAAATCTAAAATCTCTCTAATACATTCCTTATTCTAAGAGTTTAGCTATCATTTATTTATAGTTATTATACATTCGTCGTCTAAGATTTTTTAAGTTTCTGTTATATGGGTCCGAGCTGTGCTTAAAATGGCGCATGGCGCACCAAGGCGAGACGTACCGAGCCTTGCGCCTCGCGCCATGGCGCAATATGGCGCTCGCCTTGAAGAACATTTTAGTTACGTCATTTTAGTTACGTCTTGTTTTGTTTTGTATTGTAGAAGAAACGTAGAAAACACTTATGCAATGATTGATACACTATATTTAAATAAGATGCAAGCTTTATTATTTGAAGATAAGTTAAACGAAAACAAAATTATTCAAAAAGATAATCCAAAAACAAAGTCTCAAATGTAGAAACCAAAAGATAATATCATAATAAATAACTCAAAACCAATACCTAAAATTCATCTTCAGAAACACCATTATTATCATCTTCATCATCGTACTCAACATCCTCATACCCAAGGTCATCTTCATCTAAATCTTCTTCCAACTCATCTTCTTCATCAACCAATCAACCACTCATTCCTGTCATCAATTTCATCCAAAAGAATAGGATCTCTGGTGGCATACAAACTTCTCAAGCTTCTGCGTTTTAGAGCTCTGTTGTACTTCACAAAAACCATGTTGTTCACACTACAAGAAAACAGCAGCATACTAAGGGAAAAAATCGTCGGTATGTCGTCGGAATAACAGTATTCCGACGACATACCGATGAAACAATCCCTCGGAAAAAACTCCTCGGAAATTCATTATTCCTCGGAAATCCCTCGGAAATTTCCGACGCAATTCCGAGGAAACAAATTTCTGAGGAAACTCCGAGGACAACCAGTTCGTCGGAAAAGTCCTCAGAATATACCGAGGGAGGACTTCCTCGGAATATTTCAATGGATTTTCTGATGGTCCAATCCTCGGAAGTTCCGACGAGACGTTCCTCGGAATTTTCATCGGGAATTTCCGAGGAACGTAGTCGTCGGAAATTTCCGAGGGTGCATTTCCTCGGAATTCGAAAAAATTAATTTTTAAAAAAAAATTAATTTTTTTTTAAATTAAAATTTTTGAAATTTAAATTCGAAAATATAAAATTAAAATTGAAAACATATTAGATAATATTCAAAGTTGTAAAAATAAAAATAAAACGTTCCGAGTTTTTGAAAAAAAAAAAAACTACGGGTCTTGAATGTTCGGGAACACCTCGTTCGGGTACATCCTCTTCATCATCTCCATCATTTCCTCGTTCAGCTTCTTTTGTGTCTCAAAGCCCGCTTGTTGAGCTGCCATCTGGGTCTCCAACGCAGATATGCGATCATCCTTGTCCTTCAGCTGAGCCGTAAGTACTTCTAGATCAACATAGGGCGGTGGTGCAGAAGAAGGAGCAGCCGACCGGGAGCGACGACCCAAACCGACCAAACGTCCCTTCTTCTTTGGAACCAACTGAAATATTAAATAGCCAAATTTAAATAATATAAAAAGATGATAAAATAAAAATCAAGAAATAAATGAATTGAACTTTAAAAAAAAAAAGAACTTACCGATTCAACGATTTCGTTGATTCGAACCCGGGACAAGTTGCTCGAACCGCCGAATCGTCATCATCGGTCTGAAGCTGAGACACTTCGTCATACACCTGAGTTTGGACCAGGCTGACCACGTCCCTCACAAGACCATCATCAATCTGACCGGTCTTCTTGTTGGTATACGCCCTTTTCATTAGGGCGAGATCATCAACCGGCTCGCCCTCATTTTCTTCCGCCTTGAAAAAAACATAAATTAAACAAACATTAGAAATTTGAAGAAATGCACAAAAAATAAAATTATGAAACTTAAATAATTGAAGAAAAAGCGGTTGAACTTACCATGCGATCCCCCAGAGTGGCAATAGATTGAGCACCCAAGTTATGCTTGTAGATGCCCTTTCCTTTTACGCACCCAAATGACTGCGCTCCTGCTCAGTAAGTCGACGGTCCTTTGGTTTTCCGCTAAGTCGTCCAACGTCTGTAAAATGTCTGGAACCGTAACATGATATGTTGCCCGTTCGCCTCTATCATCATGCCGAGCAGGTCTTCTGTTTTTGGTCTGAACTTCTGCTGGAAAGTAGTACTCGGCAAAGTTTGAAGTTTCTTCATTGATCATTTGTGCGACTATAGAACCTTCCACCCTACTTAAATTTTTCACCATCTTCTTCAAATGGAACATATACTGCTCATACAGATACATCCATCTATACTGCACAGGACCACCAAGTTCCAATTCTCTTACCAGGTGAATAACAAGATGCTCCATAACATCAAAAAATGAGGGAGAAAATATCTTCTCAAGGTTGCACTGAATCACGGCTATGTTAGTCTTCAAATTTTCAATACTTTAAAGAGTCACTGATCTCGTGCATAAATCGCGGAAGAAACCACTTATCCCTGAATAACAAGATGCTCCATAACATCAAAAAATGAGGGAGAAAATATCTTCTCAAGGTTGCACTGAATCACGGCTATGTTAGTCTTCAAATTTTCAATACTTTCAAGAGTCACTGATCTCGTGCATAAATCGCGGAAGAAACCACTTATCCCTGCAATTGCTTCATGAACATTTCGTGGTAATAGTTCCTTGAAGGCAAACGGAAGGAGGCGCTGCATCATTACATGGCAATCGTGGCTTTTCAAGCCAGTAAACTTTCCTTCCTTTCTGTCGATACAGTTACGCAAATTAGATGCATAACCGTCTGGAAATTCCACATCTTTTGAAATCCAATAAAAGAACGCATCCTTTCCCGCTGCATCAAGTCGGTATATGGGAAAAGGAGCCCTACCATTCTCATCAACATGAAGTTCTGAACGAGCACATATATCGACTAAATCCAGTCTTGACTTCAAATTATCCTTTGTTTTACCTTGAACATTAAGGATCGTGTTCATGAGATTGTCAAAAAAGTTCTTCTCAATATGCATAACATCTAAATTATGCCTTAGTAGATGATCCTCCGAGTATGGCAGATTCCAGAAAATACTTTTTTTGTGCCAGTTATGTAGGTCTCCAACACCATCTACCGGAAAACGCTTATGTCCACCGACGTCTGGCGTCCTTTCTGCACCAAAATCTCTAAGTTGTGTCTTCAAATCTTTCCCACAAATTTCCAGAGGTGGACTGTCAAACACCCTCTTGTTCTTCGTAAACAAATTCTTACTTCTACGATATGGATGATCTGGTGGTAGGAATCTCCTGTGACAGTCAAACAACATGTTTTCCTTCCGTGTTTTAGTTGGAAAACATCAGTGTTATCTTGACAATATGGACATGATAGTCTTCCATGCGTTGTCCATCCAGATAACATACCATATGCTGGAAAATCACTTATTGTCCACATTAGTACTGCCCGCATTTGAAAGTTTTCTTTATACGAAACATCGTATGTTTCAGCACCTTGACCCATAGTTGTTGCAACTCATATATTAGTGGCTGAAGAAACACATCAAGTGATCTCTTAGGATGCTCTGGTCCGGGAACGAGAATCGAGAGAAACAAAAACTCTCGTCGCAAGCACAAGTTTGGGGGTAGGTTGTATGGTGTAAGAATGACTGGCCATAGAGAATACTGTCTTCCACTCTTGCCAAACGGGCTGAAACCATCAGTACATAATCCAAGGTAGACATTTCTTCTCTCATACGCAAAGTCGGGATACTTTGATTGGAAATGCTTCCACGCTTTTGCATCTGAAGGATGTCTGATCTCACCATTTGTTGAGTGCTCCGCATGCCATCTCATTGGTTGCGCTGTGCGTTCAGACAGATACAACCTCTGCAACCTTTCCGTCAAAGACAAATACCACATCCTTTTATATGGCACTGGAACTCTTCCACTCGTATCTTTATAACGAGGCTTCCCACAAAATTTGCATGAAACCCGCTGTTCATCCGCCCTCCAATAAATCATGCAGTTGTCTCTGCATACATCTATTACCTGATACGATAAACCAAGACCAGCTACGAGTTTCTGAACCTCGTAGTATGAACCAGGAGCTACATTATCTTCGGGTAGAATACTTTTTACATAATCAGCAATCGCATCCACACAGTTTTCAGCCAAATTATAATCCGTTTTAATGCCCATCAATCTTGTAGCAGATGATAAAGCTGAATGACCATCTCTGCAACCTTCGTACAATGGTTGCTTTCCAGCATCCAACATATCATAAAATCTCCTAGCTTCTGCATTGGGTAAATCTTCCCCTCTAAAATGATCATTTACCATCTGCTCAGTACCTACACCATAATCTACATCCGTTCTAATTGGTTCTTCTAATCTAACCGCTGGCTGAGGTTCGCTAGTACTACCATGTTCATAATCAGTTTCCCCATGATGATACTAAATTTTGTAACTTCGTGTAAACCCACTCAAATATAGATGAGTCCAAACATCCCACTCTTTAATAACCTTTTTATTTTTACAATTAGAGCAAGGACATCTTAACATACGTGTTTTTGCTTCCGGTTGTCGGTGAACTAACCTCATGAATTCGGTTATACCTCGTTGGTATTCTTCCGTAAGCAATCTCGTGTTCGGATCCAAATGAGGTCGATCGATCCAAGAACGAAAATAATTTGAAGAAGACATGTTTTTTATGAATCAAATTCGTGTGTAAAGAGAGTGAGAGGGAGGATGAAGATATGGAGTGAATGAAGAGGAAGAGGGGTGCTTGTATTTATAGTTGAAATCCTGCCGACTGACCGAGGAAATTCCGATGGAATTCTGATGCCAACAGCTAGTTCGTCGGAATTTCCTTAGAATTTTTAAAATCCCCCAACGGCTCTCCAACGGCTCTCTAACGTCTATAATATTTTCTCGGAATTCATCGGTTTTTTCCGAGGAATAGAATTTTCCTCGGTATTCCATAAGAATATTCCGACGGAATGATATTTCCTCGGAATTCTGTCGGTATATTCCGAGGAAACCAAATTTTGTGTTTCCTCGGAATATCCTCGGAAATTCCTCGGGATTTTCCGAGGATTTCATTTTCCGTCGGAATATCCATCAGAATACCGCTGTTTTCTTGTAGTGTCAGCCGATGTTGTGCTAGGCGATTTCTCTTCTTTGTATGAAGCTGTTACAAATCAAGTTTAAAATTTATAAGTTAAAAAAATCACCTACAAATATACAATAAAGGTGATTAAAAAGACTTACAAGTTGGAAAACACTCCAATTTATTTCACAACCAGTAGCACTACAAGTCAGACTAAGGATCTTAACAGCAAAGCTTCTCAAATTTGGAGCAGAAGATCCATAACAAGACCACCATTCAGCTATTAAAAAAAAAAAAATTGTTAGTATTTATATAGATCAATTATTTAAAAGATTCAAATTTGTGTTACCTGGTGCTTTGATATTTCTTTTCCTAATGGCCATGTCGTGGCCGAAAATACCAGAAGCGTCCTTGAAAGAATCCAACTTTGTCATTATCTTGTCTTGAGTCTCTGTATTTGGAACCAACTTATTAATGAAACACAAACAAAACTATCATCTGAAAATGGTGTACCAACCTATTAATACAAAACAAAAACACAATTTAAAAAACCAACCTAGTAATGCAATTATACAAGCTCCCTTCCACTTCGGCGCAACGTACATCATCGTGATATTTGTAATGGATTGAAGGGTTTAGGAAATACCCAGCATCATGCAAAGGATGGTGAAGCTGACACTGCCACCTTTTGTCAATGATCTCAAAGGCTTCTTCGTACTTCTCTTTATTCCAGTTGAAATCCCTTTCGATTGTCTCTTTTGCCCTGTCCATGGCTGCATAAATGTATCCCATATCTGGTTTTTTTCTCTCCATCAACCATCCTAAGTACTTTGACAAGAGGAGTCATAATCTTCAGAGCACGTCGAATATTCTTCCAAAAACTCGCTTGCATAAGATACTGTCTACCTTTTCTTGCTCCAGCTTCTTTGGGCCATTTAGACTCACTCCATTCAGCAGAATTTATCATATCCCTTAAAGGCTTCTGCTGTTTGAGAAACTGAGTCATGGTTATGCAAGAAGTAGCAAACCTTGTTATAGCCAGCCTGTGCAGATTTCTTTGCTTTGTGAATTTCCTCATCATGTTCACAAGAAGGACATGGCTGTAGATATATCCATTCATGAACATGCATTTTTTCATTGCATTCTTCAATGCTGGGATTTCTCCAATGTCTTCCAACATTAGATCAATGCAATGTGCAGCACATGGAGTCCAGTAGAGATGAGGTCTTTTTGTTTGAAGCAATTTTCCTGAATTTAAGTATTTTATATTAGTGTTACAAAAAATATATATCAAATGTTAAAACAAAGATTGGAAATAAATATTGGTTCAGATCATAGATACCAGCTTTTATGTAGTTCTTTGCATTGTCTGTGATGACTTGAACTACATTAGCTTCTCCAATTTCCTCAACCATATCATTTAGCAACTTAAACAACAACGTTGAATCTTTCACCTAAAAAAAATAAAGTGTTAAAACAAAGAAATATAAACTTTGAAATTAAATATTGGTTCAGATCATACGTACCACTTCGGAAACATCTTTTGACTTGATGAAAACAGAACCTTTAGGGGAATTAACTAGGAAGTTGACAATGTCTTTCTTAGCCACTGAATCTCTCCAACCATCAGACATAAGTGAACATCCTTTACTAGCCCACTCCTTCTTGTTATCTTCAATTTGGACAACAGTGTTCTTCACTTCATACATACTTGGTGGTTTCAATCCTGGTCCATATAGCCCAATTGATTGAATCATCTTGTCAAAACTAGGATAGTTGACTACATTGAACGCAAGACCAGCATCCAAAAACCACCTAGTTATATCTCCACATACATTTTCCCTTGCCTCTTTATCACAAGCAGTTCCAAGAGTACTCTTTTGATCTTTCCTTCCTTGCAAAACATCAGGAGGAGGAACAATCACATACATGTCCAGTGGACCTCTAAGTCTCCTCTTCTTAGCATGGACAGACCGTCGCGGCTGACTTTCTTTCCCGCACTCTTCATCATACTCGTCAAGACCTTCTTCTTCTTCTTGGAGAGCCAAGTTACGAGCAGCTATCTCGGCCTCCTTCATCTGCTTGTGTTTGATTAACGCCTCTCTCACATGTGGTGGACATAAAGTACAAGCTTTGGCATTCCTATGATCCCCTCTCAAGTGTTGCTTGAGACGTGAAATTCCAGCGTTGAAATTGTTCTTACAGAATATACACTTCCAAGAGTTGGAATTGTTATTCAACATCATCCCATATTTTCTTCATGGATCAACTTCACGACATGTAGCACTACCCCCAGCCTCATCAAACATTAAAACTGTGATCAAAGTAAAAATAACCATACTGATCATAAGTTATTATCCATAACTAGACTGTGATCACTGACCAAAAATGAGACAGAATGAAGACAAAAAAGAGAACAAAAAAAAATGTAGAGAGTAAAAGACTAACCGTGTGTGTTAACTCCGACCAAAGCAACCGCAGTACGTTCTAATCTGTGACAAAGGAACACTAGAATCTATAAGAAGAATAAGCATAAACGAGATTGGAAAGAGTAGAGACTAGAGAGTTCTAACCTTAAGCAAAAAACCTTGAGATCTATGTTTATGTTTTACGTAACTTCTCTTTTATAAAGCTAGGGTTCTCATTGTTTTTTAGGCGTTTAAGTTTCCCCGGCGGTCAAGTTTTTTTTAAGTCTAGGGTTTAATTATTAATTAAGGCTTACATGGTTTAGATACGGTTTACGTATAATCTCGCCATGTCGCTCGCCTTCGACTTGCTCGCCTTTTCGACAAGGCACCCATGGCGCACGCCTTATGGAACCCACCCTCGCCTAGGTGGTACGTGGTGGCGACAGAGCCATCGCTTGACTGCGCCTTGCGCCATGGCGCCAAAGGCGAGCGCCATTTTAAACACAGGGTCTGAGCCAAAACTACCAAAAGCTAATGGCTTTAGATATTTACAAGAGAAACACGAACCTTCTCCTTTGAGTTTGGTCCAAGCAGCCTCGAGTCCACTACTCAGTTGACCAAACATCTCCGCTCTCACTTCGCTCCTTCTGTATCTTCCATGGCCAACTGTCTTTGATTTCACCCAGCTCCATATCTCCCTCTACTCAACACAGACATCACACACAACATTAACTAACCAAATTGAAAAAAGACAGAAAGAAAGGAAGCAGGATTGAAGCCAAACCGTGGAGGTACCCTTAGAAGAGAGAGAAGCTGAATTGTTAGTGCCAGTGAACGCAGAATGAAACGTCGCCCTACTCGCTCCACTCCTCGTCCGATTCCGAGTACACTGAATTCTATTCACCGAGAAATGGCTCGCAAATTGAAAACTGCAGTTTCTTGAGAATAAGAATCCTTGAACATCACATAAGCAGTACACGCTTGCTCACCAGACCTTATAACAACAACACAACAGAGATTCATCATTCTGATTTTCAATCAAGAAACCAAATTTTTTTTTTGAAATTTCAATTCTGGATTGAAAATTTTGCATCAGGAACATCAAATCGTTGATTCGCACATCGTATTACTATAGATCTAGAGAAGAGATACGAGCTTACCTGTTGTTTGACCAAAGAGAAGCTTGAAACCGAGAGGAGACAATAGTGGAGAAGACGATGGAGGATAAGAGTAAGAAGAGATGTAACGACGATTAGAGCGAGACCAACCGATAGAGCCCGCCACTGAATCACCTTTCGCAGGAGAGAAGAGAAACCCAAGGACAGAGAGAAAAAAAATTCACCGTCGAGACGACACCGCTCCTTTCCTCCCAGTAGTAATGCGACACGTGGCAGCTAAGACCCGTCCCTTCGTGCTCCTAATTAAGGGGCGTCTCCTGCTTTAATCACATTTTTTTCTTTTATTTTAATTCTCATTTATGCTAACAACCCCTCTTAAGAGGCACCAATAAACATGCTCTAAGCTTTGCTTGTATAATTTTCTCTCTTATGCTTTTAATTGAAAACTTTTTATCAAAAAAAAAAAAAATTTAACCAAATTGATTTTTTTGTCTCCTATATATAGAAAATTTACACATTTTTTCCCTTTAAAATTTTTCAACTTCTCTTTAATATTTTTGAACTTGTTATCAATTTGTCATTTTTGTGTCATGTACTTCTCACTAATTTATCTTGTTTTTGTAGGTTTTTAATTACATGGTTCTTATCTTCCAATCTTTTAAAGGTAGATCTATAAATTTTGGTTATGTGTTTTTCTGTTTTATATGTTAGATTCTAAAAAGTTATATATTCAACATAATGTGACTATTTTATTTATTATTTAAACATAAAATTTATTTTTGATTTTTTTCTCTCTTTTGAAGACCTTTGAAAGTTTTTGGATATGTAGATTTTTCAGATCTAAGTCAGGCTTTTGCGAAGTGACAGATAATTAAATACACATATTAAGAAAAAAATAGATACTCTTTCTGTTTCAAAAAATGTAAGTTTTAATATTAAATATTGAATATTGATACATTAATTTATAATAAACTATATCCCAAAACTTTCTACCAATAGAATTCTGGATAGCATAATTTGTTTTTAAAGTTTACATTTACCAATGTAATGAAAACTAGATTTGGATCCGCACAACCGTGCGGGTATTAATTTTCATGTTTATATATATTTTACATAATTAGAATATATTTTTTAAGTTACTTATATATTTGAATGTTTAAATATAATTATTTTAAATATACCAATTTGATAGTTTTCATGCTGTAAGTTAATTGATATTTCAAATCATCACATATATTTGATATTTTTATTATATATTTTTTAAAATTATTTTTATTCAATTATTATGATCATGATCTGTCATTCAAAGCGCTGGATTTCCTCTATCAATATTCTTTTTATGTTTATTCATTTAAGATAATAACTATATATATATATATCTATATAAAGTTTAATATAAGTTAATTTTATATATGAATTATCTAATTTACTAATGTTAACCCGTTCTACCAACATATTATATTTATAGCATAAATGTTTAATGTTTGTGAAAATAAAATATATTAATTTATCAGTTTAAAATAATTTTATCATATTTAGTTAAATACAATTTTTTATTTTAAAATGATATACATAACTATAAAATAGTAAAATTTGATATAATTTTTTTTCATTTTATAAAAGATATACATATATATATATATATATAAATGTATAATAAATTAATTTCATTACTAATTACAAAATTAGTGAAAATATTTAGATATAATTTTTGATAATTAAGATATTGTTATAATGTTTTTCAACACATTTGTTAAAAAATTAAATATATATTTATATTTTAAATTAAAATATATCAAATTAATGCAAAATTTATGTCATGAACTCGAAAGTGCTCAAATACAAATCAAATACTAATATGAAAATAAATATTTGCATAATATGAACAAGAGAGGCAATTAAAAATTATTTGAAAAATAGTAAAAGTAAAATAAATAAACATATTAAAAGACTTGCACCGTTAAAATGAAAATAATTTTATAAGAATATCTCAATAATCCAATTATTAAATTTAGTTTTTGCGATATAATTTGGGGAATATCATATAATTTCAACCAAAAGGATGATAAAACTAATAAATTGTACAGCAGTCGACACATAATATATAATCATGTTTTTTAAACATAGAAAATATTATATAAAATGTAGTTAGATTGTAATATATTGTTTCGGTTTATAGTTTAAAAAAATGTTAAAAGTATTTAACTCATTTTGGAAAATTGTTTTATTGACTCTTTTTATAAAAAAAAATTTTTTTGAATAAGAGATATAATTTAGCCTTACTTAAAATAATGAAAAATTATATTAGCTTTACCTATTACAATTGTAATAAAAATATATTATAAACATTATATAACATATAAGCAAAATAATAAACAAATTTATGACATAAATATCATATATAACAAATTGAAATTTATAATATGCGCGTAGCTCGGACCGACCGCAGTATAATATAAAAGAAATTATTGCATAGAAGCTTCAATTTTGTAGTACATAAGTAATGAGGCCGGGAATATGAATGTTCGTGATGTAATCTTCCCAATCAATAGACTTGGGGTCAAATTCAAGTGAACCATATATTTGGTTATTGATGTCTTGTCTTTTCAACCTCATTCGCTCAGTATTCATATCGTCAAATCTGCAAAAATAATAATGGCGAAATCGAATGAGAAAATTAAAACCGAAAAAGTAAAGATTCAGAAATTAAAATTATTTTTTGAAAGTTTAAGATGGATACATACATTCCCTTAAACAACACATAAGGTCGATAGAGGTCGACAAGCCGCATCGCCAGATTTATTTTGCGGTCAATGTCTTTGTATTTATTTCCATTCCACCATGGATAAACTATGTTTATCAATCGCAACATCTGGTAGTGAAAAAATAATACCTAAAACTTGTTATATACAATTTAGTAAAACTTTTCCCCTCTTCATTATTTTTTTTCGAGTCTCCTAAGTTACATGATACCTAGATTTTAACATTTTCCTTGCTGTGTTAGAATTATAATTAGCATTAGTTAGTAAAATTAATGCAAATCATACCTGCAAAGGTAGCTTGTAACGAAGGGTCATGTAGAAGCTGAACTGAGACATAGTGGACAAGATCGTTCCTTTGGAGACTATGATTGGTGACCCGTCTCGTCCAACAAGAGGGCTTTTAGTAAAATAACGAGCCGCGAGGTCGTGAAGCTTTCCGAATGTTATCGGATTCTTAGAAGAGGAGCCGACATGGTACACGTCCTGAGAGCCTGACTTCCCGGCGTGTATTGCCACTGCCATGACCATTGCATTAGCGACCATGTCCACAGGTATCTATGAACGTTGATTTCAGTGCACCACAACAAATTAGATATATAGTCAGCGTATGTATTGATTTATAGATGAATTAACAATATGTACTGATTAATTCATAATACCAAAACTCTGGTTAGATGATCTTATATGCCAAAACCCTAAACGAAGTTGAACTTACAAGATCAAGGACTGAGTTTGAATCCGCAAGAAAACATTTAAGCCTTCCTTTGCCATATGCAACAATCACACTATCTATGGTTCTGCACATGATTAGAACAAAAAGATTATTATGAATCTATCAAGTCCAAATGGTCTATATTATTAATCTACCTTAGCCCTTCAATCCAACCGGGAAACGGTTCTGAAAAAGTGCTAGTGATCATCGTGGGACGGATGATAACGAGAGGAAGGTTTTCTCTATGGTTACCAAGAAGCATCTCTCCCATTGATTTGGTAAAAACATATGTGTTTGGCCATCCATGAAGCTTCGCCCTATTAAAGAGTAATTTTATTTAACTTCAATGGATATTGTCAATTACTCCTCTTTCAAGAAAATAGACTTTATAGCATTTTCACGTATATTAAGAAAACCCATTAAATCACTTCAATAAATGTATTGTTTTCTGCAATTTTCAATTTTCAACATCTTTTAACAAATAGTAATTTAATAAAATCAATTAATTTTCTTGAAATTTACAATTTTTTCATAGAAAAAATAAAATATGTATCTTTGTGAAACAATTTTTTTTCTAAAACATCTATCTTTTTGATACGGAGGGAGTATTATACTCCCTCCGTTTCACAATAGATGATGTTATTCCTTAGTGCACAAAGATTAAGAAATTTACTTTTCTCTATAAAAATAGTTTTAAAAATATAATTTAAAAATCATTCAACCAATTACAGAAATGACTACAACATCTAATTGGTTACACAGTTTTCAATAAAGCTAAAAATAACATAAAAATATCACAACATCATCTATTTTGGAACAATAAAAATCTTCTAAAACATCATCTAATATGAAACAGAGGGAGTATAAGAACTAGTTTGTAATTTTACACTAACCTTGACATTCCAAGATCTTTCATGGACTGTGCAATCTCTTCTTCGGAACATTCTTGTTTCTGCAGTTCTTTCAGCTTCTGCTTCATTAGCTCCATTTCAGTTTCAATAACTAATTTTCCATTAGAGTTCAACGTTTCTCCCATTTTGAATGTTTTCTCTGGTAAGATTCCAGGCTTTTCTCCACAAACATACGCTACAACATTACATCCAGTAAATAAGGATACACACATATATAATGAATCAAATGATATGAATACGTATTCTAGCTTCCGTGAGAGTAAATGGCATTATAAAACTCACCGGTGGAGACATGGAGAAGCAACTGTCCTTTAACACATTTCTTGGCAAAGTTGAGGACATTGAGCGGTCCAAATGTATTGATGCTAAGACCAACATCATATCTTTTTATACATATTAAAAGTTGAATTTTTATGTTAGATTTCAATATTTCTTATAGGATAAAAAGTTGAATAATCCATGGATCGACCATTATATATTCGTTCTACACCTTTCATCGAAGTTCGTTGTGGCAGCAACATTTACAATGATTTCTATCTCATTCCACATATGTTGTAAGAGATCAGAGTCCTTCACTCCCAGATTGACAACAGAAATATCACCCGGAATCGGGGCAACTTTTTTTAACACTAAATTTTTTAAATTTGCATCACCTAAATCGTTCCTCAACACTCTAAAAAGATCTTTTTCCAAAACCTGTTGTATTATTGTATGCATGTAAGTCAAATGATACTCTCAAAATAAATGACTAAATGTTTACATAAAAAAAAATGTTTACATAACATTTTGTTATAAACCTCATAGATATTCATATTTTTTTTTTTTTTGAACAAACCTCATAGATATTCATATAAATACTGATTTATGTCGAACGAAATGTTTAAGCAATTTATACCTCAGTGCGAAACCGTTCCATGGCGGATTCATTGTCTGATGATCTCAAGAGAAGGTAAAGCCTCTTCACGTCTGGTTGTACCCTCAATATTTTCTCCAAAAACACTATTTACATATTATTAAAAAAAACTATTAATTATCTTCGAATCATAATTACTTTATAAAAATTATTTTGGTGAGGAAACTCCGCATAGGACTGTACACGTATGGTGTAAGGATCATAGAAAAAAAAACGAGATTGAACAACAAATGAACGAAATGAATAAGATAACACCAACGATTAAGTTATTACTATATTTTGACCCGCGCTTGGAAAGCGCAGATTTTTGGATTATATTATAGTACAAAGTCTTATTATATCAAAAATATAATTTTTAACAATTATATAATATACGAATTAGTATATTTAAGATTTTATATGTACACTTTTACGTAAGTTTCTTTTAGGCATGAGAATTATATCCAGATAAAAAAAAAAAACGACCCGAAAATATAGGTTTAGTTCAGGTCCAGAGAAGATATTCTATTGGGTTTTTTTTGGATCCGCATGTTTTTGTTTGACTCTGGGTCCTAGCGTAGACCCGATCATAAATATATTGTGTTTATTAGGTATATTTGGATATTTCAAATATGTTCCGGAATTATGGATATTTTTTTAAAGTTTTTAGTTTACGATTATAGTTTTTGATCTCAGGTAAATTTTCAAATTAAAAGCAAAAATTGGGTATTTTTCATTTCATCGTGTCAGATTTTGAAAAAGATTTTGAATTTTTAGGTATTTGAATTTTTTGGGTATTTGTTTGGAGTTTCAAATATTTTTCAATTTTTTTAGATATTTTGATTTTTTTTAGGATCCTAAATACCCGAACATATGTGGACCCATTACGTCCATATCAGGTCCAACAACCTTTTGATATAGATTTTTAACGTTATTGTACAAAAACATGGTTGATAAAATATTTTTCTGAGTAAAGGTATCATAAGAAATAATATTAGGATATGTTAAAAATATTTAAAATATTGTATGGTTAGAATGATTAATGGTATTACCAAAAAAAATAGTTATACATGACTGCAACAACTTTTTTATATTAATTTTTTTAAGACTATTTTTCTTTTAATAGTATTGCTTTGTTTTTAAGTGAAAAGTATATAAAAGTATAATATCTAAACCAATAATTTTCAAAATCGTGAATAATCAATACTGATATCGCGAAGTCGGGTTAACTTTAACAAAACCAATGAATTTCTACATTTTTGTGAATGTAACATGAATATTCAGAAAATTTATTTTTAAATATGAAAATATCTATCAAACTATAGACGGTTAAAAGTTTAGTATATGATATGAGATTTTAGTGGAAAAATTTATATATGATATGATTACTTTATTATAAAGGAAATAGAAAGTTAGAAGGTACACATATATGTGATTAAAAATCAAAATGGTAAATATAGTAATAGTAGTGATTAGGATTTAGGAGTGATATTTGAATAAATAAATGAATTGAATAAATTATTGTTAGAGAAATATATGGTAACATATTGTTAGTCTAAATTTAAGGTAAGACCAAAAAATAATGAGATAAATAAAAATGTCCAAACAACTTTCATATATAGATTTTTTAAGACTCCTTCCCTTTTAATAGTATTGATTCAGTACAACAAGTTCTCATGTGTGGCATGCAAATGAAATCCAAAAACCGTAATGAACCTTAGTGTCTAAAAACATTGGCAAGCAAATTGGAATTGAGTGACATAATCTTCTTCGTGGTTCATAACATAACAATCAGATAATCAACCATACTGTAAGATATCCAATTCATGTCAAACTGGTGACATAACGAAAAGAGAGTACCTTTGGCAAGGAAACCAGGAACACCGGTGACGAGAATCGTCTTGTTCTGGAAAAATTGGACGCACTTGGAGTCCATTTAAGAGAAACTCAGGCACGAACAAAATATTTTTGTTTTTGGTCACAATACCATGAAGTTGAGGTACGATTATATAGAAATGTAATATTGACCCATATTGTTGACCCATCATATCTACTATTTGCAGATCTACCTACGTTTACTAGATAAACCAATATTTAAGAATATTTCTGATTAAAAGAAAAAAAGTTTTGGTAAAAAAGAGAAAAAAAAATAAAAAACATTTAATAAGTATCAAATAACACATCACCAACTAGAACGTGCTCTGAAAATTCGTCGCTCCAAAGAGAGAAAGCAAAATATAAGTATGTGCCCCCATCTTTTTATGCGAAACCAAATTAACATCCTTTACTTAGAAATCACGTGCCTAACTTTTAAATCATTAGTCAAAGTTAAAATAAACACAATTAAATGTTGTCAGATTTTTCTTTTAAGTTATTTGAAATTATGATGTTACTGTAGATTTTAGTTTAGTTCCTACATTTATATGATTTACTATGTATATTAATTAAAATATTTTTATAAGGGTTTAACAGATAATTTTGATTTAGTGACTATTACTATATATTTTTAGATAGTAATTATATAATTTAATGTTTATTTAATAATATTATGAAACTGTACGTGGCCACAAAAAAACAAATAATGGATGTCAATTAACAAGATATTTGCGAAGGTCAAGGATACGTTTTATTACGGAACACCATAGAAGGGCTATCTTTAAAAGAAAAATAGTAAAGGTAGGTATACCAATCAACCTTCCCCATGATAGTAAGGAACAGTGTTTTCGACAGCTTACCTATGAAGCATTCAGATTGTGGACCGTTTCAAAACGAACGAGTATATTTTAGTGGTCTAAAGTGTTATCAGATAACTGAGAGATTTTTTTTGTCAACTGATAACTGAGACTCTGAGAGCTTGTGCGGTGCATTCTTGTGGTTGGGCATCTATCAAAACATAATAAAGCAGAAATATTGAGATGATGTATGTGGACCTTGTGATGAAGTATGGTCACTTAGGCATTAGGATGATATGTGATTCTTCTCGTATTTTTCTCTCTAATTTATGGGGAGACTGATCACAGCTCTTGGTTCCTTACGGGTCATACACACCCTTATTATTTTCAAAGTTGTACTTTATGGGACACTCAAGATGGCACAATATCCTTGGATTGCTTTTTTAATTTGTTTCTTGAATGTGGGAACCGAAATTCGCACTGTCGATTTCCGTTTAAATAAGGAAACTAGGAAAACCCTAATTTCCCAGAGGACTCGGATATCTGCTAATACCACACGTCAAGCAATCAGAACACGAGAATAACAACGATAAAAATAAGAAATCGAAAAAAGAGAGCAAAGAAGATCTTATTCCGAATTTGCGTATGAGCGTTTACAACAAGGTATAAGCCTGAGCTCGAGAGCTGTCGGCGAGATTCCTAGTTCTAGCAACCCTAAGACGGCTAAACCTAATTGAGTCGCAGCTCGAAATAACAAAAACGAAAATTGCCTAAATTGCTTTAAGTGCTAAGTTTTCTCTGAAAAATCATCTCTCCACGCTCCTCGCCTAGGACTCCTTATATACTAGCTCCAAGGTCGGTTTACGCTTTTACTCTTCTGTCCTTAAGCCGTCATAGCATAAAAATGGAGATATTCCATTTTTCCCGATCTTCACAATTATCTTCAAAACTTCCGTATTTATCCGCGGAAATTTGACATTTATCCTTCCTTGTGGACCAAGCGTAAATCGTGCTGTGGTTTACGGGCTTTTGGTTAAGAAATCGTAGGATGAGCCTCGAGTCGTGTTTTAGGTCTCTTTGGGCCATCTTCCGACTCGAAGCGTTTACTACGATTTCTTTCGATAAGGAACGAACTTTTCGCGGTATTAATCCGCAAAGTTTGATCGATGATTTAGAATAGCGGAAAAACTAGACTGAGCTCGCTACGGTCTTCGGGAGATAGCATTGAAGGTTTGACGAGAGTGCATGGACTGGTGTCGTCTCGACGTTTCGGAAGAGCTCGGTCGCTACGCAGCGACTGAACTTTGGCTCGAGCCCGGTCGCTACGTAGCGATCGCGTCCCGCTCGATCGCTACGTAGCAACCGAGCGAGACGGACGCTTGGTCGCTACGTAGCGACCGAGCTTTGGCTCGAGCTCGGTCGCTACGTAGCGATCGAACGGGACGAGCGCTCGGTCGCTACGTAGCGACCGAGCTTGGCTCGGACTTGGTTGCTACGTAGCGACCGGACAGAGTGTATGTGCGGTAGTTAAGCAATGACCGAGCTTGGTTCGTTTGCTTTGAGCCTTCAAAGATACTTCTTCGTAAAAACTTCGTATTGGTTATTTTTTTACGAAAATTATACTTTTCTTTTTACTATCTTTTACGAAAAAGCGATTTCCGAGGGTTTTCGGGTGATAATTCCGTCGTGACCGTTTTTGACCCCAACAGTTAGCCCCCCAGCCTGTTAGGACCATGCATCGTAGGGTCCTAGCGTGCGGTTAGGCATGTTTGGCAAGTTAGGCGTGTTGGATGGAATTAATATCCGAAAGTCCGAGCTTGAATAGTAAATTCTCATTCCTATAAGAAAAGAGGTAACTTCTTCACACTTTTTTTCACTTTCTTGTTTTCTCAAAGATTTTTCCTTAAGAAAACTTTCCTTCTTTCTCTCTATCCCTTCCTTCCATTTTTTCCAAAGAGGAGTGTAAAATGTCGAGTAAGAAACAGATTGCGAGGAAAGGGTCTTCGTCCGCAAGTGCTCATGAAGAGCTCCTCGTTCCGATGATAGAGTTTGTGCCTCACTCGGTAGATCCTGCCGAGAATGAGGCATGGTGGGTTGCGCATTACGGTTCGATCACTCCTCCCAAAGAGAAGCCGTTCCCGGTCCTGACCCATCGTGCATTTGAGGAAGGAGCACCAAGCAGGAGTACTTACGAGTTCCTCGAGATCATGCGGTTGTTCTACCGTATTCTAAGCACGGTGGAGTTCCGGGTTCCTCGTCGAGGGGAAAGCGCTGATAACCCCCCGAAGGGTTATTTCACTTGCTACGAAGCGTACGTAGTGCGTTGTCGCTTGTGGTTCCCAATTCCCGGAATCATCGTCCGAGTGTTAGAGCGTTTCGAGGTGCCAATCAGCCAGTTGAATCCCCTTGCCGTTCAGCACCTTGTTGGAATCCTTATCTTGAGCTACGAGCATGGCCTCTCCCTTTCCGTTGATCACTTTGACACGCTTTTGAGGCTACAGCTCATCAAGGACAAGGAGAAGTATAGGCTGGTCCCTCGGAGCTTCATGTCGGTGGTTAAGAGATTCATCTCCAACTTCAACTCGTGGAAGAAATTTTTCTTCTTTATTCGTATAGACGCTGCGTCTGTCGAAGATAGTTGTATCCCACTGCTCCGGAGGTTGCCAAATGATCGTCCCTTCATCAACCCGCTGGCCCCATTCCCTGAGGATATCATTGAAGTGAGGGACCTTCTTAGGAATGGTCTGTTTTTCTGGACTTCTTTCACGCTGAAACGAGTTCGGAAGGCGCTAAAGTTTGTGTGTCCCGATCCTGCAGAAGCGGGGAACGACTCCGAGCCCGATGGTCAGAGTCCCGACGCTGCCCCCGCTGCTGCGATGGGGTGGAACTCTTCAAAGGGGAAGGATATCAATCTTTGTGACATAGAGTTTTCGATGGACGATTCTATGCTTACGGGATGGGATCCATACCTTGCTTATGGCGACGAAAGCGGTTCTAGCGAGGTTCCTATTCCGGACTTCGATGATTTCTTCGCTGGTCTACCTTCGGGCTTCGGTACTCCTCCACCTACGAATGAATCAGGGAGGCCGAAGGTTGTCGCGGAAGGGTCTCGTATTATCAACGGGGTATAATTTTTTCAAAAATGTTTGTGATTGCCTAGGTGTTTCTTTTTCTGCTTATAACGTATTAATTGGTTTCGCAGGGCCTTAACTTGCTTGGCTCGGCCATTGAGGCGAGCCATAGGGAAGCTATGGTCTATCGTTTTAAAGCGTAGAAAGCGGAACGAGATCTCGCTCGTGTGCAAGGCGAGATGTTGGAGAGAGAAGTGCAACTTGCTTGCGATCATGCGCGGGCTATCCGTAAGGCGGAAAGGAAGGGCAAAAGGGAAATCGTCAAGGTGATGAAGACTCGTGTCTCTCAGTTCCGGGTCGAGTATGGGAACCTCAAGGATGCCTTTTCCTCGGTAGGTGATTTCCGTGAGTGCCGCGGTTCAGTCGGAAGTCTTTGGAGAACGCAAGCCGATGACTATGTGTTCGAGAAGGAAATGAGCTTGATGAAGAGCGGCATGAACAAACGTGCCCACGCTGAGGCGCTCATTCCTTCGATCGACGAGAGGATCCAAGGGTTCTGGGATTCCATTCCGGTTTCCCCTGATACCGAAGAGGTTCCGACCGGGCTTACTGATGATGGCGAGGAAGTGGACCGTCCTGCAGATGCGTTTGGTGCTTCGTTGTCCGGGGACTTTGACTTTGGGCCATGAGAGGCGGAGTGATTGTTGAGAGGAAGATGCTTGTCTTTCCATTCTATGTTTGTGGCCGAATGTGGCCTTTATTTTGAGAGATTGTATGGGCCTGTTTTGGCCGTTTTTATTGCTTATCGGGACTGGCCGTTGGTGGCTTTGAATCCCTTACCGCTTTACGCGGCTTTTATATATATGAAGGATGTTTCATTTTGAATTTTCCCTGAGTAGGTTAGAAGTAAATATGAGTTGTCGTCTCATATTTAATTCCGATGAGACGTTTAATCTGTTGGTTCGTTCGTGATTTTCGTAGAAAATTACTTATCTTTACGATTTTCGAGAACATTGAGATGTGAACGGAGAGACATGGTTTAGGATCTCGTATCTTTTAGATATCATGTCTTGAGATGTTTGAGACCAGAGCGTTGGGTTTAGGGCAAGACCTAGGTTTACTTTCGGTTAAGGTTTGTGCGGTGACTAGCCGGCTATCGTTTTTCCTGTTGCGATTTCTTCCTGACTCGTTCCGATTTAAAGTCCGCGATAGGTTCTCGGCTTATATGACTTGTATGGTACGAATCGAGCATCTTCTCAGAGGCAATTTTTAAGCCAACTGGGAGTGCTAAACAAAAATTTCAGATTTTTGTTGTAGCGCGCTTTCGTCCTTGTGTTGGACGTTTTGAAGATCAAAAGAGTGATCGAATTGCGTTTGTTTAAGACGGCTGGCGTGTTCGTTGGGGCCAATCGACGAACTGGGTGTAAGATTTTGGTGGTCACGTTCGGACAATTTGTTCGTATTATCTTCGAATTTTAACTTTGCGATGTCTCGCAGTTGTTTCGAGGATTATATGTGTATCTTTGAGTGTTTGAAAGATGATAATTTTACGATTTTGGGCCGGATGAGGCCGCAAACCAGAGTCTTAACGTTTCCAGGCGTGTCCGGAAAGTTTTTGTGTTTAACTGAAGCGTAAACGTTTTTGATAAAAAGGAGCAACGTAGATTGTAGTAAAAGTTTTTGAAGTTTCTAAAAACTCGATTACAATAATGAAGATTTTTCTAAATGGGAGTATACGAGTATACACACCCACTCCCCCCCCTTTTTAGAGAGGGGGATAGCTGAACTCGTCTTTTGACGAGCTGCCTACGTACCCCTTTCGAGGATAAAGCCATCTCGTAGTTCTGTTTCATGCCGCGAGCGTTTTTACTCGGCGGTAGACGTCGTGCTGTCCGCCTTGACCGTGTTGATCGTGGCTGGGTCAACGCTATTTTCCGGATGTTCCGGTTGAGTTGTAGCGTCAGCTTCGGACTCGTGTCGAGTTTCGACGTCAGATGCGTTTGCGTCGGCAGACGATTTTAATTCGTCTTTCCTTGGGGCGTTTTTGGCCGAAGATTGATCCATCTTCGTGCGTTTTCGATTCGCAGTTGCAGAAGTCCTGATTTGCCTTAACTTGTGCTCTGCGAGGAAGCATAGCCGCGACTGTTTTTGGCATCCTCAGATAGCCGCGACTCCGCTTGGGGTCGGAAATTTGAGACCCAGATGGTAGGTTGATGGAACTGCTTGCATGGCATTGAGCCATGGAGTTCCCATGATAACGTTGTAGCTAGTGGGATGATCGACTACCGCGAACTCGATGATTTTCGTGATCTCCTTGGCTATGACTGGCAACTAGATTGATCCAAGAGTCATCGATACTTCGCCTGAAAAACCCGTAAGCGGTTTTGGCGTCGGAATTACTTCTCTGAGTTCGATGCTCATCCGCTTGAGAGTGTCGCGGAAGATTACGTTGACCGTGCTTCCCGTGTCGACGAGTACCCTTCCGACTTCTAAGTCTCGTATGACGAGATCTATGACGAGCGGATCGCAGTGAGGTTGATCGATGCCGCCGGCTTCCTCCTTTTCGAAGGTGATCGAGCAATTTTGGCCATCTCGGGGAGAAGACCATGTAGGCCAATTTGCACTCGACTCTGCCTTCCGTTCGTAAGCCTTGATGGCGGACACAGTATCGCTGCAGTATTGTGATCCTCCGATGATCATGTTGACTCTGCGACGATTGTTATCATTCCCCTTGTCGTCCGGCCTCCTACCGCCTTTATCCCAAGGCTGGTTTTGTTGAGGGGATTTTTCAGCGGGAGGATTTCTGTCCGTCTTTGGAGGGCGATCAGAGTCGAGGATGAGATCCTTGACGCTGGTTACTTCCGAGAGCTCTCCAGCGAGTAGCTTCGCGGCCAGCCTTGCTCCCAAGACTTTGCAGTTGGTCGTGGAGTGTCCTCGGGACTGGTGGAACTCGCAGAAGGTGTTTTCGTCATACCTTTGATTGCGGGTCCACGTGTTGCCCGTGGTTCGGCCTTGATCCAAATTGATCGCATAATTATTTGCCCCTTGGAGATCTTTCCCCTCGTGATGGACGTACTTGTCGTTACGAGAGTTTTTCTTTCTCGCTTTCGGATCCACGTCCTTCGAGCATGGTCTTGCCGCCTTATGTTTTTGCGATAAGACTTTAGTTTCTTCCTCGACTATGATGTAGTCCGTTGCTTTGTGGAGGGCGTCCTGGATCGTTCGCGGTTTGTCGAGGGTTATCCACTTTCTGAATTTCAACTTGTACCAGAGCGTCTCTCTCAGCGCGTCAATGGCCACTTTATCGCTTATTCCGCTGATCCTGAACATTATCAGCTTGAACCGGCTGATAAACTCACGGAGGGGTTCGTCTTCCCTCTGGGAGAGACTCAAGAGATCAACATCGGAAGTTTCTCTGTCTATGAACACATAGTATTGTTTGAGAAATTCCGATGCGAGCTGTTGGAAACTCCTAATAGTATTGCGATGAAGGCGTGCAAACCATTCGAGCGCTGCTCCTTCCAGATTTTCGAAGAACAGGCGGCAGTAGCCGGCATCTTTTTTGCCGTTCTTCAGTCTCGCTCTTCCCATCACGATGTGGAAAGCCTGAAGGTGCGCTTTTGGATCGGCCGTACCATCGTACTTCGGTATTTTGATTTTTTCCGGATCGGATACCTTCATGTCCGAAATGCGACTGGTAAAAGGGGTATTCCGAGCTCCTTCCAGCAGTCGATCAATTTCGGGGGCAGCACTAGTAACATGATGGATTTGAGACTTTACGGCTCTTACTTCTGCCGCAGTCTTGGTGATGTAGTCGTGGAGATCGCGGATATCCGACGTCTCGTCAGTAGATTTCTGAGCCTGTCGGCGTTTACTGCGAGCGAGCTCGGTTTGCTTTTTAGCCAGCTCTTCTTGTTCGTTCCAATAGACGATTTCCTCTTCTTCCGTCATTGGTTTGTCGAACGGAGAGCTTTCCCGAGCAGAGCGGCTTCTGGTCCTTCTTGGATGTCTGTCGACGTCCTCGTCGGTGTCGTTGGAGACATCACTAGGATCTAGGTCAATGCCTTCGGCTTCGTTATCCTCCGAATCCTTTGCAGGAGGCGGAGGACTTTCAGGGTTCCCCTTTTCGATGGGAGATTTCTCGCTAGGGTTTTGACCCGAAGGTCGTTCCCACGCGACTCCAGATCTGTCAAGTGGGGTAGCGAAGTCGAGCCTCTTCCCGCGGATTTTGGTGGTTCCGCGGGGACGGATTGCTCGAGTCCTTGCCGTTAAGGTTTCAACCTGTTTGGTCAAGGTACTCATGAGCTTATCTTGTTCTTCCGACCTTTTCTCATAGGTGGCGAACATCTTTTTAAACTCCTCGAGCGCCGCGGCGTTGGCTGGTGCGTTGGCCGCGGATACGTCCGCTGCTGGAGTGTGGAGATTGGTGCCGCAGCCTCCGTTAAGAGGAGTCTGCACATTATCCGCGTCGTTAGTTGACATGTCTGATTGAGCGTGATGTGGCTTTTGCGGGTTAGATTGATCCGTATCCCCCTCCTTCTAGCGCTAAACTGTGGGAACCGAAATTCGCACTGTCGATTTCCGTTTAAATAAGGAAATTAGGAAAATCCTAATTTCCCAGAGGACCCGGATATCTGCTAATACCACACGTCAAGCAATCAGAATACGAGAATAACAACAATAAAAATAAGAAATCGAAAAGAGAGAGCAAAGAAGATCTTATTCCGAATTTGGGTATGAGCGACAACAAGGTATAAGCCTGGGCTCGAGAGCTGTCGGCGAGATTCCTAGTTCTAGCAACCCAAAGACGGCTAAACCTAATTGAGTCGCAGCTCGAAATAACAAAAACGGAAAATTGCCTAAATTGCTCTAAGTGCTAAGTTTTCTCTGAAAAATCATCTCTCCACGCTCCTCGCCTAGGACTCCTTATAAACTAGCTCCAAGGTTGGTTTACGCTTTTACTCTTCTGCCCTTAAGCCGTCATAGCATAAAAATGGAGATTTTTTTTTTCCGATCTTCACAATTATCTTCAAAACTTCCGTATTTATCCGCGGAAATTTGACATTTATCCTTCCTTGCGAACCAAGCGTAAACCGTGTTGTGGTTTACAGGCTTTTGGTTAAGAAATCGTAGGATGGGCCTCGAGTCGTGTTTTATGTCCCTTTGGGCCGTCTTCCGACTCGAAGCGTTTACCACGATTTCTTTCGATAAGGAACAAACTTTCCGCGGTATTAATCCGCAAAGTTTGATCGATGATTTAGAATAGCGGAAAAACTAGACTGAGCTCGCTACGGTCTTCCGGAGATAGCATTGAAGGTTTGACGAGAGTGCATGGACTGGTGTCGTCTCGACGTTTCGGAAGAGCTCGGTCGCTACGGACAGCGTGTATGTGTTGTAGTTACGCAATGACCAAGCTTGGTTCATTTGCTTTGAGCCTTCAAAGATATTTCTTCGTAAAAACTTCGTATTGGTTATTTTTTTACGAAAATTATATTTTTCTTTTTACTATCTTTTTCGGAAATGCGATTTCCGAGAGTTTTCGGGTGATAATTCCGTCGTGACCATTTTTGACCCCAACATTAGACAGTGGTCGTCGCTGTGCAAAAGTAGTAACGTTAGATGTGAGAGGGATGGAGATTGAGATGTTATAGAGGAGAATCCTTTCTTAGAATCATTGCGATGATCCGCAATTCCCAAATTTCTAACTCGGAGGCAGGTGCTAAATTTTCGATATTTTTCATGACTACCTGTAATATAAACCAAAAGTTGGTTTTGATATGGATTTTCGTTTTCCAAAACTATATTTTCTATCAACTTTACTTTATTCATTTTTAAAAGGAAAATTGGGCTAAATAGCTAACAAAACAAAGTATGATTAAATATGAAAAATTGGGATGTATGAAGCCGAAAAAATTATAATTCAGTGTTTGACAAAAAAAACCTAACTTCCTCACATATGTTTTATATTTTGTGTAATAATGCTATTATACCTTCCGATAAAATTGGTGCAACCTGCAAAGAAACAAAAATTTAATTAGTAGTTATTGAATGTGAAAAATAAAATGTGGCCCTTTGTTACTCACACACTCTCATAAAATAAGTTTTTTATTGCTAATATTTAAAAAAAGTAAATAGATTTTTCCGCAGATATGAACGATGAAGACGCTACCCACTGCGTCGAGGAGAAGACCGGTTTAGAAGGCTTTGTCAGTGATGGAAAGAAGAGATTTCTCGGATTTCAAAAGCGACAGTCGCTATGACGCCATAATATGTACATATCTGAATTTTAAGTAAATCTCTATCGCATGTGGGAGAAGATGAGCCGTTATTGTTATTGTGTTCTATTATATTATATTCATATACAATAGAAATGTAAAATAATATGTATTTTTCATATTTTGTTATGTGACGTATTATGTTACTATACTATTTAATCATGTTCCATTCCATTTGACGGTTACTAAAAAGTACTCTATTTTGTTTAGCAATATTGTTTGTAATTATCTTCAGTTCTAACTATCATTACATGTTTTGAACTTGTAAAAATCGTACTATGATCTATATTGTATAGTTTGATATTACATAATGTTATGTACATTTTAGATTCTGATATTTGGGTTTAGGGTTTATATTTGGGTTAGGGTTTAGAGAATAAAGTTTAGGATTTAATATTTAGAAGGTAAGGAAGTATGGTTGGGGTCAGCATTAACTTCTTCCATGTAATAATAGACATTTCACTATTTCACTAATATGTACTTTGTTATTTATTTTGTTCCATTCAATTTCGTCTTAGGGTTTATATTTCGGTTTAGGATTTATATATGGGTAAATGTTTAGTGATTAGAGTTTTGGATTTATTATTTATAAGGTGAGCGGTTGTGGTTGGGGTCAACATTAAATTTTTCCATGTAATCATAGACGTTTCATAATTTCACCAATATGTAATATTGTTATTTATTTTGTTTCATTCTACTTCGGTTTTGGGTTTATATTTGGGTTTAGAGTTTAATGATTAGAGTTTAGTATTTAAGGGTTGGGGTGAGATTGAGATAAGGTTTAGTATCTAGGGGTTGGGATATGTTTAGTATTTAGGGTTATAGGTGGGGTTATAATTCTAGACTACTTTGGTAATATGAAAAAGAACACTCGGTGCATATGTATGTGATCAATAAAGTTATACATGAATGGCTTCTCCTTCTTTTATATGAAATGGTTTTCAGGTGCTCTTGCCCTTATATTATATTGGCCACATTTATCTGGTACCTGTAAAGAGAAAAAATAAAATCGGATACTTTGTGGCATAAATGTTAGAAATTACATTATGTAAAAATTAATGATATTTTCTAATTTGTTGCTGAAATATGGCTAGTTCGCAAATAAGCCCATTAAATATCTAACAAGAAAATGCCTCAATTATTTATGTAATATATACTATATTACCCCTAGTATCTGGTTAATGAAAGATCAAAATACCTTCTTCTTCTTCGATTATCAACTACCACCGCTCTTCTTCTACCCCTACCACCTTGCCCTCCGTCAACGTTACAATACGATCATCACCAACTCCACACTGTGTTTTATATTTATCATCTCCTTAGACACCACCTCTTTTTCCATAATCAATATTCTTTTTACATATTCATTATCGCCACATTCATACTCACATTCATCACTGAGCGACCATCACCATAGACACAACAACTACCTCCAAATCCATAATGTCTCCAACATATATCGTTTTTACCGCTACATATGTCGTCTCCACTTCTGAAATTTACAGACCACGACGACATTACAATCGAAGCGCCCTCGTTTGTACTATGCTATTTGAACAATATGTACTATGATATTTCATTTATTACTATTATATTTTAGTAATGCTTCATATTATGTACTATGTGCATATTTTGATATTTGAGTTAAGGTTTCTATTTTAGGGTTTATATTTCCTTTTAGGGTTTAATGATTAGTGTTTTGGGTTTAGTTTATAGAAGGTTTGGGTTGACGTTGGGATAAGCATTACCTACTTCCATGAAATCATATACATTTCAAAATTTGAATAATATGTACTATGCATAAAAAAATACTAGGAGATTTAATAATGTAAACACTAATAATAAATTTTTCTTTTTTTTTAAAAAAAAATTGTTATTACACAAACTATTTTTTTTTAAAAAGGGTATATACATATTTTTTATTAACATGTGATATCCTAGACCTATGGAAGGAGAGGTATACTTCAAACAATAGTCGGTAACTCTGTCTGTATTTACCAGATTTTTTTAAGTCTTTATCACGATTAGAAACAACATCTTACTACCAATTCACAAAAAGCAAATATATGATATCTATAAGCAAAATCCGATGCCGTAGACAGAAAATAATCGTAGACGAAAGAAAAAATCAGCAAAATCCAACGTATATCACTAGTACTTTATTACTTACCCAAAATAAAGAAACATAATTAATTGTTAAGTAAATATATGTGACTTATTAGTTTACTACTTTTCTTCCGTTTTTGGTTTGTTTGGTCATAATTTATGCAACAGTGATGACATAACAAGCTTTAACGTCTACGAAACGTCAAACTTTTCCGGAAAACGACATAAATACCTAACCCCAAAATCAGGAAGAATTAATTCCGAGCTTGTAGGATTGTTTTACACCTCAATTATATATAATCTAAGACTTGCTGCGTTGGCAAATTAAACTGATTGTAATAGTTTACCATATCAGATATTGTTCTATTTTTTTAGAGAACAATTGGAAATGTAAGATATAAGCTATATATTAAAACTAAAAAATTAAATCATGTTTAGTTCAACCAATGGTTAAATACTTATATATATATATATATACACATATATACATCACAAGAACATTAAATTCATGGTTACAAAGAATCATCTTCGTATGCTCTTTGTACCAATGAATTTACTGTGCTATGAAATAATATATGTAACATCGATCAACTTGTTAAAATTTTGGAACATGATACAAGTATTTGATCATAATGATTACTAGATTTTTACCCGCACGCTCATGCAGGTGTATATTTTTTTCAAAATATGATGCTATTTGATTTTTATGTCACTATTTAAGATTGGACAAAAAACTCGAATTCGAAGAATCGAATCGATCCCAATCCAAATAAGTAGTACTAAATCCGAACCGAAAATGATTAAATATCCGAATTATTCAAAATTTTGGAATTTGAAGCACTGAAATCTAATCCGATCCGAACCGAAGTATTTTGGGTATCCAAAATAGATTTATATACTAATATATATTAATTATTTTTAGATTTAATATATATAAAAACATCCAGAATATATATGATACTTTTAAGTTCACATAAATTCTTGAAATATATACAAATAATCAAACGTAAATATCTTAAATAGTTAAAAAATACTCAAAACTCCAAAAATACTTAAATAATTATTAATTCTCTATCCAAATATTTAAACCAAACCTATTTAAATTGGTTATCCAAATCTGAACCAAATCCTCAAAGATCTGAACTAAACACGAAATTCCAAAAAGACCCGAAAACGGACCCGAACGTCCACCCATAATCACTATTATATATATATATATATATATATATATATATATATATATCCTATATGTGTCATCATAGGTTACAAAATATGTGTTATCATATATTAATCATATTTTATACGTACCATCAAATAAGTTTTCTTATAATTAATAATATTTTAACGTACAATCATATAAATATTCACATATATTATATTTTAAAATTTAATGTGAAATATAAAAACCATAATTTAAGTTGGTATTTGAAATTGGGCTTTGTATTGTATTTTTCTTATATATACTGAAAACATTTTTATAATAGTTATTGGAAAATATGTTAGCAAAAATTAAATTTTGAATATATGTATATTTTTGAATGAATTTTTGATATAAATCAATTTTAAATTATTATTTTGATTTGAATATATATATCAAGTAACATAGACCCATTACTTTTTAAAATAATGTAATGGGCTTCCAATTTTTTTAGTAGCATAATCCTATTATTTTTTTTTCTAATTTACTGCTATCCATGTTTCCAAACAGTACTATTTTTTTAACTACAATCCATATTGCCAAACAATCTCAATGTGTACTTCAACTTTAATAATATAGATGAAACAATATGCATTGACCAAACTACTTAACATAGCTTGAAGAGGAATTGATTGAATTCCATAAAGATTTCAAGCTTTCATGATTTCATGTTACATTCCTCGGGTTATAATGTAATTGTTGATTCTTTAATTAAAACTGCAAGATCTTATAATATGGAACTTTTGTATGTTTTTTGTTTTATTATGGTATTGCTTCTCATACCAACCCTTGTTTAAGTATTAAAATTGTCATTTGTTGTAAAAAAAAATAATGCTATTTTTTTAGAACTTTGCAAATTAAAATTGTAATGATCCGCTCCACTATCAGGGTTCAGGGCGGATGCTACAAAAAACATTGCAAGAACTCAGCCATTACTACACATGGACTCGACCGACTCGACATAACTGACGCCAATTAACCTAGACGTAAGGACCTATGGCTCGTTCACAGACTTCTCACCTCGTATATGCTTATCCCACGAGATCTAATATTATACAACCGTGTCAAGGCTTCCTATGTGACCACCTGCTCGCAGCCCTTTGGGCCCTTTCGGCATTGTCTGCCCCCACAGTCTTGATGATCACATATGCTATAACTCGGCATGACTCAATTTTATGGCACCCTTTACATTACTTCCCGCGGGTACCACATGTTAGGCTATTGTCCCGGGGATACTCATCATTAAATTAAAGTCTCTTTCTAGACGCCACCCATTTTATGTGTCTTAACATCATTCATGTCCATTCATCGTTAACCATTAACTTATCATTAAATTCCTGTGGGTACCTCATGTTAGTTTCTGTTTCGCAGGTACTCTTCAATAGACGCCACCAGTTATCGGTGTCTCATCCAAAGCACTTTACATTCAATAACATCATTTATAACATTCATCTTTCATTTTAATCATTCATTCTCATCTGATACCAATTGTAATGATACCAATTGAAAACTTCATCTAGTAACTTAGGCAAGTAGTTCTTTCTAGAAACTTATCTTTCACCAAACAATCACCATAAGAAGCATAAAAGCAATCACACAAGAAATATCACAAGCCATCATTCGCATCAACATAAGACAGTCCATTAAGTCTTTTTTTTAAACAATGTGAAAGTTCCTATACAACATGAATCATGCATCAAGAAACTTAACTCCCATTATCATCTATCAACCAATCATCAAAAAGGGTCTAACCAATCCTAATTTTAACATCCATCAGTATAGAAGATATGAGAGAATACTGGTTTCGAACACCTCACTTGGAATAGATCTAGAGATAGATATAGAAAACTGGAACAAGAGGAACGAGATCTAGCAAAGGACCACAACACACGACCACCACCACCACCACTCGCGGCCACCGGCGCGGATAGAGAGAGATCCAGCGAGAAGATAGAGAGAGAAACACCGAGAGAGAGAGAGAGAGAGAGAGAGAGAGAGAGAGAGAGAGAGAGAGAGAGAGAGAGAGAGAGAGAGAGAGAGAGAGAGAGAGAGAGAGAGAGAGAGAGAGAGAGAGAGAGAGAGAGAGAGAGAGAGAGAGAGAGAGATGGATTGAGAGAGATAGATGGAGAGAAAAGAGAGGGTAACCTTCATCTAGTAACTTAGGAGATGGAGAGAAGAGAGAGGGTATATAGGTGTTTTTAGATACATTGTAGTTGTTTTGTAGTCTTTTTAGTATTTTTTGGGTTTTGGAGTGATTTGGAGGAAAGTGGTGATTTTGGTGTATTTTGGAGATAAAATGAAAATGACCCGTAGCTGACCATCGAACAGTCCAGCGGTCGATGATTGAAGATGATAATCGATCGACACACACCTCGTGTTGTCGATCGACGGCGAAGCGTGCAAATACCATACTTGGTTCCAGGCGACTTTAAGCGCAAGTCCCACAAGAATTACCAAATTGCCCCTGATGAGTTTCAACCTAATATTTATGTGCTCTGCCATTGTTCTAGGCAACACACGCTTTCATACTGTCTTACACAGTAAAATACTTAGAGTTTTAAGTTTAGAGAGAATATCCAAGAACTCTTTCAGAGATTTGTGATTGGAATTCCAAGTTTTTATACTCATATCTATTTATGCAGTTTATTTATTATCTTGTTATGAATTGCTTTGCTATGTCTGTGTAGTTCTCTTTGTTAGATTTAGGGTTCAGCTATTCGTGAGGGATTAACCCAAAATATAGAACTGCTAAATGTTAGGATATCAATCAATTGAACTGTTCTTTAATGCATGTGTTCTAGAGTAGCTAACTAGGACCTTGCCTATAGATATTAGGGCGGAAGCATGGCATTTGTCTGATCTAGTTTACATTGTGCTAGGATTGCTAGAAACAAGCGACAACTGATTTAGTTTAACCTAGTGAACAAGTCAAACCCGTGCGGTAAAGCTTGCTGGAAGGAACGTCGATCGACAACTCAGTAGTTGCATCGATCGACGGGCTGAAAGGTGTATCGATCGACAATCCATAATTGTTATCAATCGACACTTTCTCAGGACCAACGAGCAACAGCTGAGGTCTTATATCTGGCAATAGATAGTCTAAAAATATGAAAGTTGATCGAATATTCTTTAGTTTGAGTTCTAGAATATCGAACATACACTTAGTCTATATATCCCTATAATCCTGATTGACTGAATATAAACCCTAAGTCTAACACCTTTCATATTTGTTTAAAACCCCCAATCAATCAACCGAGCATTTATCTTGCTCACACCACTGCTATTTACATTTAAACCTGTTAGCCTAGCTTAACCACATAACTACTAGATCTTTTGTGTTCCCTAGCTTCCTATGAATTTGATCCCTAAGTACTACAATTCGACCTCTTATTTCAGAGAGTACAAATCACTCCTTAGGGGTAATTTGAGTGATATCAAATTTGGCGTCGTTGCCGGGGAGCTTCGATCGCCATTAGATCTCATTTAGTTAGGTTTAGTCTAAGTTTTTCTAACTTGCAAAAGACTGATAAATTTTTTTCTTGTCTTTCAGGTGCATGCCCAATAGTACCAGAAGCAACAAGGAACAAACACTACTCTTTTCAGATCCTGGACGTTTAGAACGCTCAATCCGCAAAGAAAAATCCACTGCATTGATCGACAATCGACAACAATACTCGTTCGTCGACCGACACTCGCCTTCCACCATCGACCGAGACTACTCTTTCATCGATAGACACTTCTCACCCAACATTGATCAGCACTCCACATCGGACATTGATCGATAATGAGACGCGAGACATGGTTGCGACTATAGTTCAATCTATCTAAGCGTGTGTTGCCTAGAACAATGGCAGAGCACATAAGTATTAGGTTAAAACTTGTCAGGGGTAATATGGTAATTGTCGTGGGACTTGGGCTTAAAGTCGGCTGGAACCAAATCTGGCCTCTGCGCTTTGTTGTCGATCGGCAACACAAATTGTGTGTCGATCGATTATCGTCTTCAATCATCGACCCGCTGGGCTGTTCGATGTTCAGCTATGGGTCTTTGTCATTTTATCTTGAAAAACACCAAAATCACCACTTTCCTCCAAATCACTCCACAACCTGAAAACATACTAAAAAGACTGCAAAAGAACTATAATGTATTTAGAAAACACCTATATACCATGACTAAAAGTGGGTAAAATCTATGGTATATCAACGGCCCCATACTTGCTCTTGTGCTTGTCCTCATGCAAAACAACGAGCAATCTCTCTGGAAGCGGTTTGAAAACAACACGGACTCACACAATTTAAGAACTTACTATCATCACCTCAACAATATTGCAAACCACATCAAATCAATCTTACCTTTTAGAAGTACTATATATGCAATATCCTAGTTTAGCAACTAATTTCATTCATCCAATAACTTAACTAATCATGTTTGACTAACCCCTCTACTGACCTCATTACATACATATAAATAAAAGGTGTAAGCTTTACCTTGGGAGTATCGATCACTGAACACATAGAATCAACTCAAACAAGTATCTGGGCCTACATGTAACTCTTTTCTGGTTTTCCTTCTCTCTTCTCTCTTCTCTTAATCCAATCTTTTTACTGGGTAAAGTTGTAGGCGAATAATAGGGTCATCGATAATGTATGTACCCCTCGCTTCCAAACAATGGGTGATCATTCTATTAGAGTAGAATAATGGGGTCGCAAGAGACACTCCTACCCCTCTACACCGCAAGAAATCATCTCAATCTTTTGTAAATATATATGCATGCCAAAGAGAGGTGGAAAGAGAACTGGGGACACTAAGTCTAATACCTTCCAGACTTCCATGAGGATTCCGATCCAATGTATACCAAGCCCCATGACAAGAAAGTTGAGCTCAATTAGGTTAGAGGTCATCTTGGTTATTTCAAACATTCTCACCAAGTGTGAATAATTGGCAGGATGATCCACTTTAGCATCTATAGTACATTATGCAGTCAATAAATCTAAGAATGGTGCTAAAGAGTTGTTAGGTAAGTAAGGAAAATTGAAAAACTTCATTGTCCCCTTCTTGACTTATTAAAATTTGTTTGAAAACATTTATAAAATTCATAGGTAAATTAATATCAGTAAACCTCCCAACAGACTTAAATTACACTGTCCCCAGTGTGTATCTAGTCAGAGTTTGGTGAAAACATTAATCATAAGGACAATATGCAACGAGGAAAACGATATACCTGATCGCCAATGTCGATCGGCACATTGAAGTGTACATTGATCGTTTCTGATGTTGTTCTGTCGAACGATGTCGACTAGGTCTCATCGGTCGATGGCGAAGGAATCGTTTCTTCCGGTCTCTTTTTGTTTTTTTTTCTGGTTTTTCTCTTTTTTTTTATAGACTTGCAATAAATTGAATGCAAAAATAAGTAAGCGCAAACTGGCATACGTGGTCTCCTCCCGGGGAGCTTTGATCACCTTATAGATTTAATCTTGTTTAGCTTAGGTTTTCTTCTTAAAAACCACTTTCTGACATAAAATTTTTCTTGTCTTTTCAGGTACATGCCCAACAGTACTAGAAGCAACAAGGAAACTCAAGTGCTATTCTCAACAGATCCTGCAAGTTTGGAACGTCCAATCCGCAAAGGAAGAATTTCCTCATCCACCGACACTCGCTCACCACCGTCGACCGAAGACACTCTTCTTCCATCGACCGACATCTTACATCTGACATCGATCGACCCTTCAGTTCGAACATCAATCGATACTGAGCCGCGAGACATGGTTGTGACCTTGATTCTTGTACATAATGACAAGGGAGACATGTATGACTAGGAGGGTCATCTGTGTAATGCAACAGGTCAGAGGATAGATGCTCAGGGGGCTGTAATCCCTGAATCTGATACTGATGCTACAGAAGCTGCTCAAACTGTAGATGAGGCTGCTCGACCCAGAACATTGGCTGATTACAACTGTCCAGATCAGTTCTACACCAGCATATCAGCCATTCATCCTCCAACCATTCAGAGGGGGAATTTCGAGTTGAAGCCGCAGTACTACACACTCGTGGGACAGACAGCCTACTATGGGTTATTTCACGAGCATCCCATGGACCATCTGGAGAGGTTTGAGGATCTTATATCTGCTATTAAAGTCGAGGGAGTCTCTGAAGACTACCTCCTATGCAAGCTCTTCAAATACTCACTTGCTGGAGATGCTTCGCATTGGCTTAAGCAGTTACCAGCAGGATCTCTCACATCCTGGGGCGACATCAAGAATGCATTCCTATGCAACTTCTTTGATGAGGCGCATGCTGAAGACTTGAGGAGAAAGATCGCTACATTCACCCATGAACCTGCAGAATCATTCAGAAGCTCTTGGATCAGATTCAAGTCTTATCAGAGAGATTTTCCACACCATTGATTCAATGAAGTATAGCGGCTCAGTACTTTCTACAGAGGCATCGCAGTGCAATATCAGATGGCTCTTGATGCTTCCAGCAATGGGAACTTCAACACCAGGAATCAAGAAGAGGCTGTGAGAGTTATTGAAAACATAGCATCCAACAGCAGCACCAAGAACACTGACTTTGAGAGGAAGAGATCTGCAACTATTCTTGGGAATGATCAGATGGATGAAGTGAAGGCAAAGCTGGACAGTGTTCACAAGCTTCTCAGGAGGCAGGTCTGCTTAGTTGAGGATGCAGAGGCTGTAGACACAGAGGGTAGAGCAGAGGTAGAAGACGATGTGAACTTCATTAGTGGAACTAGATTCCAAGGTTCTGGAGTTCGCAGTACCAGAAACCCTACAGCAACAACTACAACAGCAACATTAGGAGCTATGAAAACTCCTACTACCAGAAGCCGCCACCACCACCTACTCAAGAGAACAAGATTGAAGAGATGCTTGATAGGGTTCTTGAGGGACATCAGCGTATGAAGGTTGATTACGCGATTAAGCACACACCAATTAACCTAATGTGCCAACACTACCACGATCGAATGGTATGTCATTGTAGCATTTTAGGATCGAATCCACAAGGAACTAGTGATTTATAACACCAAGAATACACAAACTTTCCTAATCTAAGCAAACAAGAAGATGGATGATTTGTAACAAGCTAATATCCTATAAATATAAACAAGGTGATCTCAAATCCAATCAAGAAATAAGTGCAAGAACTTTCAAATGCTAAGGATGGATTCATGGGTAAGGATAATTGATATAAGGTTATCAATTTTCAATCTAAAGGTGTCAACTTTCAACCAATATATCTACCTTAGGCCTAGACACAATCCTAAACAAACTCTATCCCTAGATGAATGCTCATTTACCTAGATAACTCAAGCATCAAATTCCTTTGGTTGAATGTTATCTAACTAATCATTAATCTCAAGTCTACTAGCCATCTTAACACCTTTAACAACAAATTCCTTTGGTAAAGAATGTTAAAAGCTTAGGAGAGTTGGTTCAGACATTTCATCAAACACCTTCCGGGTATGAAATGCCTAGAGCTCAACTTTAGAGAGGTCAACTCTAGAGTTGCATTAAAAGCACTCTACTAGCAAGGAACAAGATGGATCTATATTAAAACACCTTAGATCTAGCTTAATCACCCTAATCTACCTTAACCCATGAATCCAAAATGTGTCTACTCAATAATCTCCATGAGAAACCTTAAACCCTTGTAAGGATCAAGGCTAATCATGTTAATGAGCAAGAGAAACACAATTATAAGATGAAGTACTTCCTTAGATTATAGAAACATTCAAGCTTTTACAAGTTTAGACAAAGTCTTGAGAGAAAATGAGATCAGTCTAAGATTTTTAGGTCTAAATCTATTGATAGAGTGGTTAAACTCGAGCTGGTTTGACCCCACAAACCAAAGTCAAACCAGACTAAACCGGTCAATAATTTAATTTTGCAAATGGATTTACCGAGCGGCTTCTTTCTCCCGCTCCACAAAACCGCTATGAGACCACAACGGTTACCTTTGACCGCTCCATCAATTCGATATTGGACAGGGACATGGGTCATTTTCCAGCGGGTTCACTTGACCGCTCCACTCGGCCGCTGCAACGCTTGATCTTTGAAGTGGAATTTCCCGATGACGTCGATGTGTTGTTGCCGTAAACCGCTCCAAACCTGCACATACTCGAGCTCAGACTCCTTCTTTCTCGCCGAATCAAGCCCGAGCCGAAGTCTCCACCGTGGAATCAAGCTTCTCCGTAGTGAAAAAATCATCCCGAGATTCTCCTCCATCGCCACGACGTCACCGGACCAAGCACGGCGAGCTCCTCCACCGCCGCAGCCATCGTCGTCCAGTCCAAGCTTCTGGTGTCGTGAGTACATCTCCAAGCCGCAGCCATCGTCGTCCAGCTCCGGAGTCGAGCTCGTGCATCTCCATCAATGGAGATCTCTTTGGTTTTTGCACATCTGGTCCTTCTTCTTTTGCATATTTACGATTTAACCCCAACATTCTTGAATAGTCAGAAACATCCTCTCGAATTGGCCCCTGGACTTTTGATTGTGCAATTTAACCCAACCCAGAGTTCTGAATTTGCAGCATTGATGCCTGACTTCTTGTTAACATCAGATTGGACCCAAAACTTCAAAATATGCAATTTGACCCTCGAATTTCATCCCAAACTTCTAATTGTGCACTCCATACCCTATGATATGCAAATATTGATGCAAATGCAACATAAAGACCTATATACAACCTAGAATGAACATAATAAGCTAAAATATGGATCTTAAACTTATTAAAATCATGAGATATCAACGGTGGACTTCAATGGGAAGATTGACTTTGTCTACACCAACCTGAACACAAAGTTTGAGACTTTGAGCACTCATGTGAAGAAGCTAGAGATGCAGGTTGTTCAAACAGGAGAAGCTGTTAAGAGGCAAGATGCCTTAACAAGAGGGGTAGGAGATGATGTGATGAAGCACCACATGAATGCCATCATAGATAATGATTTTGGCAAGTGGTGAAGTAGGAGAAGCTGCAAGAAGGAGATTTCGAAGTAGAACGCTCGATGAGTTTTGGCGGATTGCATTGGTGTTGATCGACGCCGGACTTTGAACATCGATCGACTGACTTAAATCAAAACCGATTGACAGGCTCTCCAGAGCATCGGTCGATGACACCTATGGAGTCAACCGCATCTTGCAATGCTGTAAGGATCCTAACTCACGAGGAATTCGCAGCAAGACACCCACATCCGTCCAGCCCTGTTTATGTCAAAATTGATTGACATTCTGATATTGCCGTCGATCGACAGAAAGAGAACGCCATCAATCGATAATCTCCAGCGCCCATCGATTGACGAGCACCTCTTACATACCGAGTACAAATACCAAATATAGAAGATGCACGTCCCAATGCACTCAGGCCACAACCCAAACCTTCATATAACCCACCAGAGGCCACCAGTACACATTCAAATGATGCAGCAGATCCTATGGAAGTTGATAGGGTTCCTATGAGAAGAACCCTGAGGAAAAGAAAGGAAAAAGTGGCGAAACATCTGAAGAGGGGAGCTAATGAGAAGGAAATGGAAAGTTTCCAAAAGAGAGTCTTAAGGATTCCCTTAGAAAAGCCATTCGAGGATTGTGGATGTGCTTCAGAGAAACCAGAGAGACCGAAGAAGACATTATGAGAATGTTCTGTGAAGCTAGAGAAAAGATGAAGAAAATGATTACACTGAAGAAGAAGAGTGATCCTCAGAACTTTGCAATACCATCCACGGTGAAGGGTATTGAATTCCTACATGCACTGTGCGACACATGAGCATTAGTCAGCATCCTACTTAGGGTTATGGTAGACCATTTGGGTCTGAAGGTGGAGCCTTCCAAGGAGTCATTCACTTTTGTGAATTATTCTCAGAGAAGCTCAAGAGGAATCATAAGAGACCTTGAGGTGCAGACTGGTAATGCCCTAGTTCCAGTTGATTTCCATGTCTTGGATATTAAGCTAAACTGTAACTCTTCTCTATTACTTGGGAGAGCCTTCTTGTCAACAGTTGTGGGAACCGAAATTCGCACTGTCGATTTTCGTTTAAATTAGGAAAATAGGAGAACCCTAGTTTCCCAGAGGTCCCGAATATCTGCTAATACCACACGCCAAGCAATCAGAACACGAAACGAGAACAATAATAAAATAAAAAATCGTAAAAAGAGCAAAAGGTGTCTTCTTCCGAATTCGCGTATGAGCGTTACATCAAGGTAGAAGCCTCGGCTATGAGAGATGTCGGCGAGATCCCTAGTTCTAACAACCTAAGACTGCAAAACCTAGTTGAGTCGCAGCTCGAAATAACAAAAACGGAAAGTTGCCTAATTGCTCTAAGTGCTAAGTTTGCTGTGAAAAAAGTTCTCTCCTTTGCTTCTCGCCTAGGACTCCTTATATACTCGCTCCTAGGTCAGTTTACGCTTTTCCCCTTATGCCCTTAAGCCGTCATAACTTAAAAATGGAGATATTCTGTTTTTTCCGATCTTCGTGATTATCTTCAAAAACTTCACATTTATCCGCAGAAACTTGACATTTATCTTTCCTTACGAACCAAGCATAAACCGTCATACGGCTTATGGGATTTTGGTTTAAGAAATCGCAAGTGGGCTTCGAGTTGCGTCTTAGGTCTCTTTGGGCCTCGTCTTTGACTCGAAACGTTCATTACAATTTCTTCGATAAAAATGAACTTTCCGCGGTTTTTATCGAAAAGTTTGATTGATGACTCCGAGTGACGAAAAACATGAAATTTTCTAGCCACGGTTTTCGGGAGATAGCATTGAAGAGTAGACGAGAATGCATGGATTCGTATCGTATCGACGTTTTAAGAGAGCTCGATTGCTACGTAACGATCGAACCGTACACGTCCTTGGTCGCTACGTAGCGACCAAGCTTGGCTTCGAGCTCGGTCGCTACGTAGCGACCGAGCTTGGCTCGAGCTCGATCTACGGTCGCTACGTAGCGACCGAACCGTACGCGTGTTCGGTCGCGACGCTTGGCTCGAGCTCTGTCGCTACATAGCGACCGAGCTCACGCGACGCTTGGCTCGAGCTCGGTCGCTACGTAGCGACCGAGCCGTGTGCATGCTTGGTCGCTGCATTGCGACCGAGCTTGTCTTATCCGTAGTCCAATTGACATACTCGAACTTGTTCGTGGCTGATTTGGATACGTGTCTGTTGCCTTGAGACAATCGGTACTTGGTTCGATCGAGGTTAGAACAAGATTTTACCGCAAGATTATTTGTAAAGACATTTTTTACGATGTATAACTTTCGTAAAAAGATGCTCACGCTCATTCTTACGGAGGTTTGGACATTAACTTCGTCGTAACCGTTTTCGACCCCAACAGTTAGCCCCCCCCCCGTTAGAATCGTTGACTTTCAACGAGATTCTAGCGTGCGGTGTGGCGAGTTAGACGAGATTGGCATATTTGGGCGAAGTTCATATTCAAAGGTCCGCGGGTAAATAGTAATTTCTTATGCCTATAAGAAGGAAGGTAACTTCTTCGTAATTTTTCACTTGCTTACTTCCATAAGAAGTTCTTTGAAAAAATTTCTCTTGTTTCTCCATCTTTTCTTTCTTGTTTTTTTTCTTGAAGTTTACAAGATGTCAAGCAGAAAAAAGACTTCGAAAAGAGGCACCTCCTGTGGTTCTCGTCCGAAGGAGTTCACAACGAGCTCCTCGTGCCGAAGATCGAGTTCGTGCCTCACTTGATAGATCAAGCTGAAAATGAGGCGTGGTGGACAGCGAGATATGGTTCGATGACACCTCCTAACGAGAAATCGTTCCCTGTCATGATCCATCATTCGGTCGAAGGAGGCGCGTCGAGCAGAAGCACTAGCGACTTTCTTCAGACCATCAGGTCGTTCTACCGAATTCCGGACACGGTAGATTTTCGGATTCCTCGTTGTGGAGAAAGCGCCGATAGTCCCCCAGAGGGTTACTTTACTTGTTACGAGGCTTTCGTAGTGTGTTTCCGTTTGTGGTTTCCGATCCCTGAAGTCATTGTCCGCGTGTTGGATCAGTTTGAGGTATCAATAAGCCAGCTGAATCCCACCAGTATCCAACACCTCATAGGCGTAGTGATCTTGAGTTACGAGCATGGTCTCTCCCTTAACGCCGACCACTTTGAAGCGTTCTTCAGGCTTCAGCTTGTCTCGAAGCTGGACAATTACCGGTTGGTTCCTCGGAACTTCATGTCGGTGGTCAAGGGGTTTGTCTCCAACTTCAATTCGTGGAAGAAGTTTTTCTTCTTCGTCCGCATAGGCACTGCATCCGTCAAAGAAAGTTGCATTCCATTGCTCCGGAGTAAGCCAAACGACGGTCCCTTCCCAAAGACACGATCGTAGTGAGGGATCTTCTCAGGAACAGTCTATTTTTCTGGACCTCCTTTATGCCGAAGAGAGTTCGAAAAGTGTTGAGGCTTGCACATCCTGGTCCTGAAGTGGGAGCGGAGACAAACAGCGGTTCTGCGCCTGATGGTCCTGATCCTTGTGCTGTTCCCGCGGGGGAGATGAACTTGAGGTCCTCGAAGGGTAAGGACATCGACCTTGGCAACATAGAGTTTTCCGTGGATGATTCTATCCTCCCAGGATGGGACCCGGACCTTGCTTATGGTGATGGAAGTGGTACGAGCGAGGTCCCTATCCCAGATTTCGATGATTTATTTGCTGGTTTACCCTCGAGTTTTGATTCTCCCCCGCCCGTGGAGAAATCGGGAAGGTTGAAAGTCATCGCGGAGGGATCTCGCATCATCAATGGGGTTAGTTTCTTTCTTTTAAGGACTGCGAATATGATCATGCGTTTCTTTTTTTTTAACACGTTGGTCGTTTTCGTAGGGCCTGAACTTGCTCGGCTCTGGCCTTGAGGCGAGTCACAGGGAGGCCATGGTTTATCGCTTTAAAGCGGAGAAGGCGGAGAAGGACCTTGCTCGTATGCAAAACGAGATTTTTGAGCGAGATTCAAAACTCGCTAGAGATCACGAGAGGGCTGTTCGCTGAGCGGAACGGAAGGGTAAGAGGGATATCGTCGAGGTGATTAGGAGTAGTGCCTCTCAGTTCCAGACTAAGTACAGGAACCTCAAGGACGCTTACAACTTAGTGGGTGATTACCTTGAGTGTCGCGGTTCAGCCGGGAGTCTTTGGAAGACGCAGGTGGACGACTACGTTTTCGAGGATGAGATGAGGGACATGAAAAAGGGCATGAATGACCATGCCCATGCTGAGGCGCTCATTCCCTCGATCGACGGGAGAATCCAAGGATTATGGGATCCCGTCCCGCGGATGTATTTGGAGCTTCCTTGTCTTGGAACTTCTACTTTGATCCGTGAAAGGTGAAGTGAGCGTTCGTCAGGAAGAGGATTTCCCTTTATCTTGTAGTTGTGGCCGAGTGTGGCCTTCGTTTATCTATGTCCGGCCGAGTGTGGCCTTTAAACTTTGTATGGGCCTGTTTTGGCCGCTTTTATTTTTATCGGGACTGGCTGTTGGTGGCTTTGAATCTCTACCGCTATGCGGTTTTTATATATATAACAGATGTTTGTTTGAGATACTTTGTTTCGAGTGTGTTTGAAGTAAACATGAGTTGTCGTCTCATTTTTAATTCTGTTGAGACGTTCAATCTGTTGGTTTGTTCGAGACGTGAATGTTCGTAAAAATTATTTATTTTTACGAACTTTCGGGAACGTTAAGATATGAACGGTGAGACATGTTTTGGGATCTCGTATCATTTTTTAGATATCATATCTTGAGATGTTAGGGACCAATGCGATGGGTTTAGGGCAAGACCTAGGTTTCTCTCGGTTTTAAGGTTTGTGCGGTGACTAGCCGGCTATTGGTTTTCCTGTTGCGATTTCTACCTGATTCGTACTGATTTAAAGTCCGCGATAGGTTTTCGGCTTATATGACTTGTATGGCACGAATAGAGAACCTCCCCAGAGATAATTTTTAAGCCAACTGGAAGTGATATACCAAAATTTCGGATTTTGTTTTTGTAGCGCGCTATTATCTCTGTGTTAGATGTTCGAGGATCAAAAGAATGATCAGGTTCCGTTTGTTTAAGACGGCTGGCATGTTCGTCGGGGCCAATCGACGAACGGGGGGTAAATATTCGTTGAGATTTTATGGTCGTGTTCAGACCGTTGTTTGCAGAATTTCAAATTTTAACTTGGCGATGTCTCGCAGTTGTTTCGAAGACTATACGTATATTTTAGGTACTGAAGAATGATGGCTTTGCAATTTGGGCCAGATAAGACTGTTGACAAGATTCTAATGTAGATATTTTTATTTTTAAGCGTGTCCTTAAGACTTTCTTGTGTAAGAGCTCGAAAAATGCGTATTGTAGTAAAAGTTTTTAAAAAACTTGATTACAATGATTGTCTTTAAAACGTGGGAGTATACATACCCACTCCCCCCCTTTTTATAGAGGGGGATAGATGAACTCGTCTCTTGATGAGCTGCCTACATACCCATTTCGGGGATCAAGCCATCTCGTAGTTCTGTTTTATGCCGCGAGTGTTTTTACTCGGCGGTTGTAGCCGTGCTGATCGCCTTGATCGTGGAGACTGTGGCAGGGTCGACGTTTTTATCCAGGTTCTCCGGTTGAGTCATAGTTTCGACTTCGGAATCGTGCTGATTTTCGATGTCCAAAGCGTTCGCTTGAGCAGATGATATCAAATCGTCTTTCTTTGAAGTGTTTTTGGCCGAAGGCTGAGCTAACTTCGTGCGTTTGTGAGTTGCCATTGCGGCAGTCGTGATTTGCCTTAACTTATGCTCTGCAAGAAAGGAAATCCGCGACTGTTTTTGACAATCACAGATGGCTGCGACCCCGCTCTGCGTTGGGAATTTGACGCCAAGATGGTATGTTGATGGAATGGCTTTCATGGCGTTGAGCCATGGGGTTCCCATGATCACATTGTTGATGGCAGGATTATCGACCACCGCGAAATCGACGATTTTTGTGATCTCCTTGGCCATGACAGGTAGCTGGATCGATCCGAGAGTCATTGACACTTCGCCCGAAAAACCCGTAAGCGGTTTTGGCGTTGGGGTTACTTCCCCAAGTTCGATGTTCATCCGATTGAGAGTGTCACGGAAGATAACATTAACCATGCTTCTTGTGTCGATGAGGACTCTCCCGACTTCCAGATCTTGTATGACAAAATCTATGACGAGTGGATAGCAGTGAGGTTGATCGATTCCGCCAGCTTCGTCCTGCGTGAAAGTTATCAAGTTGCTTTGACCATCTCGGGGAGAAGCCCACGTAGGCCAGTTTGCACTTGATTCGGCCTTCCGCTGGTAAGCCTTGATGGCCGAAACCGTGTCGTTGCAATACTGCGATCCTCCGATGATCATGTTGACTCTGCGACGATCGTTATCATTTCCTTTGACGTCCGGTCTTCTTCCACGTTTATCCCCGGATTGGTTTCCTTGAGAGGTCTTCTCTGCGGGAGGATTACTGTCCGTCTTCGGAAGGCGATGGGTCTCGAGGATGAGATCTTTGACGCTAGTTACTTCGGAGAGTTCTCCAGCTAGTAGCTTCGCGGCCAACCTCGCTCCCAAGACTTTGCAGTTAGTCGTGGAGTGTCCTCGGGACTGGTGGAACTCGCAGAAGGTGTTTTCGTCGTATCCTTGATTGCGAGTCCATGTATTCCCCATGGTTCGGCCTTGATCCGAATTGATCGTGTAGTTATGTGCCCCTTGGAGTTCTTCCCCCTCATGATGGACATACTTGTCATTACGAGAGCTTTTCTTTTTTGTCTTTTGGTCTACATCTTTCGAGGCCGGCTTCGTTGGTTTATTCTTTTGCGACAAAACTTTCATTTCCTCTTCGATTATGATGTAGTCTGTTGCCTTGTGAAGGGCGTCTTGGATCGTCCGCGGTTTGTCGAGGGTTATCCATTTCCTGAATTTTGACTTGTACCAGAGCGTTTTTCTGAGTGCGTCTATGGCCACCTTGTCGCTTATCTCACTAACCCTTGACATCACCAGCTTAAACCGGCTTACGAACTCCCGGAGGGGTTTGCCTTCCCTCTGGGACAGACTCCAGAGGTCGACATCGGACGTTTCTCTATCTATGAACATAGAGTATTGCTTGAAAAATTCCGATGCGAGCTGTCGGAAACTTCCGATAGAGTTTCGCTTAAGGCGTTCGAACCATTCGAGCGCTGCTCCTTCCAGATTCTTGATGAATAGACTGCAGTAGCTGGCGTCTTTTTTGCTATCCTTCAGTCTGGCCCTTCCCATCGTGATGTGGAAAGCCTGAAGGTGCGCTTTAGGATCAGTCGTACCATCATACTTTGGTACTTTGATTTTTCCCGGGTCAGATACCCTCGTATCGGAGATGCAAGCGGTGAAGAGCGTCTTTCGAGCCCCCTCGAGCAGTCTATCGATCTTAGGAGCAGCACTGGTAGTGTGATGGATCTGGGATTTCACGGCCCTTACTTCCGCTGCAGTTTTGGTGATGTAATCGCGAAGATCACGAATGTCCAACGTCTCGTCAGCAGATTTCCGAGCTTATCGGCATTTCCTGCGAGTGATCTTGGTTTGTTTTTTCGGCCAGCTCCTCCTGTTCGACCCAATAGAGGTTTTCCTCCTCTTCTGTCATTACCTTATCAAACGGGGAGCTTTCCCGAGCCGATCGGCTTCTGGTTTTTCTTGGATGTCTGTCAGCGTCCTCCTCGGTATTGTTGGAGACTTCAATAGTGATGCAGCGGCATCATGCTTGACCGACAAGTAACGTGGTTAACGTTATGACTTAGGATTTTTCCTCTTTTATATTATTTAATTATAATTCTGATAATTATATGGGCTTTAGGTCTTTTATCTTAAGCATGTTTATCTTAGGGTTTGGTGTTTAGCTTTGGCTTATATATAGCTTTCTTTGTCATTGTTTATGAATTAGACTTTTGATAATTAAAAACAGAGCTTTTTCTTTATACCTTGTTTGATTTGATTAAATTCATCTACAAGAAGTTGGTCTCAAAGAAGCTATCGCAAGAAACTCTTTGATTGATCCAAGAACAGGTCTCTAGAACTCTAAAGGGTCCTTGATCGACCGTTCAACAGTTTGTACGCTGCGCCAGGTTGGTATCAGTGCCAGGTTACGCTCCTACGATTCAATGGTGAGGCTAAAGAAAGCTGTTCCTCCAAGAGAGACTGGAATCACGCGACGAGCCGTCGCAGATCTTCAAGCTCAAATCGAGAGCCTTACAGCTGCAGTGGCCGCCTTGAGTACACAGCATGCGACTCCGGTATTTCGCCAAGAACACAACAACCAAACTGCTATCGACGACGAATTTGAGGAGGACAAAAATCTTTTATCTCGCCTTCGTTGTCAACCCCTTATCCGCAACAACAACAACAACGATTCATACTTTGATAATAAGTATAAAGAGTTGGATATAAAAGTTTATGACACAAGAGACAATGATAACTCTTATGTTGTTCAACTTGGAGGTCCAATTTTTGACGTTTCCGATACAGAAGAAGAAGGAGAAAATTTTTCAGAGCAAAATTTTGATCCAATATTTGATGTGTCTGATCAAGACGATACAGAAAACTTTTCAACCCATAACGTGGCTAATGAAGACGTTACAGAAATTGCTCCAATCTATGACATGTTCGAAGAAGACGGGATGAACCAAGCTATAGTGGGAAAAGTGGAAGATGAAAGCATAAAGTTTAATGAATCAGTTTATGCCGAAGAAATTCCAACTTTTTCTAATGAAGCTTTTGTGAAAAGTAATGGTATTATACCTGATTTTAATCTCAAGGATACTTCTCCTCTCTGTCAAACGATGAAGGAAACAGTTGGCCAAAGTGATAATTATTTTTGGAAGAGCAGTAGGTCCAACCAAAGAGAAGATCACATGGATGTTCCCAAACCAGAACTTATTCCTATATGCGACGAGAGAGCTGGCAATACCTTTTTGGATTTACAGAAGAAACATATGAATTATGGTGCATGGAGCTATCGCAAGAAACTCTTTGATTGATCCAAGAACAGGTCTCTAGAACCCTAAAGGGTCCTTGATCGACCGTTCAACAATTTGTACGCTGCGCCAACTAGGATCCAAGTCGACGTGCTTGACTTCCTTAACCTCTGAGCCCTATGCAGGAGGTGGAGGACTCTCAGAGCTCCTTTTCTCGGCAGGGGATGTTTCGCTAGGGTTTTGGCCCGAAGGTCGTTCCCGCGATGTTCCAGGCCTGTAAAGTGGGGTTGCGAAGTCGAGTCTTTTCCCTCGAACCTTCGTGGTTCTGCAGGGACGGATTGCTCGAGTCCTTGCCATTAAGGTTTCGACCTGTTTGGTCAAGGTGTTCACGAGCTTATCATGTTTTTCCGACCTTTTTTCATAGGCGGCGAACATCTTTTTAAACTCCTCGAGCGTTGCGGTGTTGGCTGGTGCGTTGGCCGCGGAGAGATCCACTGCTGGAGTGTGGAGGTTGGTGTCGCTTCCTCCGTTGAGAGGAGTTTGCATGTTTTCCGCGTCGTCAGTTGACATGTCTGGTTGAGCGTGTTGTGGTTGAGAGTTAGATTGATCCGTACCCCCCTCTATAGCGCCAAAATGTGGGAACCGAAATTTGCACTATCGATTTCCGTTTAAATTAGGAAAATAGGAGAACCCTAGTTTTCCAGAGATCCTGAATATCTACTAATACCACATGCCAAGCAATCAGAACACGAAACGAGAACAATAATTAAATAAGAAATCGTAAAAAGAGCAAAAATTGTCTTATTCCGAATTCGTGTATGAGCATTAAAACAAGGTAGAAGCCTCGGCTATTAGAGCTGTCGGCGAGATCCCTAGTTCTAATTACCAAAGACTGCAAAACCTAGTTGAGTCGTGTGGGAACCGAAATTCGCACTGTCGATTTCCGTTTAAATAAGGAAACTAGGAAAACCCTAATTTCCCAGAGGTCCCGGATCTCTGCGAGAGCCAACGACAAGTGATCGAATATATGCGGAAATCATGAAAAGATAACAAACGAGTTTAGAGAAAACAGTAGATCTTATTTCGAGTCCGCGTAAGAGCGTTGCGATCATTACAAGAGAATACAAAGGCTTTGGCCGCAGGGGCCGTCAGCGAGTTACCTAGTTCTAGCAACATAAAACCCTAATCCTAGTTGAGTCGCAGCTCGATAACAAAGGACGAAAAAGATATCTAAAAGGCTTAGATTGATTTCGGACTGAACCTTGTTAAAGGCTGCCTACGTACCCCTTTCGAGGATCAAGCCGAACGTAGTTCGATTGATAGAGCTGGACAAGAGATCGAACTGCCTGGGCGAGTTCGTCTAGTAATTGAGTGCCAGTCATAGAAACCGAACTTGTCGAGAATAAGCCTAAAGTTTCTAAGTGCAGAGAATTCCGAATCTAAAAAGTTCTCTCCCTTGCTCCTCGCCTAGGACTCCTTATATACTAGCTCCAAGGTCGGTTTACGCTTTTACTCTTCTGCCCTTAAGCCGTCATAGCATAAAAATGGAGATATTCCATTTTTCCCGATCTTCACAATTATCTTCAAAACTTCCGTATTTATCCGCGGAAACTTGACATTTATCCTTCCTTGTGGACCAAGCGTAAACCAGGCTGTGGTTTACGGGCTTTTGATTAGGAAAATCGTAGGATGGGCCTCGAGTCGTGTTTTAGGTCCCTTTGGGCCGTCTTCCGACTCGACACGTTTACTACGAGTTTTCCGCGGTTTCTAATCCGCGAAGTTTGATCGATGAATTAGAATGGCGGGAAACATGGACTGAGCTTGCTACGGTCTTCGGGAGATAGCATTCGAAGGTTTTGACGAGAATGCAAGAACTGGTGTCGTATTGACGTTCGGAAAGGTTCAATCGCTACACAGCGACCGAACTTTGGCTCGAGCCCGGTCGCTTCGTAGCGACCGAGCGGGACGATCGCTCGGTCGCTACGTAGCGACCGAGCTTTGGCTCGAGCTCGGTCGCTACGTAGCGACCGAGCGGGACGATCGCTCGGTCGCTACGTAGCGACCGAGCTTTGGCTCGAGCTCGGTCGCTACGTAGCGACCGAGCGGGACGATCGCTCGGTCGCTACGTAGCGACCGAGCTTTGGCTCGAGCTCGGTCGCTACGTAGCGACCGAGCGGGACGATCGCTCGGTCGCTACGTAGCGACCGAGCTTTGGCTCGAGCTCGGTCGCTACGTAGCGACCGAGCTTGGCTGAGCTCGGTCGCTACGTAGCGACCGAGCGGGACGATCGCTCGGTCGCTACGTAGCGACCGAGCTTTGGCTCGAGCTCGGTCGCTACGTAGCGACCGAGCGGGACGATCGCTCGGTCGCTACGTAGCGACCGAGCGAGACGGATGCTCGGTCGCTACGTAGCGACCGAGCTTGGCTCGAGCTCGGTCGCTACGTAGCGACCGAGCTGTGTGCATGCTTGGTCGCCGCGTATCGATCGAGCTTGGCTTGTCCGCGGTCTGATTTCCATACTCGAGCTTGTCCGCGGCCGATTTGGATACATGTCCGTTGCCTTCGGACAATCGGTATTTAGTGGTTCGATTGAGATTTGGACGATATTTTACTGCAAGGCTGTTCGTAAAGATATCTTTACGAAGATTACTTTTCGTAAAAACGGTTATGCTGATTTTTACGGACTTTCAGACATTGATTCCGTCGTGACCGATTTTGACCCCAACAGTTAGCCCCCCAGCTCGTTAGAATCATGAGCTTCTAGCGTGAGGTTCTAGCGAGTGGCTTGGCAAGTTAGGCAAGTTAGGTGAGTTAGGCGGAATTAATGGTTGAAAAGGTCTGTGGTAAGTGATCTTCTCGCTCTCCTAAAAGTAGAAAACGCGATAAGATTGGGGCTGCGCCTTATGACGGCTGCCTACGTACCCTTGTTGAAGGGATCAAGCCTTTCGTAGTTCATCTTGGAGTTAAGGTTCTTATGACTAGTTTTCCAGTAGGACCTTTATGGTCTAGTTTTTATGTAGCGGTTATAAGGCGTGTTGCTGCCGATGGCATTTTGTATGGGTGTAGAGGGAAGACTACGAGTTGTCGTCTCGTAATCTAACTCTGTGTGAATTGCCATATCCATAATCTGTTTCGAGAGTTTTCCGCAGTGTGTAAACTTGCGGGATTTTCTGAAGACGTTCGAATATTGGCAAAGAGACAAATTTTGGGATCTCGTATCAGGGTGTTTGATACTATGCCTAGAGATGTTAGAGACCAGTGCGCTGGGTTTAGGGCAAGACCTAGGTTTACTCCTGGTTTTAGAGGGTGCGATGACTAATTCGACTTACGTATCCCGTTTCAGTTTCATCCTGATTCCATACCGATTTAAAGTCCGCGATAGGTTCTCGGCTTATACGACTTGTATGGTTGGAATCGAGCATCTCTCCGGAGACCGGAAGTGCTGGACCAAAATTTCGGATTTCTTTTATAGCGCTATTATCCTTGTGTCGGATGTAAGAGAGTCATCTTCTACGAGATGGCTAAGTCTGTTTAGGACGTTAAGAGTTTGTTGTGATCAGCAACAAACTTAATGGTAAAAATTACTATTTTGAGTCTTCGCGAAGAATATGTTTTGAGAAGATGTTAGTGCGTATGACTGTCTGGTCTTCCATGAAGGTGTTTTTATCGAGGAAGGAAATTTCGTCGAAGAACTAATCTTCAGGCGTCCGCGACGTCTCGCGATGCTGAAGATTTGTTATTCTTTCGTATGCCACGTTTCGTGCTTGAAATGTTCGCGGGCTTTGAAGATATTTCGCGATGTTGCGAGGGTTTAGTATTAGCCCTGTGTTTGAGAAACATTCTGGTTTGACTAAGAATGTTCGCAGCCAAAAATTGTTGTTCCTGCTCGGATGCTAATAGTTTTGTTTGCGATCGAGGAATTATGACTGAGGTGTCGTGTAAATTTGTCCATGGGAACAAGTGTTTTCCTTCATGGTGCTTTGTGAAGAGTTGGCCTTCCGAGATGTATTTCGTGCATTTTTTAGGATGTTTCGTATAGCTCTAGAAGCTTTGTTACGAATTTTTCCTTACATGCCGCGTATTGTGGTTAAAACGTTGCGGGCTTAAAGTGAATTGTGGAGCGTATTGAACTTGGTCAATTTTCGAAAAGTTTAGATTTTCCGTTAACCGTTTGGTTGTTAGGACTTAGTTTCGTTATGAAGAATTTATCATATGATTTCCGATTGTGGGCTATACGATAATTTATCATATCATATAACCGATTTTACGAAGGTCGTAAATCAGTGATATGTATACATATGTCAAAGTAGCATTGTTTCTGCGGGTTCTACGAGAAACGTTCCCGCTGTGATTTTGATCTTAGGTGAAAGTTGCTTGGCGTTACCCATGGAGTATTACCGAAGTTTATTTCAATACGATCTAGTCGCGGAACGTTTTTCATAGGTTTTTCGAGAGGATTCTCATGACACATTTGTTTCTTGAAAGAATTGGTCAACCAGAAGTGGATCTAGCTAACCATCGGGAGGAAAGTGCTCCTTTTAATGTGCACGATGCTACATATATTCTCGAGTTTTCTTCGTCGCAAATGTTTTCGATACTTTTCCGTGACTTACTTGGTACAACGGAAACTGAAAGAAATGCTTTGGTGATTGAAGATTTCTCGCCGCTAAGTTTAAAACGAAACTGGCTTTCTGAAGCCGGAAAAGGCTTCAATACTTTGGCTAATCGTCGAGTTTCAGTTTGATATTGGTACAAGTTTTCTGTACGCATGATTGCGACAAGAAATGATGTATAGTTTTTGAGATTATGTTCATGATCGTCTGGATATGTTGCTAGCGTTTAGACGAATATTAAGATTGTCGTTTGCCTATTCTTGACGATTTGCAGAAGTTTTTTGAAGTTTGGGAGTATACGAGTATAGTATACGTACCTACTCCCCCCTTTTTTTTTTTACGAAAGAAAAACGGTTGAACCGATACTTTGAAGGGTTGTGTACGTTTCCTCTCCTGATGTTTGGAATGATCGATAATTCGGGACGATTTATAGACGACGCTTGGACTGTGATTTGGTTGTTTCCACGTTGACGACTTGGGATATGTCGGTTCCGAGAAAATTGCCAGAAACGAATCGGTTTTAAGACGACGTTCATGTCTCTAACTTTTTCTCTCTTTAGGAAGCGAGCTTGATATGCGTGGCGATCATTTCTCGACTTTCGGAGAGTTTAGATCGGTTTGCAAGATTTGGATGAACAATTATGGGACAATATATCGAGACAGGAAAAATCGCTTAAAACTTAGTTCGCTAGACTATCCGCCTAGGTTTTACGTTCCCTAAAGTTCTATGGCAGCCTCAAAGTAATTTCCTACGAAAATTCCAAGTCTGATTTCAAAAATTTCAAGTCGGAAATACCTTAGTTCTCTCGAAGATGCAGTTTTGTCCCTTCTCAGTTTTGCGTGCTCATTTCCGTTTCCTATTCTCGTGTATGTTCGCCATTTCCGATATTGGTGTTTATCCTTTGAAACTTGACATTTATCTTCCGAACTTGACTGTTATCTTCTCCTTAGATAAGACGTCGATTTTTGTAAAAAGGTCCAACGTAATCGTATAGTTAAGGCGGCTAAGGTGTTAAGTTAACCATTGCCGTTTTATACGATTAATCTGAATCCATGCGAGAAAATAGGTCTTTGCGGTTTTTTTTTTTTATATCGTAAAGTCTCAATGGTAACTTCAATCGAGGCGAAACAAGAGACGTTTCGATCGAGATTCGAAAGTGAACGCAAAGATGGAGGTAGGGTGAGCAGAAACAAGCCAAGGAGTTTAGGATGAGGTTTACTTGTTTTTGTCGTAAAATCTCAACGGAAACTCCGATTGAGACGAAACCAAAAGCGTTTCGATGAGAATTCAAAGGAGAACGCAAAGGAGGACCCCTTTGAGGCCTGACAGGTTGCTATAGCGAGTGAGGATGTCATCTCGGTCGCTATAGCGAGTGGAAGGGAGCCGAGACGAGTCCCACTTGTTTTCGTCGTAAAATCTCAACGGAAACTCCGATTGAAACGAAACGAAAAGCATTTTGAAGAGGATTCAAAGGAGAACGCAAAGGAAGAACCCTTTGAGGACTTACAGGTCGCTACGTAGCGACTGACAGTCTGACAGGTCGCTACGTAGCGAATGGAAGCAAGCCAAGAAGCGTCCTACTTGTTTTCGTCGTAAAATCTCAACGGAAACTCCGATTGAGACGAAACAAAAAGCGTTTCGAAGAGGATTCAAAGGAGAACGCAAAGGAAGAACCCTTTGAGGCCTTACAGGTCGCTACGTAGCGACTGACAGTCTGACAGGTCGCTACGTAGCGAGTGGAAGCAAGCCGAGACGAGTCCCACTTGTTTTCGTCGTAAAATCTCAACGGAAACTCCGATTGAGACGAAACGAAAAGCGTTTCGACGAGGATTCAAAAGAGAACCCAAAGAGGACCTTTCTGAGGCCTTACAGGTCGCTACGTAGCGACTGACAGTCTGACAGGTCGCTACGTAGCGAGTGGAAGCAAGCCGAGAAGAGTCCCACTTGTTTTCGTCGTAAAATCTCAACGGAAACTCCGATTGAGACGAAACGAAAAGCGTTTCGACGAGGATTCAAAAGAGAACCCAAAGAAGGACCTTTCTGAGGCCTTACAGGTCGCTACGTAGCGACTGACAGTCTGACAGGTCGCTACGTAGCGAGTGGAAGCAAGCCGAGAAGAGTCCCACTTGTGTTCGTCGTAAAATCTCAACGGAAACTCCGATTGAGACGAAACGAAAAGCGTTTCGACGAGGATTCAAAAGAGAACCCAAAGAAGGACCTTTCTGAGGCCTTACAGGTCGCTACGTAGCGACTGACAGTCTGACAGGTCGCTACGTAGCGAGTGGAAGCAAGCCGAGAAGATTCCCACTTGTGTTCGTCGTAAAATCTCAACGGAAACTCCGATTGAGACGAAACGAAAAGCGTTTCGACGAGGATTCAAAAGAGAACCCAAAGGAGGACCTTTCTGAGGCCTTACAGGTCGCTATGTAGCGAGTGGAGAGTTGGCTTGAGCTCGGTCACTACGTAGCGACCGAGCAGTGTGTGTGCTCGGTCGCTACGTAGCGACCGAGCAGCGTGTGCGTGCTCGGTCGCTACGTAGCGACCGAGCAGTGTGCGTGCTCGGTCGCTACGTAGCGACCGAGCAGTGTGCGTGCTCGGTCGCTACGTAGCGACCGAGCAGCGTGTTCGTGCTCGGTCGCTACGTAGCGACCGAGCAGCGTGTGTGCTCGGTCGCTACGTAGCGACCGAGCAGCGTGCGTGCTCGGTCGCTACGTAGCGACCGAGCAGCGTATGTGCTCGGTCGCTACGTAGCGACCGAGCAGCGTATGTGCTCGGTCGCTACGTAGCGACCGAGCAGCGTGTGTGCTCGGTCGCTACGTAGCGACCGAGCAGCGTGTGCGTGCTCGGTCGCTACGTAGCGACCGAGCAGTGTGCGTGCTCGGTCGCTACGTAGCGACCGAGCTGTGTAATCGTTTTGTTGTGTTTCCTTTTTCCGCGATTAACGTAGGGGTTTTTCAGCGGTTTTTTTGGGAGAACAAGTTTTATCCTTCCGAAATGTTTTCGGAAAACGTGTTTTGGTAAAACCCTTATGCATCGAGATTTGTTTACGGGGTTTTGATAAGATTTATCGTTTCCCTTCTTGTTTACAGGGAGGAATCGCGAGCTTGTTTTAGTGCTCTTCCTGTGGCGGAAGGTCGCGACTAAGTTTTCGATTTTGTTGAAAACTACGGCGTTTGCGTAAGCGTTGGCCATAGGAGCAGTCAGTGCTGCGAGTTTGTCTTTCATATATCCAAACATCGTTTCGATCAAGCGTTTTGTGGCCATGAGTAAGAGTAATCCGTAACCCCCCCTCCTTCTAGCGCCAAACTGTGGGAACCGAAATTCGCACTGTCGATTTCCGTTTAAATAAGGAAACTAGGAAAACCCTAATTTCCCAGAGGTCCCGGATCTCTGCGAGAGCCAACGACAAGTGATCGAATATATGCGGAAATCATGAAAAGATAACAAACGAGTTTAGAGAAAACAGTAGATCTTATTTCGAGTCCGCGTAAGAGCGTTGCGATCATTACAAGAGAATACAAAGGCTTTGGCCGCAGGGGCCGTCAGCGAGTTACCTAGTTCTAGCAACATAAAACCCTAATCCTAGTTGAGTCGCAGCTCGATAACAAAGGACGAAAAAGATATCTAAAAGGCTTAGATTGATTTCGGACTGAACCTTGTTAAAGGCTGCCTACGTACCCCTTTCGAGGATCAAGCCGAACGTAGTTCAATTGATAGAGCTGGACAAGAGATCGAACTGCCTGGGCGAGTTCGTCTAGTAATTGAGTGCCAGTCATAGAAACCGAACTTGTCGAGAATAAGCCTAAAGTTTCTAAGTGCAGAGAATTCCGAATCTAAAAAGTTCTCTCCCTTGCTCCTCGCCTAGGACTCCTTATATACTAGCTCCAAGGTCGGTTTACGCTTTTACTCTTCTGCCCTTAAGCCGTCATAGCATAAAAATGGAGATATTCCATTTTTCCCGATCTTCACAATTATCTTCAAAACTTCCGTATTTATCCGCGGAAACTTGACATTTATCCTTCCTTGTGGACCAAGCGTAAACCAGGCTGTGGTTTACGGGCTTTTGATTAGGAAAATCGTAGGATGGGCCTCGAGTCGTGTTTTAGGTCCCTTTGGGCCGTCTTCCGACTCGACACGTTTACTACGAGTTTTCCGCGGTTTCTAATCCGCGAAGTTTGATCGATGAATTAGAATGGCGGGAAACATGGACTGAGCTTGCTACGGTCTTCGGGAGATAGCATTCGAAGGTTTTGACGAGAATGCAAGAACTGGTGTCGTATTGACGTTCGGAAAGGTTCAATCGCTACACAGCGACCGAACTTTGGCTCGAGCCCGGTCGCTTCGTAGCGACCGAGCGGGACGATCGCTCGGTCGCTACGTAGCGACCGAGCTTTGGCTCGAGCTCGGTCGCTACGTAGCGACCGAGCGGGACGATCGCTCGGTCGCTACGTAGCGACCGAGCTTTGGCTCGAGCTCGGTCGCTACGTAGCGACCGAGCTTTGGCTCGAGCTCGGTCGCTACGTAGCGACCGAGCGGGACGATCGCTCGGTCGCTACGTAGCGACCGAGCTTGGCTGAGCTCGGTCGCTACGTAGCGACCGAGCGGGACGATCGCTCGGTCGCTACATAGCGACCGAGCTTTGGCTCGAGCTCGGTCGCTACGTAGCGACCGAGCGGGACGATCGCTCGGTCGCTACGTAGCGACCGAGCTTGGCTGAGCTCGGTCGCTACGTAGCGACCGAGCGGGACGATCGCTCGGTCGCTACGTAGCGACCGAGCTGTGTGCATGCTTGGTCGCTGCGTATCGATCGAGCTTGGCTTGTCCGCGGTCTGATTTCCATACTCGAGCTTGTCCGCGGCCGATTTGGATACATGTCCGTTGCCTTCGGACAATCGGTATTTAGTGGTTCGATTGAGATTTGGACGATATTTTACTGCAAGGCTGTTCGTAAAGATATCTTTACGAAGATTACTTTTCGTAAAAACGGTTATGTTGATTTTTACGGACTTTCAGACATTGATTCCGTCGTGACCGATTTTGACCCCAACAAGTCGCAACTCAAAATAACAAAAACGGAAAGTTGCCTAATTGCTCTAAGTGCTAAGTTTGCTGTGAAAAAGTTCTCTCCTTTCCCTCTCGCCTAGGACTCCTTATATACTCGCTCCTAGGTCGGTTTACGCTTTTCTCTTTCTGCCCTTAAGCCGTCATAGATTAAAAATGGAGATATTCCGTTTTTCCCAATCTTCGTGATTATCTTCGAAAACTTCACATTTTTCCGCAGAAACTTGACATTTATCTTTCCTTACGAACCAAGCATAAACCGTCGTACGGCTTATGGGCTTTTTGTTTAAGAAATCGCAAGTGGGCTTCGAGTTGCGTCTTAGGTTTCTTTGGACCGTCTTTGACTCGAAACTTTCATTACAGTTTCTTCGATAAAAACGAACTTTTCGCGGTTTTTATCGTAAAGTTTGATTGATGACTCCAAGTGACGAAAAACATGAAATGGTCTAGCCACGGTTTTGGGAGATAGCATTAAAGAGTAGACGAGAATGCATGAATTCGTGTCATATCGACGTTTTAAGAGAGCTCGATCGCTACGTAACGATCAAACCGTACACGTGCTCAGTCGCTATGTAGCGACCAAGCTTGGCTTCGAGCTCGGTCGCTACGTAGTGACTGAGCCATGGCTCGAGCTCGATCGCTACGTAGCGACCGAACCGTACGCGTGCTCAGTCGCTACGTAGGGACTGATCCATACGCGTGCTCAGTCGCTACGTAGCGACCGAGCTTGGCTTGTCCGTGGTCCGACTGCCATACTCGAACTTGTACTTAGCTGATTTGGATTTGTGTTTGTTGCCTTGAGACAAACGGTACTTTGTTCGATCGTGGTTAGAACAAGATTTTACCGCAAGGTTCTTTGTAAAGACATTTTTTACGATGTATAACTTTCGTAAAAAGATGCTCACGCTCATTCTTGCGGAGGTTTGGACATTAACTTCGTCGTAACTGTTTTCGACTCCAACAACAGTAGCAGCAGTGTGCAACATGCAAACAAACCAGTTGTGTCTGACGCTCATAGATCCTCATGTCCACTACAACCCTATTACAGTCAAGCAGCCACAAACGTCCTCCAGAAGAATTGATGATCCATGACTAATCGCAGCATGCCACTGTGGAGCCGAGTATGAGACAGATTATTCAGCATCGATCAAAACTCACACTGCGACATCATTCGACAATGCTCATCAGAAATCAATCAACGTTATGCAGAAAGAATCGGTCGACAATAGTCCACAAGATTGGGAAAACGACTACTATAATCCCATCATGGCAGTACACAATGCAACGCCTGAGATCCGAGATGATTTGTTTGATGAAGACTACAGAAAGATAGGAATTTTCGTCCACAAATTCCGCCCTCTCAAACCAGAAATTCAGGCACAAGTAGAAACAGATTCACTTCTTGCAGAAGCCTGTGGGAAAGGAACTCGTTTCAGTTGGATAAGTGAAGCGATCGACATAGAAATACAAGAATCGATCGATGGAGCAAACTGCCCGTCGATCGACGACAAACCTCCATCATTGATTGACATCCGTCCTAAACCACCATCCACTGTAAGAAAAAAACCTAATTATGATAACCAGTATCTAACACATGGTGAGTTTGGTATTTTCAGGGACCCAGATGGCTATGCAAGACCAATAGATGGACATGCACTGCAAGTATCCAGAGAGGACATTGCAGACATTCTTCA